>NC_135419.1:16021352-16342602 GCF_051991245.1 Festucalex cinctus
CTTGTACCAGGTATCCCAGCCTGAACAAGAAGCCCTCCGGGAATATATTTCGAGTTCGCTGGCTAACGGTCAGATCCGTCCGTCTAAACCACCCGTGGGGGCGTGGTTCTTCTTTATTGAGAAGAAGGATAAGTCCCTTCGTCCCTGTGTAGATTATCGGGGATTGAATGATATTACCGTCAAGAATAAATACCCGCTTCCACTGTTGGACTCTGCCTTCGCTCCGTTACAATCCGCCAGAATCTTTTCTAAATTAGATTTGCGAAGTGCGTACCATTTGATTCGTATACGAGAAGGAGATGAATGGAAGACCGCATTCAAAACTTCCCTTGGTCACTTTGAATATTGCGTCATGCCTTTCGGTTTAACGAATGCGCCAGCGGTGTTCCAGTGTTTGATAAATGATGTCCTCCGGGACATGTTGAATGTTTTTTGTTTTGTCTATTTAGACGACATTTTGATCTTTTCGCGCGACGAGCACGAGCACCGGCAACATGTTCGCCTGGTTCTCCAGCGTCTTTTGGAGAACAGACTTTATGTCAAGGCAGAGAAATGTGAAATCCACTCTAAGTCGGTTCAGTTCCTGGGCTTTATCATCGAGGGAGGGCAACTTCGAGCGGATCCGGTCAAGACCCAGGCCGTGGTCGATTGGCCGAGCCCCAAGACACGGAAACAGCTGCAACGTTTTTTGGGCTTCGCCAATTTCTATCGGCGATTTATTAGGAATTATAGTTTACGGGCAGCCCCACTGACCAAGTTAACCTCGAGTAAAGTCCCGTTTAGATGGACACCTAGTGCCGAAGAGGCGTTCCATGTTGTTAAACAGTTGTTTGTCAACCCACCTGTACTGATCCACCCTAATACCGATGTTGCTTTTGTGGTCGAGGTTGACGCGTCGGATTCAGGAGTGGGGGCGGTCCTGTCCCAGCGGTCGCCAGAAGACGGGAAGCTCCACCCCTGTGCCTTCTTCTCCAGGCGACTGAGCCCCGCTGAGGCCAACTACGACGTCGGGAACCGGGAGCTGTTGGCAATTGTCCTGGCGCTACAGGAATGGCGACACTGGCTGGAGGGCGCCAAGGAGCCATTTGAGGTTCTAACGGATCACAAGAACCTGGCGTACCTCCGAGCCGCCAAGAGACTCAACTCACGGCAGGCACGCTGGGCCTTGCTTTTCACACGATTCAACTTTGTCGTGAACTATCGCCCGGGGTCCCGGAACCAGAAGTCTGACGCTCTGTCCCGAATGCATGATGCTGCAACTCCTGAGGCCGGGACAGAACCGATCCTACCAGAACGTTGCTTTGTGGGCGCGCTGCGCTGGGAGGTCGAAGAAAGGGTCATGGAGGCTCTGGAGGGAATCACTGTTCCTGGGGAGTGCCCGGCCGAGAGGCTATTTGTTCCTGACCCGTTGCGGGCGGAGGTCCTGCAGTGGGGTCACAGCTCACGAGTGGCATGTCATCCGGGAATTAACAGGACTCTTGCCCTCGTCAGTCAGCGATTCTGGTGGCCAGAGATGAAGAAAGACATTGTCGAGTTCGTCAAGGCCTGCACCGCTTGTGCATGCGGCAAATCCTCACACCAGCCTCCGGCGGGTCTACTACGGCCGCTACCCATCCCGTCGCGGCCGTGGTCCCACATCTCCCTGGACTTCATCACAGGCCTCCCTAGGTCGAGGCGAAACACGGTGATCATGACGGTGATTGACCGGTTCTCCAAGATGACTCATTTTGTAGCTCTCTCCAAGCTGCCGTCCTCCTGGGAAACGGCGCAACTCCTCACCCGTCACGTATTCAGACTCCACGGAATACCCGTAGACTTGGTCTCAGACCGTGGTCCACAGTTCATTTCCCAGGTCTGGAGAAAATTCTGTAAGCTGCTGGGAGCCACAGCGAGCTTATCTTCAGGATATCATCCTCAAACAAACGGCCAAACAGAGAGGGCCAATCAGGACCTGGAAGCCGCCCTCCGATGCGTTTGCCTGCACAACCCTGAATCCTGGGCTACGCACCTGCCTTGGATCGAGTACGCCACCAACACCCTGCCGTCTTCAGCGACTGGACGCTCGCCGTTTATGGCGGCCTACGGGTATCAGCCACCTCTGTTCCCGTCGCAAGAGGGACCCATTGAGCTGCCCACAATCCAGCAGCACCTACGTCGGGCCCACAAGGTGTGGCGGGAAACACGAGCAGCGTTGTCCCGCACGGCGGTCCGCAACAAGGAGATAGCGGATCGCCGGCGGCGGCCGGAGCCAGCCTACCAGCCAGGGGACAAGGTTTGGCTTTCCTCCCGGGACATGCGGCTGGCGGGAGGCGCCAAGAAATTGGGTCCGCGCTTCGTGGGACCTTTCGAGATTATTTCCATGATCAACCCTGTCACGGCGAAGCTCCGGCTACCCTCTTCCCTGAAGGTGTATCCGGTGTTCCACGTCTCCCTCCTTAAGCCTGTGACCCCCAGCCCACTGAATCCTCCCGCGCCAGCTCCGCCTCCTCCCCGGTTGGTTGATGGGGACCCTGTCTACACGGTCAAGGAAATCTTGGACTCGAGGCCCAGGGGCCGGGGCTTCCAGTATCTGGTCGACTGGGAGGGCTATGGACCTGAGGAGCGCCAGTGGATCCCCCGCTCCTGGATCCTTGACCCGTCTCTGCTCGACACGTTCTACGCTGCTCATCCTGATAAACCAGGTGGTCCGCCAAGGGGCGTCCGTTGAGGGGGGGGTACTGTCATGGTTCGGTTCTCAGCCTGTTGTGCTTGTGTATGTGTGTCTCTTTCAGTGCCTGTAACGAGGGGGGCGTGCCCCAGCGCCGCACCTGCAACGCGTTGGTAATCAAGGCTTTAAAACAGGGGTGTCAAACTCACGTTAGCTTAGGGGCCGCATGGAGGAAAATATATTATCAAGTGGGCCGCATCGGAAAAATAACGGTATATAACTTAAAAACAATTGCTGTAATTTATACGCAGATTTTCGTGGACCAGACCTAAATTACGGAGCTCAATTGTAATCATATTGTTCCGAAAAATAACACAAATGCAAATAGAACACAGCAACACTTTGCCGGTATACATTCTGGACGTGTGAAATCGACCTGTTTTGCATATATATTGTTCCCAGAATGCACTGCATGGCGCAGTTAATGATGTTATATGGACGTTTATCCTTGTCATATCTATTTGTGTTACCAGTAATTGAATTTGTGTCGTATTTAACACATTTATGTTGGTGTATGATTACAAAAAAATAATAATAATAATTAAACAAACTGTAGTTAAAGTTGTGTGTAAAATAATGACATCCCGGACGACGATTCCCTGGACAAGTTGCATTGGTCATCTGAGGACTGCTTGTGAAATTACAAAGTTATATGTTTTGATTGTGGCTGCCTGATTAATTAGTCGGACATTACAATTTTTTTTTTTTTTTTTTTTTTTTTTACTTTACAAAATTATCTCGCGGGCCGGATTAAACCCATTTGCGGGCCTGATCCGGCCCGCGGGCCGTATGTTTGACACCCCTGCTTTAAAAGGACTCCGAACAGCACTGACAGCTGTCGGATTATTATTTGCTCATCTTCGTGTCCAAGTGTTCTCCGCGTTTCCTTGTTGGTAAAGTTTTTGAATCTGCCGTCGTCTTTAGTTTACTTGTATTCACGTGTGTGTTTCCGCGTCGCCTTTTGTTGTTATTCTCGTGTGATTGATTCCGTGTACATTTCGTGTCGTCCTTGCCGGGTGCAAGTGATTTAAGTTTTTCTAGTCCTTGCTGTTAGCAAGTGTTTTTTGTTACGTTAGTTCTCCTTGCCGTTTGCAAGCGATTTTGGTTATGTCAGTTTTCCTTGCAGTTGCAAGCGCTTTTTGTTACATTCGTGTTCCCTGCCTTTTGCAGGAGTTTTGTGTTTTCCAATTCCTCCTTGCCTTCGGCAAGTGTCCTTTGTTACTGCCGTGTCCCTCGCCTGTGTGCAGGGGCACCGCTGAAAATTTCGTTGTCTTGCCTGCGCGCAAGCTTTGTGCTTTCGGTTTTTCCAAAAGAATAAATCGAGGTTGTTTTCCTCCTCCGAGCCTGCCTTTTTGGGATCTGTTCTTTATCGACTCTGTCGAGTCCTTACAAAATGTTGATATATCAATTAAAAGAAAACATTTCAAACGAATTAAATATTAGTAGAATTGGTTTATGGGCAGTAAATATAAAAAAGTACAATTACTTAATTGGAAATGATAAATGTTTGACAATATGTAGTGTAATAACAAATAAACCAAAAATAATGCTAGATGTTAATATTTTAACAATGAAAAATTCACCTTTACACTTAAATTTATTATTATATAATTAAATGAAAATATAGACCATAGTTTTAAATACAAATTTTTTTTTTTTTTTAAAGCTAAAAATAAATTAATAAGTAAACGACAACATTAAAGTACACAAAAACACAAGCGCCTTCAAGCGCATGTGAAATTGTCACAGGATGACCTCATAATAAACTACCAAGTGCCCACAAGTCATTATAGGAGAGCAAACTGTCTTCCACTGGGACAGACAGACAGACGCCTCGTTACGGCGGAGGCTCTCCAGAGGCTTGGGCTTGTTGTTGTTCATGTTCTTGTTGGTGCTACCTGGGGAGTTAGAAGCAACACCTTTCTGAAAAGATGCTAATTGCTAGTCTTTGTGCTCCGTTTGAAGAAAACATGCAGCATTCAGTCATGTTCGCATTTGTACACTCACACACATTCTACAATATACGAGAAAAAAAAAAGACCATTAAGATTCATTTAAACTAAAATGCCTCAACCCAAATACAGTAAACCCATGTTTTCATCTCCACATTTTGTTTCAAATTCCAGTTTCACTTAACCGCACGTGACTAGTGATGAATATTGATTGTTGATTACGAGTTAATAAACAACCCAAGGTAAAGTTATCCTCACATCTGGTGGATGCATTAGAAATAAACACCTACCCTCAAATAATAAATACCTACTTTTTTTTCATATCAAGAAAAAAAACGTTGAACAATTCTAAGATGACTCGTGATAATTGTGTATTTCAACACATATTCACCTCACCTCAAATAAACTCCTGCTGCCTTAACTTTAGACCTTAACTTTAGTTTCACTGACATGAAACTAAATTGTGTCCATTAAGAAAAAAATGTAATCCTCCCACCTAATTGGTGCCCCAACATAGTCATAACTGGCATATCAATCACTAGGTGCATCAAAAAAAAATAAAAAAATAAAATAAAATCAATGCCTCCCCTCAAATAAACATCTGTTCTCCTCTCCAAAATAAAAAGACAGTTCACTGCATTCAATTGGAACTCTCATTGTATTGACATCATATCACAACTACATGCATAAATAATACTTGCCTCCAAACATATTTTTCCTCTCCAAAAATAATAATAATAAAAAGATTTAAAAGAACAATTATGTGCCTTACCTCAAACCAACTATTTGTCCACCATTTATTTCTGTTCCAAACTCATTTGATATAAACTCATTGTATAGACATCACAACTAGCTGCATAAATAATGGATGCCTCCCCTCAAATAAACATTTTTCCTCTCTAAACAAAAAAACAGTCAAAAGACAATTCACATTATTCGACCAATTCAACAAATATGAGCTGCACGGAAAATAAACTATTTTTGCCCCACCCCGCCCTTTTCTGGCTGCATAAAGTAATAAAGACCTCACCTCAAATAAATGCCACGCAGTCAGAGCACAGAGCGGTAAAGCGTGACATGAACTTGTCAAATCCTCCCCTCGACTAACGAGAGCGTTGAGTCAACAAGTCAAAACCAGTAGCAGCAGAAACAACTTGGATACATCATATTCCATTTGTGATTCCACTCTCATATAGTATGTTAATGGCTCTCCTTATGTATTTATGCATGTCATTTAGATTGCAGGCCATGTAAAGTGCCAGAGGGACTGCAAATATGGAAATCGCATGCAAACGCCGCAGTACAAATCTCTTGCTATATGCATAATGTGTTGTTTTGGGCTTTCTATCATCGCAAATACACGCGGCTGCGAGTTATCTATTATATAGGCAGAGCACATCTGCCTCATTGTGGATTAAAACATGATGATTTATTCATCTGGTCACTATCATATTTTTGTAAAAGGGCTTGAGCAGCTTGAGGCATTGGGAGCGCGAGCACGTACTGATATCAAAACCATGTTTGCCGTCAGGCGCCTGTGGACATTTTGGATTGGGAAAGAAGATTTTTACGCTGCAGGGATGGAAAACTTTGACTGAAAGCTCTACAGTCAAACACAATTTAGCACCATGAAGTTTGGTCTACTCTCTATCATGAGTAAAGCCACAAAAAAAAAAAAAAAAGTCTGAAGAAGCCAATACCAAAAAGACCCAGGAAGTCTGTTTTATCATTATTTTGATTGATCATTATGAAAGATCCTTTAAAGATAAGCTTTCCATTAATATTCTGTCTCATCGCTCCTGAAAAGATACATGAAGTCTGCCATTTTTGGGTTGAAGCGGCCATTTTACCATTATTCTCACCATTTTGGACTCCTTTCTGATTGCAACCACATTTGAACGACATACTGGACAGATGCTACATGGTGACAATTTGTAGCTTTTAGTCATTAAAATGTCTTCCATTATCCTTTAAAGTGAGCCAGTTTTTCATTCGCCATAACTCAAATAGGACACATTTACGTGCGGAAGGTTTTCATCCCTGCGAGTATCACCACTTTTGGATTGATTGACAGCCACTTTGTTCCATTAGCGCCGGCTCATATCAAGACACTTCCCCGCTGTGCTAATCTAACGTTACAAGTGCAATGTCTCGTCTCTTCCTACTTTAACTGCAGTTTAGCGTCATCGCCGTAATGTGTTGTTTCAGCAAGCTCCATAAAAATGCCTTTGACCGGCGTGTGAAATCACATCATCAACTTTACTGGAGCGTTGCCGTTTTATCCAGTCCATAAGTCAGAAAGGCCCAGACTCTGCACTTTTCCTCTTAACTGCATGCCAGAATTGGAACCTACTTCCAACAGTAGCAAAGATTAGACGGGAAGCCAGTAATGACGGTTGGGAGGCTGCCAAACAGACGTGCGGAGCAGCCGACGTTTGGCCGTTGATCAGTTCTTGCTGTCTGTCTGTCGTTCCGTGAATGTAATGTTTGTGTTCTACATTGAAAAGTCAACTTGTAGTCAAGGTCCGAGGTCAAACTGAACCCTTTCTGTCGCTGTGCAATTTGTAAATGTTATCTTAGTATTGTAAGTTGTGCTAAAAATTGTGAAAATATGTCGGTTGGCTGCTTGAGGGGGATTCCACTAGTTAGTAGCGTCAATTTCAAAATGAAGTCGTTAGTGAGCATTTTGAGCTAAGCAATGACATTTAGGCATGGAATTGTCCGGACACGCACTTCTGAAGCACCTCATGTTGGTATATTGCCTGTATTAGTGAAAATCCCACTATAATCCAGTCGGAAAGGCTACTGGGACGTTGGATCATTATCAGCATCCGTAAAGGTTACTATTCATTGCGTACAATATTCACCGAATCCCACATATCCTTCGCTGAAGGTCACATGAGCTCCTACCTTTGTAGAAACACTCTTCGCCGTGAACGATGGTAATTCTGCGATGTTCCGAGCAGGAAGCGCGGTGCAGCTCGCAGTGGTTGGGGTAAAGTTTCCCGTCGGAGCCGCACACGGGTTTGTCATGAGGTTTGCAGTGATCCAAGCAGTTGCACTCCCCTTGGCCCGTCTGCTGGTTGACGGTGCACCGGCGGCCCAGGCCGCAGTATTTGTGCTCGCATGGGGGCGGGTCGCCGTGGTGGACCATCAAACCTGGAAACACGCAATGTTGGCAAGGATGAGATTGTACAGTTGAAAATATTAACAGATGGTCATACAGGGTGAATCTACATAACACCCCTGCAATTCATAAATAACATATTTGCTTGACTAAGTCAACAGCAGGACTTTGATTCAAGGTCAAGATTCGAAGAAGCCAAGACCAATTACAAGACTTTGAGAGGTTGAGAACAGATCACAACCAGGACTTTGCCAGATAAATACATTGGGGCATATTCACTAAGAATTAGCTGCGTTCGTTAATAGCACGAAATATTGCACCACAACTGCACCCACAGTCTGCACCCACTTACCCACCTATTCACTAAGGATATTGCTCTAATCATATATCGGCGCAAACACGCCCACAAAACTGACAGCTTGGAGCAAATTTGCACCTGATTTACCACACATGGCAATGGATTTGCGCCAAGAACATGGTTGTTATAGTAACAGTTGCGAGAAAGATGACATTATCAGAAAGCGAGGTTGGACCGATAGTAAGCGTTTATAGTGCCATTAAGATGTACAAAGCAGAGAGGACGACAACGGCGTCATTCATGCAAATTATTGGTGCGATGGTTTTTAAAAAATATATATATTTTCAGAGGTTGGCATGGGTGTACAGTATGCATCTGACACGTAAAAATTATCGTAAAATGCCTCCCCGCCATTGCCGATCAGCCCGGGTTACGTTATGTGTCTTAAAACAAACATGGAAAAATTTCCCCCTCCATCTCTCGCTCTCTCCTCTGCGTGATCTGCTGTGGATGTTGTGCTACAAATGGCACGCACTGCTGTTATGATAGGTTGCAGCAGGTTAATACATGCTTTCCAAAATTGTTATTTGCGTTACACAAACTCTGTGTGGCTATTAGGGCGGGCGTAGGTGAATTAGATGACGTATATCAATAAGTCTCATTTGCATTGGGGTGGGCATATTTTACGTCAAATGTATGCAAGTTACCTAATTTACGTACGCGCAAATAACACTGGCGCACCGTGACGCAATCTGTTCGGCAGAGCGCTTAGTGACAGATTTCCCCATCTGTGCGTGTTTAGTGAATTAGGCGCTCCCTAATTAGTGCGGTGCAAAGGCGACGCAAACTTTTAGTGAATAGGCCCTTAAGTCAATGTCAAGACTTGAAGATGCAAAGACCAAGTACAAGATTTTGAAGGATTGAGACTTGGTCACAACGAAGACTGAGGGCTTTAGACTAAGTCAAGATCAAAAACTGAAGGAACAAAGACCAAGTATAAGATTTTGCAAGGTCGAGACTGAGTCGAGGCCAAGACTTACAGGGGTTTAAACAGAGTGAAGACAAGGACTCTAAGGGGTTGAGGAAAGTCAAGACCCAATACCAAGTTAATCTTAACATTTCAAGGATCTGAGATGTCAAGATCAAGAGATTGAGCATTTGAGACCAATGTAAGCAATCACATTAAGGTCAAAATCTTACAATTCTAGTCTTAAGAGTTTTAGAGCAAGCCTTGAAGAAAAGTATTCATGGGGTTCAAACCAAGTCAAAATATTTCACTTCACTTGGATTGAGACCAAGAAAAGACCAACGCATGCAGGAGCCAATATCAAGTCAAGAACAATTATTTTTGAGGAGTAAAGTCAAAGTGAGGACCATGCAAGACTTCGATAGGTTGTAACCAAGTCAGTATCAAGACATTGAAGGTTTTAGACCAAGTCAGGATTAACATTTACTGGACAGAGACCAAGAAAAGACAACTTGATTTTGAAGAACAGAGACTTTTCTTTTTTTTTTCTGGTGAGTATTTCCTTCAATGTAGCAAATCTGCATTGGGGTCCGACAAGTCGTAATGGCCACAACTCTAACACAGTCAGACCAGACAGGACAATGTGTTTGGCAGGCCGATTGATGATCTGATGTAAAGATCAGTCAAGATGTGTTTATCGCAGAGCCATAAAAACATGGAAGGCTAAAGTTGCTGCTTTGGACCTGGTCCTATGCTGTCATTTAAGGGGATTCTGCCCACCCCAAATCAGTCAGAGATGTTATTTTGTGTCTTTCACATCTGCCATTCATACCATTGAATATCACTACAAAGGCTCCTCAGTGGTAGTGATTCAAAGTCGAGAAAAATCACACAGATTTGTTGTCGTTATGATCACAGATAAGACACAAATCTGTCTAAACGCAATCACACACACACCCCACCCACTTTGCCAGATGTACTTTATTTTGGCAAGTAAATTCTACATAAGGCAAGCTTGAATGGCAAAACATGCAACAAAACACAAATAGAAGCTCCACATGAAAATATGAATTTTTTTAACATTTTCTGTTTGCTACTTTGGGAAGTAAAAGCCGCCTCTTTCATAAAGGTTTAAGATTTCAGCAATGCAGACCGATTTGATTCCCCAAACTAGAAAACGGTCTCTAAAAAAAGACCAGAAAGTAAACTTGTATGTAGTAATGGAAAATCTCTACAATAAATTGGGTTCTTGCTTGGAAAGTTGGCATATGTTTACATGTAAACATTTTTACCATCGACTTGAGCAAATGCTTTGGTTAGACCATGTCAAGATCAAGACCTGAAGGAGCTGGGACCAAGTCAAGATAAACACTTTGAGAGATTGAGATCAAGTGAAGACAAAAATTAAGAACAAGTCAAGACCAAGACTTAAGGGGGGTTTAGATGAAGTCTTGACCAATGCTTCGAGCGGTTTCCACTGAGTAAAGACTTTGAGGTGTTTAAACCAAGACTTCAAGGGGTAGAGACCAATAATTTGAGGAGTTTATACCAAGTCAAGACCAAGACTTCAAGGAGCAAGGACCAAGTCATGACCAAAACATTGATGGGTCGAGTCCACGTCATGAGCAAGATTTTGAACATTTTTGCTGTACCAAAGAAACAAACACAAGGGAAGGGTCAATAAATGTTTTGATGATGGCAACACAAAATAGATTGGATTGCCTCTACATGACTTCAGATAGGAAAAATAGTTAGCTGCGCTCGCTAACATGGCAGGCCTCAAATCCGGGACGTGCATGTTGGCGTAAACAACCGATTTAGAGTCTCTGACGTCTTTGCTCTAAACACGCACACACACCCACACAGGCAGGCGTGCTGTGACCTGAATGGAGACAGTCAATTTGCCACTTTATTAATTCCCGGCGGCTCTCCGGCATAATGATTATTCCGCGAATTTGCACGACGCGGCAGGGGCGAGCTTCCTGTGCCACCGGCGGGGTCATTGAAGGGCGCTCTCGTTTGTCACAGGGACGCTTGCACGACCCTCTGCTCGTCGGATGACATCGGAGAGATGTTTGTTTCCCAGTGACGCCTTGTGTTCTTTAGTGTGCCCCAAGATTATCAAATGAGATCTAATACAAGTCAGCTACAGTATTTGTAATGCCCCAGTTCTTATTGACAGTCACCACCATTGAGGTATGTCACCTGTTTTCTGAAGCTGAGCTGTGATTGGTTGTTAACTGAGACCTGATCAACTGTGATCTCATCTTCAGTCGACAACAAGTGGCAAAATGGCCGCCCCCGAGATGGATAAAAACAGCCGGATTTTGCTGCTTAACACATATTCCACTGACGCAATGTTAACCAGAATACCATATTTAGACTAATGGGGCTGCATAGAACATATTGTCAAGAGATTTTTTTGGGGGGGGCTTTGACTTCCCCCTTTTTTTTTTTTTTTTATTGGTTGTTCACCAACACACCTTGAACAGGACATGGAGAAAACCACAGCCAATATCATGACAACGGCACTTTCACTGATCTCAGCTGGGGCGCACAGCGGGTGTATTTTTAGCGCACCTGTTGTCATGCAAAGACGCTAATGTATGCGCGGGTTTCATTAAAGACGCCACCGGCCGCATATTTCTTCCTCCCCCACCGTCACGGAACCAGCACGGCGCCACTTTGCTGACAAAGAAAAGACGGAAATACGTTTTTCGACTCGGCGAAGACAAACGTCAAGCTGAGGCTGAAAACGCAAACATCTCCCCCACCTCCCCCTTTCTCGCCCCCATTCACGCGGCCCCACCCTCTGCTAATTGCTGCACCAGTGACAACACTTGCGCTCCTGCTGGCATAAACAAGTCGTGAAGATTTTATGAGAAGCTATTTGAGGCCTAAGAGCTTTCCCCGTCCCTTCGGAGGAACGCCGCTAACTCGTTCGGCTTTGAAACATTGATGACTTCCACCTCACTGAGTCGGAGTTTAATTTATTTATTTTTGAATCCAGTAGGGGGGAGAAAATGGACTCCATTGGGTTCAGTGTGAGGAAATACTGGAGTTTTCTTTTTCTCTGGAGCTAAAAACAGTTGTTGGGTTTGTAAATGGTTTGGTTCATGATCATACTCTGAAGACCCAAAGCGTTTTCAACAATAAGTGTTATACCGTATGTGCGTCTATTTATATATAAGTCCTACCTGTTGTTCTGCTGAGGGCAACAAAAAGGCGTCGATTTGAGGTGCGGCGTTTATTTGTCTTGAGTTGATGACGCACATAGTAACTAACTTGGATGTGGCGTCTATTCGTTGGCCGGTGCCTAATTCACCCTCCCTGATTACAGTAATTGCTGGTTCTGTTGTACACATTAAAAATGCCTCACCTTAAATAGTTTTGAGGCTTGTTTCTGTGTTACGTTTCTCGAGAAACCTTGATTCATTTATTCATCTTAATTGATACTAACGCACCACTGTTTGTGGAAATGGGTTTTCAAAATGCCTCGCCTCAAATAGACATCTGATCTATATGGTAAAAGCATCCCATTTTGTTCCTCCTGGGAGGTTTTCCACTCATCGTGAAAAATAATATTCAGTATTTATGTATGCTGGAGGCCATGAAATGAGGCGCATTCATCTGTTTCAACTGCTCATTGTTCTAATTAGACTAATTACCATTGTGCTTCAAAAAAATTGTTTGAGGAGATTATCCGGCAAATGTGTGCAGTATTATACAAATATGCTTTGTTACATAAAAGCCGTAGCAAATAATGAAACCTTTTTAAATGGCAGGTTGTGCAAACACACGAGCAAAACACATTAACGATGAGCATAATTGGTGTGGCAGTATTTCTTATGAGACTAACTGGGAAACAGCACTTGTGTAAACAATAGCGGTCGCCTTTTCAATAATGTCTACTTTAAAAACTGTGTTCCCATATTCGTGTTTTATTAACATGTTTGACCGGTTTTAAGTTCAAGTATTGTGTGTTGTCCTAACATGGAAAAAAACAAAAACAAAACACACATATATATTTGTTTAAATGGACAAAGTATTAAAAAAAATACCACACACAAAAAGATACAAAATTAAAAAATACAAAATTATGATGCAAAAATACATAAATAACTGACAAAATTAGAGAAATACCAAAAAAAAAAAAAAAAAAAGAATGAAAAAGATGAAAATTACACAAGCGTCAGAAAAAAAAATACAAAGTTCTACAAAAACATTTTTAAAATATTGGAATAGATTACAAAAATATTAAAACAAGAACAGATGAAAATACAAAAAAAATATTGAAAAAATAGAAACAAAAAAAGAAAAAAAATTACAAAAAAATGCTAATATTCAATAAACAAAAAATATTAGATGAAAAATATACAAGCATTAAAAAAACGGACATTAACCAAAATTAGACAGAATATAAGAAAAATACATGATTAGACAAAAATACAAAACTATTACATGCATATATCACTTATGTTAGAAGAAAAACTAAATAAATAAATAAAGAATCAATATTAGACAAAACTTTTCAAAAGAAAAAATGCAAATATTTGATCCATACAAGACTTGAATATTACAAACCCAAACTCAATGTCGCTTGGAACATTGTGTAAAATGTACATAAAAACAGAACACAATGATTTGCAAATGGAATACAGGTCTGGACTGCTGGCAGGCCAGTCTATTACTCACACTCCTTTACTACTTAGCCAACCTGAGTGAAGTGAAGTATTAGATTAAGAAAACAAAACGGTTTCATTAAAATCACTACTGTATTATAAACACCTAATAGAACAGATTGGGTGAAATTTGAATTAGCTTATTGTTGCTTTTCATGAAGCAGAGTTCCACAAAAAGAGGAAAATAGTTTGCTTGGTATGTACTGTATGTATTTTTCCACATATAAAAAAATCGCTGGTCTAGAGTCAGTCACGGATGACTAAAGCTGTCATTGTGTCGCGATGCCTGCGGACATACTGTTTGAAAACAGACACGCAGTGGCGACAGAACAGCAGGGAGTCGTGCACATGGCTGCGCTTATTTAAAGGTGCAACCCAAGAGGGGGCACAGCCCAAGCGGGGGGTCACCGAATTTCCACTTAAATCATTCAACCTCTGCTTATATAGTATAGGCATCTCCTCGCATACAAATTAAACGAGTATGGCTGCCAGATGAGAAGAGCGGAAAACAAAAACAAAGAAATGTATGACACAAAATGTTTGCAAAATAGAAACTTATCACACCCAAAATATTAATAAAAAAAAAATAGAAATGTATGAAAAATAAAAAGCTATTGGGCAACAAAATACTAGTGTGCTAGAATTTTTTTAAATATGAAAAATACAAATGTATTATGTAGATAAAAATAATAGAGTAAAAGATACTACAGAATTTAAAACTATATAATACAAAAAGAAAATGCAAGGATATTTGACAAGAAAATACAAAACATAAAGTAGTATAATAAAAATATATAAAGTATTATACAATAAATACAAATATATTTTTAAATACAGATGAAAAAATATATAAAAATATCAGAAAAAAATATTTGGTGACAAAAAATACAAGATTGCCAGACAAATATTACACACACAAAAAAAAAAATACAAATACATAAAAACAAATATTTAACAAAATATTAGACATAAATATTACATCATGAAAGAATGTTGGGTAAAAATAGAGGAATATTGGACAAAAAAAACAACAGAAAATACTTATACTAAAAAGTATATTAAGTATTAAAATAGTAGATGGAAAATACAAATAACACATTAAAAAAAAACTACAACAATATTTTATAATATCACAAATAGAGAAATATGAGTCCAAATACAGAAAGCACAAAAATCATTACACCCAAAATAGGTAAGGAATCTGAAAATACCGGGGAAAATACTAATATTTGTTGAAAAATACTGGAAAATGTCAAAAATATTACATACAAAATAGTATATGAATAATACAAAATTATGAAAAAAATTATGAAAAAAGTTAGATAGAAAAATCCAAAGCTATTTAATACAATAATAAATAGAAAAATAAGAGACCAAATATATCGAATAAAAAAATCTATATTTGAAGAAAAATACCAAAACAACTGACTAAAATACAATCTTATTGAAAACTCAAAAAATTGAGGAAAATGGGTGTGCAATTTGTTGCCTGAAATGATTCGTCTGCTTGTCTACTGGCATACAAATGAAACCATTACGACGGGGAAGGAGGCTGACGGATGAGAAGCAGGCCAACGAGTTGGCGAGGCAAGTAAAAAAGATCTCGTCGGAGGATGTGCCCTCAAGAGGCCACGTTCAGAGTAGACGCAATTAAGACGCGTCTTTCAACATATTAGTCACATTGATTGGCTCCCACACTGCCATCACGGCGGCAAATATTTCCCGATTCGCCCAGCGCAATCTCCAATTATGCCGCCGCGGCTTTGTCACGCGTAATTGCGCTTCTTTTTCATTTCAAATTGCTACTTAAAATCAACGGCGGCTTTCGAGTGCACCGCTCAAAAGGTATTGATTACATCTTTGCCGAGCATGAGATGTGCACTTTGTCGCATGGATGTTGTCATATTTGAGAAGAGGTATCATGTTGTTTTTCTTTTTTTTTTTTCTTTTTTTTTCCTTTAGGGCTGAAGATTGCGATTGTGATTTATTATGAGGTTTTTTTTTTTTCAAGGTCCTCTTCCCATGTATTTTTTTTCCAGTTTTTTTCCCGCCCCCTTGTGTGAACAGTTTGTACTGCGATTGTGCTAAGCTATGCTAAGTGTTTATCCCTAGCCATATCAAACTTCATTTTATTTAATTTTGCAGGTTCAATGTATTACGGATTTTTATTATTATTTTCTTTTAAATAATGCTCTTGTTGCAGATTATTCACCATATTTGGGTATTTTTCAGTGATTACTTTTGCTTCACTTTCTACAGGGATCATTTCACACTTAGCAACAGAAGCTAAAGTACGATTGACAGGACAAATGACTAGCTACACCACTGCACTTTAACTAATTGAATAAAGCCTACCACTGCTAGTCAAGAACAAACTAATACAAAAAAGATGGTTAGGCTAGAGGGAGGATGGCGCTTTCAACAGCTTTATTAAAAAAAAAAATGGTAAGAATATTCAGTGTAAACACAAGCATATTCTAAGCCAACAGCCTCAACTTACGCCATCACGCTATGACTAACGCTTTAGCCAGCTAACAGCACTCAACAGGCCAAGCCCACCTTTTAAAAACTGTAAATTGCTGTGGAGGCGTGACCATTTAAATCAGCCCGACTATGACATCACAAGCAGGCCAAGTTTGGTTGCTTGGTTGGCGAGATGACGGACAGATGGCCGGATGAATGGACGGACAGCGAGCCAGCTTTTTGGGTGGTCTGCCAAGCTAAATATTTCCTGTAAAGTGATGAGTCAGGTCTTCGTGACGAGCTCTCAGTGAGGGGACTCCCAATTAGCGAGCGCGCTGGCAAGCGCCTGCCATTTTGTTGCTCTTTTGTGTGACAGCCAAAGCGTTTTTTTGTTCTGGTGCATGACAAAAAAAACAAAAAAAAAAGGAGACATGTTATTGGTCTCCAATCATTTTGCTCACAAACTCACTCGATTGCATAAAAGTCTCAAGAGATGTATGTACAGTAATTCTACTGTATTACATACGGCAATTAGGTTATGCTTATTTGTATGCAGCCTTCTAGCTAGTGAGTGGATATGTCCATATTCTCCCTATGTTACATTCTGTTATTTGACTGAAGGAGGAATTGTATTTGTTTGCATCAGGCGGTTTGTCCATCCAAACAAAGCCCAAGATCTTTGCTACTGATCTTTTTTGTTTTTTTGTTTTGTCAGTGTGAACTCTTATCACCTCATTCTGTTGTGAAATCCCGACTGAGAGGTGGACGCAGCCCGTAAAAGGGAAGCATTAAGGCTCAATTGACCTCACTTGTGTAATCATCAGAAGGCGGCGCGTGTGCGTGAGGTGAAGCCTGAATTATTTATGACTTCCTCCTTTCCCCGTCCTCGTCAACGTCGCGGCTGTAGACGTGATGCCGAAAAACAGGCCGGAGTGAGACCTTCCCTCTGGGCGTGTTATGCTAATGCAGCCTCCGCAAATTACCGCCGCGACCTTGGCCACGTCCGGTTCTCACGCTCGTTTGAGGACGTTTTGACACTTTTTTTTACACTTTTTTTTTTTTTTTTTTTTTTTTTTGTCAATGTCACTTTTTATGCAGCCCGCTGAGGAAAGGTTGATCTTTTTTTTTTTTTTAACTGATCAATTAGCAATTGGCTAATCGATCTTAACACCTGCGCCGCTTCCAGGCACAACAATGAGGCGTTCTAAATCAGCCACGCCAGTGCAAAAGCTCCTTACCCACACGCTGGCTATTAGAATAGACTCCTCCCCTCCCGACCCCCTCACACTCCCACCTTCTCTCCATGACATGCGCACACTCAGCTGACAACGAGGCACTCTAAGACAGTCAATTTAAGGTCTGAAAATAATGTAGACACTTTCCTAAAAACACTAAAATAAAAAAATCAACTTACAATGTGAAAGTACTTTCAAAGTACTTTGGGAATTGAGAATAGCAATAATTTCTGGAAAAAAAAAAGTGTAAAATTGATGCTTGTTGTATTTTTTAACCCAAGAAATTATTGAATAAGGGGAATAAATAAGCAAAAATGGGGGTTGGCTTAAAAAAAAAAAATGCTCTTCCTGTTCCTACCACCTATCTCCGCTGAGTAGTTTTACTTTGACTTATTTAGCTCCAGCATTCTCTAGCAGCTCTTCAAAGTGTGAGTAGTTTTTACCGTATTCCATTTGTACTTGCGTGCTCTTATACGGTGGTTAACTACTTAGTACTTGCCTGTACAGTTAATAAAGGTTTTAAAAGGGCTTCGGATAAATGAATTTTCAGGATTTCCTATGGGAGGCTCCGTCGGCTAATTAAAGAGCCACATACACTATATGTGCTTTATATAATTTTCCATTAATTAAAAAGAGATTTGGCATCAAAGCCGAGGACGGAGGCGAGCGGATGTGGCTGCTAAATGAGACTCTTTAATTGGCAGCGCAGTACGCTAACGTCAAGACTACTAGCGCATCCAAGCCTTTTTGAGCTAGGCTGAGCTAGCTTGCTAAACTGAGAGAGAACAGCAGCAGTGTAAAGGAAAGGAACACAAAATGAATTTACTACTTTTTCCAGGTTTTCATTTTTTGTGTATCAATGCACAATGCCAGCGAACACAATGTTTTGATAGCATAAAAGTCAAACTAACTAGCAATTAAACAACATTGGCAGCGCTGTACGCTAACATCAAGACTACTAGCGCGTCCAAGCCTTTGAGAGCTCGGCTAAGCACGCTTGCTCAACTGAGAGAACAGCAGGGGTGTAAAGGAAAGGAACGCAAAATGGCTTTACTTTTTACTACTTTTCCCAAGTTTTCATTTTTTGTTTATCAATGCACAATACTAGCAAACATAATGTTTTGATAGCTTAAAAATCAAGCCAAGTAGCACTTAAAAAACAACATGCTTCTTGTAACGGATTTTTTCTTTTCAGTTTCAACACGATGTAAGTTAATAGACAAACACATTTGCAGTTTTTTTTTTTTTTTTTTTTAGATACTTCTCACTTCATGTTTTTGTACATTTTAACTTTTTTCAAGAGCAGGCATTTAATCACTGCTACATTTTTTTTATTTTTTTTTATTTTTTACCATTTATTTACTGTAAGTAGCAAATGTGTATCCTTATTCCACCACTGACCTGCAGGAATACAAAAGGAAGTTAACTGAGTGGGAGTTGCCTGGGGAACGAAGACGTCCATTGTAAAAGAACTCGACGTTTAGCTAACTGACAGCAAGAGCGACAAGGTCTCCTAATGAGGTTAAGCTTGTTCCGAGACCTCGAGGACCTTCTGCCCACACTCTGCTCCAGAAAACATTTATGGATGTATGTATACATATTTTATATACTGTACTGTGTATATATCTTTTATGCATTACACACACACACAACTCATCTCCACACAGTATCCGTATTTTCACCTAAAGTTCCATTTTTTTTTCTTTCTTTTCATATGTTATATTACTATATGCCTTCCAGCAACTCCACGTCATTCATTGTTAGGGACGGAAAAGGGATGAGCGAATCACAGATTGAAAACTTACCCTTCATCTTTAAGCTCTCAGGGATTCCATCCTGCGGGATAAAAGAAAAAATCGGAGTTAAAATAAACCATGCAACATTTGCCCCCCCACCATTAAATAGAATAAACAAGGTCTTGCATCACTGCATCGTTATCATATCATTATAAAACTGAAGTTTTGCATTAGCTATGTAGCTGGATGTAGCTAATTCCAAAACAATAAAAACCAGAACATTTTAAGCAAATAGAAGAAGACAAATTATTCATGAAAAGACACAACAAATAAGTTAATCATCTTATAATACGTAAAGAAATAAAATGTGTATAATAAAAAAAAAAAAAAAGTTTATTTTATATGTATAATAAAACAGTGATTTTCTAGTGGTACTTGATAGAATGCCGGCACAGAACAGTTGCGTAGCAGGTCACTTTTAATTTCAATATATTTGTATTTAATCTTACAAAAAAAAAAAAAAAAAAAAGATAAAATAGGTAGAATTATCTGATTTTTACGTGCTATACAGTTTAATTGAATTATTATTATTCTTTAATTAAATAGCCTATTTAAAGCAACATTGCAATTTAAACTGTACATGATGTTAGAGCGGCTTACAATAAAATTAAATACACTTCGGGAAAACACATTTTTAGATGGGAGCTGGTGTAAAAAATTGGAAACAATACATTAATAGGTATACAATAAATAATAAAAATATTGAGTACATAAACGAAAAGTTAATACATGTAAAATATAATAATATAAAGTAAAAAAAATACAATAAAATAACAAAAATAATGATTACATTAATAAATGCAGTAAAGGTAGAGTAGGAATGGGCAAGTACCAATACCAGGTATTGGTATTGGGTCGATGCCTGGCCTTATTTCAAAGTATTAGTACACACAATTGTGTGGCCATTTTACAGTCAGAAGAATAGAAAATTGCCATCAATTTCAGGCAATTATAAGGTAAACTGCTAATTGGCATATATAGGTCTCTATATAGGCCTTGGGTATTTAAATGATCTGTCATTGTTTTTTTGGGGGGAAACAATGTATCAAAAATACTTGTGGTATCGATACTTGATATCGGTATCATTTGAATCCTCATACTGGTGACAGTCTGGGAAAATGTGGTATCAAACATCCCGAGTAAATAGTAATAAGTAACAGGAATAAAATGATAACAATATATAACTAAAATATGGACTCAGGTACGAAATAATAGTTTCAAAAAGTTAAATAAATTGAAATTACTGTGACATCACTGAACTATTTAAAAAAATATATTTTACATTTTTTTTTTAGAAAATCGTATGCACAGTTGAAGCCAATATTTCTATGAATAAGTCCTTGGTGTTTTGGTGTTCAGCCTGCATTTTGCAATGAAGCCGGAGCGTGAACACTGAGGCGACGATCATCCAAACAACCCAGCAGGGCGGCCATTTTTGTCACAGCGCACCTGATTATTCCACACAAAGGAACCAAAAGTCCAATCATAAGTCGCTCCAAAGTGACTCCCAAAAAGAGGGAGCCATGCATTTAACTGCTTGGTGCAAAAGCCGCTTTGCAACGTCTCCGCCAGCGTGAACGCGTGAATGCGGGAGGAGCGGCCATAAATATTTGATTCCTGCAACACTTGTTCTTGTTCCTGCACAGACATTTCCAGGCTGGCCGCATGGGGAGGTGTTATGAAGAACGAGATGCATTATGCAACAGGTCAATAATCAACAGCCACAGCTGAATGCCTGCTGAAAATAGAAAACGCTCACGCTCAAACAAAAACGATTCACTTCGACTTGATGCGATTCGCAGCAATTATACCAAATGATTCATTACGATGCCACTCGAATTGCGATACAATTCACTCCAAATATGATACCATGTGTTTCACTTTGATTATGATACAATTCGGTCCAAATTACAGCTGTAAAAATTAATCGGTTAATTGATGATCAAATTAATCGACAACTATTTCAATAATCGGGTCATCGTTTGGAGCTATTTTTTAATATAAAATTGTTCAAATCCTCTGATTTCAGCATCTCAGCAGTAATTGTTCACTGATTTCTATAGTTCTTGATTATGTTCTGTGTTTAATCAAAATAAGACATTTGCAAACATTTTTTTTTTTACTTTGGAAAACAATGACCGAACCGGTAACATTTTCTTTATTTATTTATTTATTTATTTTAGCATTATACTGTATACTAATACAAAGTACGAGCGAACCACCAATGTTAATGTTAATAAAGAGTAATCAGGGGAAACAATTTTTTTTTTAACACACTCGCAAAATTAAAATGAATCCTATTAGTCGATCGATTGAATAACCGATAGATTAATCGATTATAAAAATATTTGATAGTGACAGCACGAGCCCAAATGCAACAAAATACGATTTACTATAAGTACCAAATAATATCATTCAGACTACACTATTACAAATCAAACCAAATGATATCTGTAAGCCATTTATTTTTAAAGGGATACTTTACTTATTTAGCCATTTTTGGCAGTCAAACAATATTTTGCCTATAATAAATTTGATTTTTTTCATTATTTTTCATGTACAATTAGTACCTTTAAAAACACATTTTGCAACTTGCTGTCGACTGAAAATGACATCACAAAGGGCTCGGGTAACCAATCACAGCTCACCTGTTTTCGAGGTTTGGTCATGTGACATTCACAAACTGAGCTGTGATTGGTTACCTGAGGGTTTGTGATGTCATTTTCAGTCGACAGCAAGTTGCAAAATGTGTTTTTGAAAGTACAAAATGTATGTGAAAAATAATGAAAGTATCAAATTAATTATAGACAAAATACTAACTTTTTATTGCTATAATGGGCTAAATAAGTGAAGTATCCCTTTAAGGTTAACATAGGATCAGTGTGATTTTTATTTATTTATTTATTTTTAATATGTTTTGGCGTTATAGTTTATGGCATATTAACTAAGTTTGGGGTGGAACACAATTTTAAAACAAGACAAAAAAAAATATAGTAGTTCATTTAACAGGAATCTCCTTGTAAAAGTCCATTAAAAAAAAAAAATCCAGTTTTTTAATTACAAATTTTGGGCAGTTCCTTGCAATGGCTGAAAGGCTGAAATGAAAACCTCTCTATTTTCATAATTGAGCTCAGGCGGCTGAGCACAGCAACGACCACCTGTGGCTCCGTTGCTATTCCTGCCTCCTCGCTCGCAGCTGACATTTAGCAAAGCTCCACAGGTAGGAGCGATATTAGCCCGAGTCTTATTTGCATATGACACACACGCACAAAAGAAGCGCATACACACACTTCACACTCCATTGGTTTGAACAGAGCGATTTCCCCCAGGGCCTTTGGTGGCAGCGAAGCAGCTGGCCTCCCAGCTGCAGGGGGCGCCGTCCAGCCAAAGAACCCGAATGACCGCCCACGTCCTCTCACTGCTTTGAAAAAACCCACTCACTCCACCAACGCATCCTCCGCACAAGTCCGAGAGTCATCCGAGTTCACGCCGAGAGGATGCTTTGTTCAGGTCAGGTTCACTACATTTACAAATACAAACGTTTCAAAACATCACCAGTCGTGATGAAAATGAACGTTGATAGTGATACTGTTCTTCAGCTAATGACCACTAAATGTTTGCTTTTGTACTTTTGACGATCGTTCCTTTCTAGGACTCAAATAAATCGAAAGAAATCTAGTCAAAATGCAAACATCAAATTTGAGTTAGATTTAGTTCTATATATGTGTAACAAAAATATAAAACGCAACGCTTTTGTTTGCCGAGATAATCCATCCCACCTCACCGGTGTGCCAAGATGCTGATTAGAATCAAAAACTCAAATCTTAAGTAAGATAGAATTTCTTAAATTTAACATCAATTTGCTTATTTTGTGCCAAGTTTTTTTTTTTTTTACTAGATTGTCAAACAAGATCATTTTGCTTATTACTTAATTATGTTATTTGATCAAGCAGTCTTAGCCGTGAGTGTTAACAGCCAGTTTTAAGTACTGTAACAAACATTTTGCACATTTTAAGATGACTAACCAACATCAAAGGCCCTGAACTGGGGTTTCACAAGGTGAATTTTCTTATTTTAAGATTTGGCATCATCTTGTAAAAATCTAAATGGAAAAAATACAAGTGTGAAAACAATCTAAAGTGCAATATAGTACTTTATTGTAAGCATTTTTTTCCCTTGTGAAAAATCAGTTTGTGGTTTTGTTATATTTACTAAGCTCATTTTTCTTCTTTACAGTAAACGTAGTACCAGCTCAGTGGTCTAGTGGTCAGACTTGGAGGTTGTAGGTTCAATCCCTGGCTGAGTCATACCAAATACAATCAAAATTGGACCTGTTATCTCCCTGCTTGACACTCGGACTAATTTGGCAAAACATAAATGATTATGTATGAATTTTAAGAAATTAGTTCTATATATTACAGCTTGAAAAAAGCTAATATTACCTGGTTTTAATCTAAAAATACTATTTTCAAGACTGCTGCGGTTGATATAGGCCGAGTATTTTCTTATTTGTCAAATTTTCTTGTTCTGTTCACAGATCATTTTTCTTATTTGGAGTAATAATTTTCTTATTTTACTATTTTTTTTCTTACATTTTCTATTGTCTTTTTTTGTCCTTATAATTATAACTATAGACATCATGATTAGTGCACAGGTGTGCCTTCGACTGCCCATAATAAAAGGTCACTCTGAAAGGTGCAGTTCTGTTTTATTGGGGTGGGGGGTTCTGAGGGCCCAGAAAAGCAGTCAGTATTCACCCATAAAAAAATGTGAGCAAAAAGCATTCAACTGGTTTGGTCGACAACATTGCAGCGGCTGGAGAGAACTATTTCCATTTTATTCTTGTTGTTTGGTCTGTTTATCACAATCCTTCTCTCCCTCACGGCCTTGCCCCCCCCCCCCCCCATTCCCATCCCTACTCGGCCCATCCCCACTCAGCCCATGTTAATCTGGATTAGCCGTGTAGCCCAGCCAATGCGGCACGGCCGTCCGACCGCGGGGCTTTGCGCGCGCACGCGGCTGCCCTTTTGACTCCATTTTGTTTGTATGCTGACGTCATCGCATGATTTTGTGATGAAAACATGAGCCAACTCCAGGATGGTTAGAAAAAAAAGTTGTTGTTTTTTGTCATGGAAACTGTTTAGTCAAACTAAAGTTAAGATTTCTCCCCTGTTTAAAATGTGTGCCATGGCAGTGTGGGTTTGATCTTTTTTCCTAAAAGCAATATTTACTGAACGGCGAAAAGTAATGACAGAGCAGACCTGTCGCAGCCGCACATTTGTTTTCTTTTGATTGATGCAGCATCCAGTGAGCGATGACACAGCTATTAAATGAGATAAAAACACATTTGTGTTGTTGTTGCTAGCTTTGTTTAGCGCAAGGCCGCAAGCTAAACATACTAATGTATGTTTGAGAAATCTGAACGGGTTTTGGATGGAAAATGTTTGGGGGAAAAAGTCGAAACTCTCAAAAATGACAGTTTGATTTTAAACTGATTTGAATTCTGTTGGCAAAATGTCCGATATTTAGCTTCCGATATGTGTTGGGAGTGAGGAAAGTAATGACGCAACAGTTTTGTCCTTGCTGCACATTTTTTCCTTTGATTGATGTAATATCCAATGAGTAATGTGACTGCTATTTAGCAAGATGCAATTTTGTTGTTGTTGTTCTTGTTGTTATTGATTCACGCCGCATATTGATTATGTTTGAGAAATCCAAATGGATTTTTGGATGCAATTTGGAAAAGGGCAACAATATCTCAAAAGTACTTTCTTCTTTGGTTTAAATTCTGATATTTCTTCACTGTTTTACTCCTCATCTCTAAAAAATGTCCAATATTTTGCTTCCAATATGTGTTGGGACTGAGAAAAGTAATGACGCAACAGTTATGTCCGAGCCACATTTGTTTTTTCCCTTTGATTAATGTAATATCCAATGAGTGATGACTTTTTTTTTTTATTGTTGCTGTTAGCATCATTGGTGAGCATAAAATGATTAACGCCACAAAACGACAATATTTGAGAAATCCAAATGGATTTTTGGATACAAAAATGACACTTATCTTTCGCCATTGATTTTAAGTCTGTTTTTTTCCTTTTGCCACTTTTGATCCTCTTGCAGAAAGAGTCTAATATTTAGCTTCCGATTTGTGTCAGTACGGAGAAAACTAATGATACAGCAGTCCTGTCCGAGACGGACATTTTTTTTTCTTTTGATTGATGTAGTATTCAATGAGCAGAGGCACCGTTATTAAGTGAGATAAAAGCAGATATTTACTGTTTTTGCTGGCTTATTTTGCAAGTACAAGTTGGTGCACGCCTCCTAACTAGTGTTGCACAAATCCACATGGATTTGTTTTCTTTTTTTTTGATGGAAACTGTTTGGAAAAGGGTGAAAGTCTATCATGTTCATCATGGTTGCTTTGGGCTTTTCTACAATTTTAATGATGGTTGTGATGCTTCTTTTGATCATCTTGCAGAAAAAGTTTTTTTTTTTTTTTTTTTAGCTTTTGATTTATGCTGAAAATAAGTAATGCCAGTAGTTCTGTCAGAGGTGCAGATTTTCTCCCTTGATTGATCTGACAGCCAATGAACGATGGCACTGCTATTAAGTTGGATACAAACTTTTTTATTTTTTATTTTTTTTTAATGATGTTGCTAGTTTCTTTTGCAACCCTGAGGTGGTGTACGCCTCATAAAGAACGTTTGACAAATGCACAAGGATTTTTTTTTTAATCAAAACTATTTTCAAACCAGCAAAAACTAAAATTAATATGAAAAAAAAACACAATAAAAAAAGTGTTTGTTTTAATGGTGTTTCCATTCATTTCAATGGGAATGATGATTTGAGATACAAGTCTGAGTTACGAGCTTGGTCGCTGAACGAAAGAAACTCATATCTCAAGGCACCACCGTATATGAAAATCAACGATGATCCCTTTGTAGAAAAATGCCATTATTTTATCTTGCGATTGATGTTTGTGGTGAGAAAAGCGATGTCCTGTCCAAGCTGCACATTTATACTTTTGATTGATTTGCTTTGCGACGACGGATGGCACTTCCTGTTCAGCGAGACAAAAGCAGAACCTTCTTTTTTTGTTGCCGTTTGTAAACACACAATCGCATCAATTTGAATACTTGCCTCAATTTCTGTCATCATGAATACAAAAGGGAGAAAGTTATAATTTGTTGGAAGAAACGGAGATGGATGAGCATTCTGATCCTCTGTTGTCTTTCTTCCATCTTATCTTCTGACTCATAAAGAGTAGGTTTGACAATTCCATGTGGGTTTTATTGCGATGGAAATGGGCATAAACTTTCAAAACAGCACTCTGATCTTTCTCCTTTTGGTTTGTAAGCATACAGTTGTTTATTCTTAACTGTTACAGGTGTCCGTCTCGTCTCTGTACAAAAGGCTTTCACTTTTACTCGGTCTTGTTGTCTCAGACAGAGAGATTTTATTTTTTTTAAATCAAGACCGGTTGAGACAAGTCCAGTGCTACTTTAATCAGTAGTGAGTGAAACAACACATTTGCTTAGATTTGTTTCATTGCACTATTTAAAAAAAAAAGCATGGCAGAATTTGCATTTGTTGTAAACGTAATGAACTGGCCATTTTTTTTTTTTTTTGTGACTTTTCTTTGATCTACAGTCTTCATCTTATTTCGGCCGCAATCTCCAAAAGTCATGGTCTTATCTCAGTCTCAGTACTCTCTAGTCTAGATAATGTCTTGCTCTCGATCTTCTTCAACCTCCAAAAGTCTTGTTCTTGCCTCGGTCTCGACCTCCAAAAGTCTTAGTCTTGTTTTAGTCTTGATACCCACTAGACCAGATCATGTTTTGGCCTCGGTTTTCCTTGACCACCAGAAGTCTTGGTCTTGTTTCGGTGTTGACCTCCAGAATTATTGCTCCTGTCTCAGTCCCAATCTCCAAAATTTCTTAGGACAGCACAATTTTGGAAAAAAACCTAATTGCAATTTTTCAGACTAATAGTACGATTGCGATTCGATTTGTGATTTTTGTATTTGACACATTAAAATGCATGAAAACACTACAATTGTGAGTCAGTTTAGTTTCAGATAAGTAATTTGATCAACATTTTAACAATGCAAAACTATAATGTCACTATTTGATTTAAAAGTACGAGGCGGAGGTGTCCTCTTCTGGTAAATATGCTAAAGGGGGAGATTGGAATGGAAAATAACGTCCCAATTATTATTTTTTTTTGTAGCATCATTAAATTCAAACAAGACAAAGAGAACCATGAATGTAAACAATCTTGTCAACATTTAAACAGGTAAACATTGCACATTATTATGCACTTATATCAAGTAAACAAACCTTTAAAGCTCAATATTCATGCCAAAACTCTTGTATACACAATGCAAAACTTTGAGGTCTGTCCATGTGTGCATGAGGCTTTTGAAACCTTCACCTGACAGAATTTAGGGGAATCATTTCCTTGACAATATAACGAGGTGCACTTATGGTTGCGCTGTACTGAGTAAGGCACCGGAGTGCAGACTAATGCCAACAACGTTGATTGGCCAGCACCATTAAGACTCGTGCATCGGCAATTGTGGTTGGCTAATACAGCTATCACTCAAAAAAAGATAAACTAAATCTAAAACTGCACTGTTTTGCGATTAGGTTATTGCACTTGGTCAAACCTCAATGTCGGTTAGATTTAGATTTATCATGCAGCCCTAGTCTTGGTCTTGTCTCGGTCTCAACCAACAAAAGTCTTGGTCTTGTCACAGAATTGATACTCTCTAGTCTAGAAAATGTCTTGGTCTCGGTATTTTTCGACCTTGAAAAGTTTTGGTTTGGTTTTGGACTCACCCTCCAAAAGTCTTGGTCTTATCTCAGACTTGATACTTGATAATATCTTGGTCTCAGTTTTCTTCGAACCACCAGAAGTCTTGTTATCTTAGTCTGACTCTTGATACTCTAGTCTAGAAAATGTCTTGGTCTTAGTTGGTGTGATCTTGACTACAAAACTAGAGGCTACATGCAAATCTACTATCTACAAATTAGCTTAAAGACTCCGTATCCCAGTACTCGTACTCTACTCGTATGTATTCTAGTTGTTGAAGTAGAAGTCATGCCACAGCAGCACATTTTTTTCCCCCCTTTGACTGATTTAGGATCCGTTGAATGACGGCACTTCTGTTAAGCATGATAAAAACAGAAGATTTTTCTCGTTGCCAGATGCTGTCACCACCAAATAGAAATTGATTACTCGAGGCTGATAAGCCCGACAAGAAATTCAGTCATCCCTAAAACAATACCTTATGTCGGAATCTCAAGACCGGCCGATATGGCCGCGATACGTATCCCTTGTCGTCGTCGGGCCTCCCGTCTGCGTGGAAAGCCGCCAACGCCGCCAGTAAAATGGCCGCTGACCACCATCTGGCCGCCGACATTGGTCTTCTCCTTTGGGGAGAAAGACAAAAAATGTAATTAGCAACGTCACCTGTTGAAAGAGAGGCTATCAATACGGCCCCAGAGATGCAGATCTGCTTTTGAATCAATTACGAGGAAATAGACACGTCACCAGGAGATGAAGATTCGGGGGGAAGACAATGAGACGACGGATTAAGTAGACAATTACAGCAAGGCCTTTACGACTTAATGAGGCCTCGATTCCGCAATCGAGAGCAAACATGTTTATTCATACGAGGACTCAAAGAATTCACTTTCAACTTGTCCTCGGAGAACCGCTCCATTAGTCATCGCGTCGAGTCAAAACAATGTTGCAACAAGTGTGGAAGAAATGTGCGTTAATGGTGGGAAATAAAAGTCGCGTCACATTGCATGTCAGTCAGACACACTCGAGTTTCGTGCTTCATGGCAAACCTGCAAATTTTCTGCCAACCTCTGCTCACATCATGTGATGAAAAGTCACAACTTTAACAATTTAAGGACGCCCATCTGTCTGGAATTTTTAAATTAGAAAACTCTAGCATGCCACCCAAAAAATGTCACAAAAAGTATTCACACTGAAAGTCTCAATTTACTCCAAAATGGATTTAGTACAATGTGCATTCTTGGTCTCTGCAGATGAATTGAGTGAATTATCACACAGTCACTGTATCGTGTTACCAATGGTAGTGTTGACAAAATATGGCGAGTATAAGGGGTACACATGTTGCCAATGATAGTATCATCATACCTGTACAGCAATCATCCCACAATTGCTGTATCGTAATATCAGATATAGTTGGAAAAAAAAAAAGCTAGTTTTAGGGCCACAGGGCTTTTTTTTCTCTTCTTCCTATCCATTGTTTTCCATTTCTCATTAAAAAAAATAAAAAATAAAAATAAAAAAAATAGGGGCGCCGCTTAGCGAGCCATCAGTCTTCCCGCTCCTGTTTCCCCGTTAGGCGTCATTGTCTTTTCATGTTTCTGGGACAGGTTGAAAATGTAAAATGAATCTCATTGCTCTGTACTTGGAACAATTTGATTTCCATTTCGTCCATTTCCAAATGTATAGAACCCAACGACAGAATGACGTGTTCGAAATCGAAATTTTCCGGGATATAGTATTGACATTTTGCACTTTTGTACCAATGATTTACGGAAAATGATACAGAATTTGCGATATTGTTGCCAAAATGTTGCCTGCTTTAGTCAAACAAGTGACACATCAACAAGAGCCAAACAAACACTACTGTCACGACTTTAACCAACTTTCTTCATCTCCCCCGCCAAGATTAACATTGAATTTTTTTTTATTTATTTTTTTTTATTCAAAAGACTTTTGAATGTCTCCTCTAGAGTTTACGGATGAAAGAGAAAAACACACACTTGAGCAATTACTTTTTCCATCTTGTGCTTAAAACAACCCAGATAGCATCTCCTCCCTCGCTCATCCCTCGACGCCCGCCGACTGGGATGTGGCATCCTTGCTACGGTGGCCGCTAATTAGCGCGGATTTAAGGAAAAAGGACGCGCTTCAAAAAAGGCAATTAAACAGCAACAACAACAACAAAAAAGGTAATAAATGATGTGAGCTAACTTACTGCTTTAGAGTCTTAAAACCTTCACAACGGCAGTCATTAAGTTGCGTCTCTGAAGGGGGGGAGCGTTCAAGGTGCTGCGTTAATCCGCTGCTAACTGGGAATTACCTTTTGATATCCAACATGAGAATTTCGGATTTTTTTTTTCCTTCAGAAAAGAACATCAACAATGCCTTCAATTGCAAGACCCAATTTGTGATAGACTGTGATTGACTATAAAGGCTTCAAGACCACTAGTGACCTGGAATTCAAGAAGTGGTGCAAAAAAAAAAATGGATGCATTTTTTTTAAATAATACAATTAATATATTTTAGTTTATGGTTGCCGTTATTCATGCATTTTTATTTTGTATAATAATACAATAAATATAATATAAAATGTACATTGCATTCAATACCCTTATAATGGTTGGAGTTTAGTTTATAATTTTGCCTACTTATGTGTATCATAATTAATATTGTTTTATTTTAATTTAAATTAAAAAAAGATTTAATGCCAAAAGTTTACAAAATGTAAGTAACCAATATTTATTTGGATAATGTTTTGTTTTTGTTTTGTTTTTCGTTGCCTTAACTCCTTGTATAATTGGTATTTGTATGTATTTTCTTATTTTTAATAGTAGTGTGGCATTCTGAATATTTGTATGTGTTTTTGCAATGACAGAAAAAGACTCGTTATAATTATATTTCTGTAATGTCTTTAATTTTTTACATTCATTTGCCTCCTCATCTTCAAACGCGAAAACAACAATGCAAAGTTTTCTGGGGCTTGCTGCCGAAAAAAAATGTTGCGAAAGTTCCCTGCTCGCCTGACCGACTTGCACCTTTATCAACCAAGCGGTCGCGTTCTATTTCCCGGCATTGAGGCGCATCCCTCCCCGTCGGGATCGGCGCACGCAGCTGCTTCTTCTCCGCCTCGCTGGAGCCGCGGTAGCGGAGATAAAAGCGAGCCGGATTACTTTTTCCCTTCCGTATCGTCTCCTGGCAGCGGCCCAATCAATCTCTTTGTGTTAAATGACTTATTAATGAAGCCGCTCTTGGGCTGGATACACACACAAACACTCACGCACATACACGCACAAATAGTTTACTACAGGAGAACCTTTAAAGTTCGCCCCTGAGGCCATACAAGTCGGAATTCAACATTTCTCGGAAAACTTTTTCTTTGGCTTTTTTTTTTTGCAATGCAGGTCTGACCAGTAATTATTATCAGCCCTGAGTACTGATAGGAACCCCATTTAGGTTCAAATCACGTCCAGGTGAAACCATTAGCCTCGGGTTAGTGCTTCCGTGGGGCCCTCGCGTTGTCCCTCAGGATGCCCAAAATGTAGAAGCCCCCGGATCTCCTTGGAAGGAAGTTGCGGATTGAATGTCATCATCCAGTTTCTCATTCTCGTCATCTCTCTGAATCTTTGAGCTCTTCTGGAGACTCATTCCTAAGTACTTTATTATCATTTCAGTAGTGTCACGCTTGTACGAAGTTCACTGTCATCGACTGTATTTCACAGAGTCCATTCATTCACAGTTTAATGACACACATCTGTGTAGTATAAATGATGTGAATTTTAGTGATAGACCGATATGGCTTTTTCAAGGCCGATACTGATACCGATTATTAGTAGTCAATGAGAACGATAACCGATATTTCAAGCCGATATTTATTTGCTGTAGAAGAGAAAATATTAGTGTAAAAATTAAAAAGTACTTTTTCTTTTCTTTTTTAAACGATATTGGCAGCTTTGTTTAAAAATTATATTTAAAAAAAATTGCAGGGAGTTTCAACATTTCTTTTTTTTTTTTTTTTTTTTTTTTTTTACTTTTTTTTTAATTCTTAAAAATAAAACATGTAGGGAATTCCCAGTGTCAGCATCCTTATTTATAAAGTGGAAATTGAAATAGATCCATAAATGAAAAGTTCCTGTATTTCACTGTGCAAAAAAATGAACGCAAACGTAGCAAATTTGGGGTTTTCATCAGGATTCATAAAAAGTTTCAAAAGATTTTTGCAGAAGGTGAACAAATTGTCAGAATGTGTTCAAAATACCCGCTTTATTGGCTTTCAGATTGGTCAAAAGGCCGATACCGATATTTGTCAAACTGCCAAATATCGGCACCGATAATCGGCCCGGCCGATAATCGGTCTATCCCTAGTGAATTTGGTAACAACATCTCTAGGACAAGCTCATCTTTGATGGGAATGAGCAAATTGGCTAAATTGGACTTGACTGCTTCAACCCAAAATTGATTTTTATTTATTTATTTATTTATTTATTTATTTGTGGGTCTGCTCATGACAGATATGAAATTTCATGCTGCTTTGTGTAACCGGCTTCAGGGGTTGAATTTTGGAATAATTTCAGGATGTGTTACCTAAAGTTGTAAACTTGGCTGCAATCCATTGCCCACACGCAATGACAAAAACTTAAATTCTTGGCAGTTTTGGACCGTCCACCTGTCTCGTAGGCCTTTCAGACCAAATTTGACACTAATCGGACAAAGTTGTCTTTCAGAATCAATGGAAATGGGAACATTGAGACAAGATGGCCACTTTGAACCAGCATGGTGGACTCCTGGTTTCTTCTGGGGTATGTATTGAGGATTTTTTTTTCTTTTTCTTTTTTATGAGGGTTTGCTCACGATAGAACTGCCTACCAAATTTCATGATACTAAGTGAAACTGGCTTTGGGGGACTGAATTTAAAAATAAAATAAAAAATACCTTCCAGAATACACTACCATGAGTGATAAACTCGGCTGCCATGCTTTGCTTACACGTAATAACAAAAAATTTTACACAATTTTGTGATGTCCATCTGTCTAGTATATGTGGTTCAAGAATTTGGCAGCATTTGGAAAAATGAGCTCGGGCAAGTTTGGCTTTTTAAAGGACTATTAGAAATGGCAAACACTACCCTAAAATGTATGTGTCAATCTAAAATGGCAGACTTCCTGAGCCTTTTTTATGCATGGCTTTTTGATACTTTTTTGTGGCTCAAATCATGACAGACATGACTCCCAAATTTCATGTTCACACGTTAGGACCCAAAAAAAACCAAAAAACTTTGAATCCATCCCGCCCTGCGATTGGGCAGTTCAGGGTGTACCCCGCCTACTGCCCGTAGTCAGCTGGGATAGTCTCCAGCACCCCCTGCGACCCTTGTGAGGGGCAAGTGGTTAAGAAAATGGATGGATAAATTCATCCCTATTATACAGTGTTGTTCAAATGTCCAATTTGGTAGCAATGGGACAAATTTTCTTCACTCTGGGTTTCTTTAAAGGATTTTGGAAATGGTCAAAATGACCCCAAAGATGGCCGCTTCAAAGCAGAACGGCAGACTTGTATCTTTTCAGTCAGGGCTTTTTGAGCCATTCTTGTGCTTGTGCTTATGATTGAAATGCTTATTAAAATGTCACATTGTACCATTAAATTGGTTTCAGGGGCTGCATTTTCAAAAAACCTTCTGAGTGCTGCTACCCAGCCAATTTATTTATTTATTTTTAGCACGCAGCCTGCTCAGGCTCAAATGAATCTTGTTCGAATTTGAAGGGATTAACTCATAATGTCAGCACAAGATTAATTTGCAATAATATCCCATCCAACTTGCTGCAGTCCTTTTTGCAGTGTAACCTATTTTTCTCTGTCCTCTCAGCTGTCTGCCAATTCTCCCCAATTAGAGCCCATGAAATGATTCCTCCTTTTATTAAAATTGCTGTCCAGTGTTTATTTTGGCTCAAGCTCAAATCTTGCATGTTAGAGTTGGTGTCACTGAGGGCTTTCTTTTTGTAGACAGGCGCTCATGCGTGCCGGGGAAAGTCGAGTTTTCCCGTCTTTCTATTAAATGACCTGTCAAAACGTGACTTTCCACTAGACTTCGGAACAGGTGAAACACGGTCTAAATTGTGGCGCAGGTTCTTTATAAAGTGATTTTGGTGCATTTGATAGAAGCACAAGCAGATAGATTCTGTGCTGCGCTGAAATGTGTGCTGGATGTCATCGTAAAACAGTATGCAGTGAATCCTTGTAGAAATAAATTCAAGTTTCAATTTAACTTTAAGAACCACTGGCTGGTTTAGTGGAAATCAAGCATGGTCAAGGTTAGTCCCGGCCATGCTCTGCGTCTTAACTAATGGCCATGTCAGACCCCTCGTGGCTGTGTGACAACATGGTGGATGGAGGGCACAGGGCGGGAGAAATCTTGTGTTTCTGCCAAGTGTCTTACTACAGCGTATACTGATGACACAGAATAAATCCGGCTTTCTCAGACCTATTACACAGAAGGAATTTTTTTCAAAGACACCCTTTTAATCCTAATAACTTCAACTAATAACATTTTACTGCTAAATTTTGTCATGGACATGTCTGCTGCATTTGCGACTGGAATTCCCCCAGTACATGCTTTAAAAGTAAGGTCATTAATTGCATGTTAAAAAAAATGAATGGTGTTAAAGGAACTTTAGGGTGGCATGTTGGGGTGAGTGGTTAGGACATCCGCCTCCCAGTTCTGAGGACTCATGTTCGAGTCCAGGTTCCGGCCTTCTTGGGTGGAGTTTGCATGTTCTCCCCGTGCCTGCGTGAGTCTTCTCCGGGTACTCGGGTCCCTCCCACATTCCGAAGACGTGCATGGCAGGTTGATTGGGCGCTCCGAATTGTCCCTAGGTGTGCTTGTGCGTGTGGCTGGTTGTTCGTCTCTGTGTGCCCTGTGATTGGCTGGCAACCAGTCCAGGGTGTCCCCCGCCTACTGCCCAAAGCCAGCTGAGATAGGCTCCAGCACCCCCCGCGACCCTTGTGAGGAGTAAGCGGTCAAGAAAATGGATGGATGGATGGATGGAAAGGAACTTTAAATTAACTCAAAATGAACACACTCATTTTAACACCCCTATTGTAACGTTACGATCACTGCAGAAATTGCAGAAAGGAAATGCTCAACAAAAGAAAAAAACTTACCTGTCTTGTGAGCCACCTCACATTCCAACATGTCAGCTGAATTTAGTTTTTTTCTGGGATCAAACTGTAACAATTGGGATTCCTGTGATACACGCTTTTGTCCCGCTGAGAACAACGCCGTCCGTCCACTCGGAAAGTCATCGGAGGCTCATTAGCGCTTATTGAGTGGCTTGAACTCTCGTTAGCCCGACCGCATTCTCATTTACACCCACCACCTTTCACTGAAGCCTCAATGGTGACACACAGCCAGTGCGTGTGATGGAGGGAGACATGACATCACTTGGACCCCAAATGAGCATCACACATGAAACCTTGTTTTAAAGGGGATATGTATTATGGAAATGTGCCCAATGTTTGTTTTATTCTTTGTATGCAAAGTGTGACATTAAGCAAGTAAATATACAAACAACAAAGCATATTCCTGAAATAATTTAGCAATGATATGAGGATAGAAAATAAGGTGGAAAGTAAAACAGCTTGAGGCCTGAGGCGGTGGGGGGTCTCTCTCATCAAACCCATACATGCATGCACGAACGCGTACCCCTCGTGTGACTCCCCCGCCAGGTTAGCTCAAAGCTATTATACACGGGATGATGATTCAAGGCGGCTTCTCTATCTGCGGTGTGTTAGCACAGCGATGCTCTGTGTGTGTTCGGTCCAAACGTGGCGCAAACACGCACAGGGTGTTGTAACCACCTGACTGTGAGCAGACTCACAACAAATGAGGCTCAGCCATTTCCCCGGGGGCGTCAAAGATGGTGTGAAACTTGAAAAGTTTGGGAACGGTTGAAGAAATCACAAGTGAGTTGTCAAATATTTGAAGCCTATTTGGTATGGAGCACGGAGCTCTTCAACCAGTATTGATCTTTTTTGGCCCTCTGGGGCCACCATACTTTAGTCTCATTTGCAAAAGTAGGCCAGTGTAAGGCCAGGATTTATTTTTCCTCTGGAAATTTCACACACCATTAACATTTGATCGCAACTAACTGGTGAAAATGTTGCGTTAACCTAAAACCTGCATTTTTGTAATATGGAGTCACTTTTCCAACTACTGTATTTTTGTTTCTTTTGAAAAATATACACACCCACTAAAATTTTGAACTAGAATCAAGCACAACATCCTTAGCATAATTTTTATTCTCAAAATAATATTTCCATTAAATCAGATTTGTTTTTTTGGGGTCAAATTTTGACAGGGGAAAAGTGCAGTTTTTGGCTAAAATTTGTAATCTAAATTAATAATTTAATTTAATGTAAATCAATTTCTGTGAGCTAGTATAGCTACTATATTTTCTTCCCCCTTCTCATATTTTGCACCCCCTATTTTTATTTTATTTTTATTTTATTTTTTTACTTTGGTCAAATGCAATTAACTGGCCAAAAGTTTCATCTTAACAGAATATTTATAAAATAAAACAACTTTTCTAAGGATATTCCCAGAAAATCAATTTACCTGCAATTACAATATAGACTTTTTCTTATTATGAAATTTTGCACCTCTCAGAACTAAACATATACACTATGTGGGTATCTAAAAACAAAACAAAAAAAACTTTTAAAAGATATCAGAATTAAATCATCTTGAATTTTTACTCCTATCTATCTATCTATCTATCTATCTATCTATCTATCTATCTATCTATCTATCTATCTATCTATCTATCTATCTATCTATCTATCTATCGCACCCTCTAAAATTTCTCACCCTTGACCAAAGTCAGACAAATCTTCGCTATAGTCATCTAAAATATCACATTACAGGCCAAGTTTAACCTGGGTGTGATCCATCAAACAGCACATTACAACATTTTTGATACTGCCCCCATCTTGGATCTCATTAGACTGCGCGAAGGGGTTCCTATAATGTTTAGTTGTCTTTAATTTGTGGACAACAGCAGTGGTGTGGGCCTGTTCCAAACCTCAGCCAACATTCATGTGTCAGTTTTTTTTAGTTATTACCAAAACAAAAGATGTTGTTTACCGCCAGCTCGCGGTTTCAAGCTGTTCAAGTGCTTTGTGAAAGATTTATTAGTCATGAGAGGAAATATGGTCCAACAGCAACATTCTCCGCAGAGCATTTTCTGCTTACTCCACCGTGAAATGAAAATCTTATGGATGCGCCATAAAAACAAAACAAAAAAAAAACCAAGGAAACAACACGAATGTTCAATTTAAAAAGCTTTTAGCGTGACAATTGGATTACTGGTCCCAGTGACCTAAAGATGCATAAAAAGCAGAATGTGGTGGCGTCGTGAAAATGTCAATGTTTAAAATATGTAAGATGAGCGTACGGTGTGAAATTGCTTCATTTCTTAGTTATTATCATAAATCACTAGTATGAGCGAGCGTTAGCATCACCAAAAACTCAGAATTTCTGGAATGTTGTAAAAATTCAGCGTAAGAGGACAGTTTTGCTTTTTGGAATTTGGTTTTGGTAGGCATATATAATATTAGTAACCCCACAAAAAAAGTCTCATGCCGGGAAGTCGCCTATTTCATTCAAAACGGCTAGTTTACGGTTGCTTTAGTTATTTCCATGGGTCCTCGGTCCTTACAAAAAACAAAAAAAAGACCTTTAAATTTTGTCCGGTTGCTACCAATTTTAAACCAGGGTATACAGAGCAGGGATGTTCCAATCACTTTTTCTGGGGGGGTCCGAGTCAGTCATTTGACTTTGAGTATCTTCCGATACTGAGTCCCAATACAAAACCCTTGCAATGCAATGTCATGAAGATGAGAAAGAAGACCACATCCAAATTGTGTCAATTATCTTTCTATCAACTATCTATCTTTTTCAGCCAATATCGATCAGCAAAAAAAAAAAAAAAACACATGATCGGTCCCGATTTCCAATCATGTCAATCGGATCAGGACAACCCTAAGAGGCTACTTGTTTTGGTCATTGCACATGGGCGGAGCATAATGGAAAATTTTGACATCTTGCCAAATAAACCTGAAACACGATGGCACTTTTTAAAAATGAATGCAGCTCCTGAAGTCATTTTCACTTAGTAATATGGAATTAGATAGTTATGTCTAATGAGCAAACCCCCCAAAAAATCTCAAGAAGCCATAGACTGAAAGATACAGGAAGTCTGCCATTTTTGTGTGAAGCCATCATAACAGGCTATTCTTCACATGTGTAGGGGTCCTTCAAGTACGATTTTCTCCATAATTGTGTTACATTGCGGCCCAATTTAAAGATGTATGTGAGATGCAACTCAGCAAAGATTCAGACCAGGAAGAGCACGGCGGCGAAGTTTAAAGTCTCGCCATAAAACAGACAAGTCCAATAACTCGACTCTGCAATCTCCAAAGTCAAACCAAACCCGCTCGTCAAAAGATTCACAGTCATAGAAATGTAAATTGAATCACTGCTGGCAGCTTTAATTACATTTCCTCCACTTCTGGATTGCCCAAATCCACACATTCGCCGGCGTTTCCAGCCTTGGCACACGCCGCACATAAGGGGGGGAACGGCGCACTCATTACAGCTGAAACGACTCCAGCGGTGCAACTTTGTGCACTTTTTAATAGGCCCGCCGAGTTGTGTTTACACACTATTTGCTGGAAGAATCGTCCCTGCAGACCTTTTACCTGGACACTGTGCTCACCAGCAGGGCATCAAACACCTTTAATTGGATGATTAACATGTAAATATTATATTAATAGGACCGAATCGCTCAAAAGCGCAGTCTATTGTCTCTCAGGTTTTATCTCTCTCACATGCTTGTCGGGGTTCTGTTTTTGGTGTGTTGGTTACACTGCCCTGGATGCTGACATCCAACTATTTACTACAACTGTCATACGGTATATCCGTCAAGTATGGTTTTCAAATGGTAGTGGTGAAAGAGGGTCTCAGTTTAGTAAACCTTTGCGATGACAAACAGATCCCTGTAGATGGCAGGAAGGCCAGTACAGAATGTTACAAGTTGGACAAGTTTAGGCAGCTCAAACTCACAGTATGAACAGTGTATGTGTCGCGGTGGGTAGTAGAAAATGTGTGTCATGGTCGTTCACGGGGTGAATTATAAACGCCACGTAAAATCGACGTTCAACTCAAGTCATGCAGTGAATCTTAGTTATCTATGAATTATATTGCCATTGAAATCTCCCAGTTCTGCTTTTATTGTTTTATAGCTTGAGTTGTCAAAATAACAAAAAAATATTAGCATCAGTCACTGTTCTGTTTAACGTTTTTGGTCATTTAAAAAAAAAAAAAAAAAAAAAAAAAAAGCTATTTTTTTCCACTTTTTGGTCAAAAACAGGCATGTTCTACTGCTATTACAAAAAAATCAAAAAAATGAAAGGAACTTTCTTTTGTTAGTTTTGTTGCTTATATTCCATCCATCCATCCATTTTCTCAACCGCTTGTTCCTCACAAGGGTCGCGGGGGGTGCTGGAGCCTATCTCAGCTGGCTTCGGGCAGTAGGCGGGGGACACCCTGGACTGGTTGCCAGCCAATTACAGGGCACACGGAGACCAACAACCACTCATACTCACAAGCACACCTAGGGACAATTCGGAGCGCCCAATTAACCTGCCGTGCATGTCTTTGGAATGTGAGAGGAGACCGGAGTACCCGGAGAAGACCCACGCGGGCATGGGGAGAACATGCAAACTCCACCCAGGAAGGTCGGAGCCTGGACTCGATCTTGCGTCTTTGCGGATGTGCTCACCCACTCACCCCACCGTGTCTCCCCTTGTTGCTTATATTGTCACACAAAATATTTAGTGAGACTTGAAAGATCAGTCAAAGTGCTCTTAAAAAAAAAAAAAAAAAAAAAAAAAACAGTTGTCAAAAAATTAGTTAGTGGGGTAGCTTGTGAATGTCGCATGACCAAACTCAGAAAACAGGTGAGCCGTGACTGTTATTAGTGTTACCTAAGCCCTTGGGAACTGTGATGTCATTTTTAGTTGAATGGCCGCCCCCTTAAGATGTATCAAAACGGGTGGATTTAGTGAACACACAATTAATCAGAATGCCATGTTTCGACTAGAGGTAATACACAGAACATATTACTGTAAAGGAAACTTTTGACTTGACTATAGGAGTTGTAAAAAGAAATGCACAACCTTAAACGCAACGCCTCATCCATTAGCTTCCGGAGGCAAACAAAGAAAACAGAACGAAGCGGCGTTGCTCCTTCGCATGTTTACAATGCGCTCGTTACAAGCGTCTGTCTTGCGCTGTTACGTTTTTAGGTCATATTTCCTCCTCGCTCTTGTTTGGAGGATCAATCCGAGTCTGAGGCTTTTTGTCTTCAAACGGATTTCTGAAGCGTGACCTCCCTCACTCCACTCCGAGACGGAACTCTGAGTGGATTGTTGGATTGTTATTGCCAAAAACTTGTTTAATAGAGACGGCTGAACAAGGCGCCATTTTCCAAGTCAAGGATGGGTGAAATCCTGCTCCATGTCGGGGCTTTTTTTTTTTTTTTTTGGCAGATGGAAGAGGGACTAAATGAGGGTGGGGAAGGTCATCAATTGCTACTCGCTGCTGCTCGCTGCTGCTAAAACATGCACCATCAAATGCCAGATGTGTGTGGAAATTGCAACAAGGGCCGTGATTTACAAAGGTGCCAAATAGCAGGCACGAAAGGACTTTTCCTCTCTAATAGTGATTCTCAGAGTAGTAGTGCCACTAGTGGTACTCGGGTTCACTCTTGTGGTACTTGAAATAATCATTGCCAGCACAGTTCAGTTGTATTTAACCTTTTAGTGCAATTTAACTATATTTAGGCCCAGTTTTAATTTTCACACTGTACATGATGTTACAATGACTTGAAATAATATCAGAGATTCTGCAGGTGTCAGAATATCTAATTTAATGCTTTTTTAATGCCATATTTAATGCAATTTAAAAAAAAAAACTAATGTCCATGTCTTACTGCATATATACACACACATATACATTTATACATAAATACATATATATTCTCTTATTTGGCCTGTCAGTTGATAATAAATGGCATGATTACCATAGTTAATTTGTGGTTAATTGCAAATAAATTGCACGTTATATCTGTGCTAAATGTACTAGGGCTGGGCAATACATTGAAAAAATATCTATCACGACATTGGCCCATGCAATATGCATATCGCAAAGACATGCAATAATTTTCATATGGAATTTTTTGCTTTTACCTGAACTTGACCAATCAGACAAAAACGCGCATCACCATCCAATAGTTGAACATCATCTAGGGTAATTAAGATTAACTAGGAACACATTGAACTTGCTTATTTTACCACATGAAAAACAAATGTTGTTCTTTCATCTGACAATAAAATTATTATTTCTTTCGGTACATGTTAAATACCACAATAATATTGATATCGCGGTATTCAACAACTATATTACATATCGCATGTTTTTCCAATATCGTGTAGCCCTAAAATGTACAATAAAATATTTCTCAAAATTGTTTTCATACTCATGTAATTAACTTAAAAGTAGACAAACATGGTCACCAAATATAAATGTGGTTGTATATATTAGTTCATGAATACAGTAAGTGTATAGTAAGTAATTAAAAATTATTTGAAATTAAGATATAATTGAGTCAAAAGGAGTGTAAAACATTAAATCATAGGTTTGTGTTGGGGTAATTTTATGCCACTAGATGGCATTAGTTGTTCATGTTGGATGATGGTGACAGGAATTGTACTTTTTTACTTTTCAAATTCAGAGCAATTGCTATTTGGACAACAAGCAACTTATGGACTCCATGCAGACAGACTAATAATAATCACAAGCATTTTATTGTTTGTCCTATGCAGAACATAACTAATCTGACAGCAGAGTACTTATTCACAGTAGCTGAACAGTTTTTGTTTTATTGCATGACTTGTACTTCCGCCTCTGGCAAAATCACACCTACCAGAAGGACCCAAAATGATTTCATTTCTCAATTACATTATTACTATTTTTTATAAAGTACAATATCAAAGAGTTTTTTTTTTTTTTTTTTTTTTTTTTTTTTTTTTTTTTTTAAATGAACTTTTTTGTTGTTTGGGAGACTGGAACGGAATTAATTGCATTTCCATTCATTTCAGCGGTGAAAGATGACTTGAGATCTGAATGTTTTAAGTTATGAGCATAAACATGGAACAATTAATTTTTAATCTCACTGTACCACTGTATCTAATTCTGGTAGGACTCCTATAGGGTGTATGTTTTTGTTCATGAGAAGTTAATCTGCTTTAAACTACACACACGCTTCAACTGCCATCTGCTGCAATGATTAAAACACTCCGGAAACGTGGCACCATATGACATCATCAAAACAATCAAGTGACCCCGTGAAACACACACAAGTACTTTACATGCTGACACAAAACGCACCCGGCAGACATATCGCCCTCAAAAAACAAGATCAAAACAAAAGTCTTAATTCCTGTGCGGCAAAACGGTGTCACTCAAGGATTATAACCCCCATCCACCCCCACCCTCACACATACAGACACGCACAAAGTATTTGCTTGATAAATGAAGGCAGAGGTTCACATGTATCACACGCATCAGATTATTTGGATTAAAAACAGATCAAACTTACTTCTAAGCATAAAGGACTGCAAACAAGCCAAATAAAAAGAATTTTAAAAAACATGCCTACCTGTTTATGTCCACGCGTGAAGAATTTAGAAAAAGAAATAATCCACACACGCAAAAAATAATAATAATTACAAAAAAAAAAAGAAGTGCATGTGAGCACTTGCAACAATCCAAAGGGTAATCCCCAGTAACGGTACGAGTGTAACGGAGGTCCGTGCAGCGTGGCAGCGGCTGGACAGCTCCCACCGAGATTCCAAGCAGCACGGATGTGCGATCTCACCTCGGCCGCGCGCCGCTCGCGTGTGCGCCAGCGAGCTGCGAGACGCCGAGCTCACCTCTCCACTCGCGTGCTCACACCCCCACCGGCGGGATTTGCGCCCAGTCACGCGGGGAGGGGGAGGGAGGGATTTGAGGGGAACAAGGAGCCAATCAGAAGTAGGAGACACAAGCCGATCAGGCCAACTGTCCTTGAGCAGGATGCTGCGAGAGAGGAATGAAACAGTTGGATAAAAATCACACAAACACAAACATGACTTGAAATACACTCAATTGTGGCCACAACATTGATGTAGTGCACACAAAATACTAAATTGTGGCCACAAATTCAACCACTGAGAACATGAGTATAAGCCCACACTAAAAAAAAAAAAAAAAAATGTGTTTTGTAACCCAATCACTGGCTAGCTGTGGATTTTGAGCAGGTTGGGTTACTTTTACCAAATTACTTTTGACCCAACGGAGTCGATTGAAGATTGAAGAAGGGCATGTTGAGTCATATCATCAACTCAATGTGATGGGTAGAATTAGCCTAGCATTGGCTTAGTCCATTTAGACCCAACACTGGGTTAGCTTCACCCAATTTGAGTCACTTTTAACACTGCAGTTTGAAAAGTGTAATCTAAAATCAGAACTCTTTCTTGAAACCACCTCATTGAAACAGTTGAAAAAAATAAAATAAAAATGGGGTTACTTTCACCCAAGAATGGGTTGAAGATTGAATTTGTGCCATGACCGTGTTGCCTGTGTGTTATTTGTGGCCAGGGTTATGTTTGGTTCATGACCGTGTGGTCAAGTGTCTGTTTTGAACTGATGTAACAGCATCTAGTTTCAACTAGTAATACGCTACGTGATGTCAGGAGCTATGTGATGCCAAGAATCTTTTATCGCTTTATCTAGTCAACAGCCAATCAGATAATTCCATGTCAGTCCTGTTACCCACATGTCTAGCCACAGCCAATCAGATCGATTCACTGTCTATATAAAGCTGTCTGCGAAATGTGTGCTTTGTCAGATTATTCCTCTGTCCAGCTGGCCACCTGCTGCTCTTTTCCTCGATGCCTTCTCGTTGTTTTTGGTCAAGTTAGTTCCACGCCTCCTGATGATATGCGAATAACGTGTTAAACTCTTATTTGTGTCTGTGCTTTTGGGATCCAACTCCAGAACATAACAATTTGGACTGGTTGAAGAGCCGAAGCTGGTCGCCATCGTAATCGTGTCGTGAAGTAAATTTAACAACATTCTTAGAAAATGTTGGTGGTGGCGGAGGTTAAGTAACACTGCTGATTTTGCAAACGGGTTGGGGTACAAATACTGGTCAGGGTGGATATCATAGCTTATATCCAAAATTTTGACCCAATTGGGCATTGGTTCGGCCCCTTTTGGCCCATTTTTGTCATGTCACCCAATTGAGCTACTTTTGACCCAGCAGTTTTAAGAGTGCTTATTTAAAGCAAATCTTTTAGATGAATACTGGTCAAAATTAAACTTACTCTCGCAAGATGAATTCTCGTGGTATTTGTGAGTTCACAAACTCCGCAGAATACATCTTGTACCGCTCCCGCAGATAACCGCCGGTCCAGTGGTTCGGACCAATCACAGAGCAACATTGTGTTTGAGGGCGGGATATGCAACTGTGACGAAACCAGGAAGCCACCGGAGCTAACAAACAAACCCAACACGGACGAATGGACGCTACAATTAATTCTGTTCTTGCAGAATTACTCACCGTTTCCTTGTTGAATGTTGACCAGCGAGAGGCGCTTCGTGCATTTTTAGCTGGTGAGGTGTTCGTGCTCCCCCCCCCCTTTGGCAAAAACGAACACGAAATTTTCCCCGTGATTTGTTAAAACAAACGTGTAGAATGTCGCATCCTCCAATCAGCTCGAATTATTGTCCAGAATGTCCCACCTTTTCCCGATGAAATTATTGTGGAGAGGTACCAGATGGATATGTAATATCCATCTGGTATTGCCAGGTTAGGTCAAAATCAAGGAGTTCCAATTTTGACATTGAGGGGACAGCCAATTATTGTACTCAACATATTTCCTGATCCATCAGTGCAATAATGGGATAACATCCCATAAAGTGAGGTTCATAGATCACTAGCAGTTTCGAAAAAGTAAGTAGTGCTTTTTCTTGGGGTCATCTTTCATTAAATGTTGCTTGATTTGACAGATGGTTGGACTTAGCTCAATATAGCACTAAACTTGAATTTCTTTCATGCAACCTAGATCAATGGTCCCCAACCAACCACCAGTCCGCGGACCGAAACTGGGTCACACACAAAAAAAAAGGTATTTATTCATTTCTTCAGCCAAATACAGAATGAGAAATTTTCAACTACAAAAATGTATATTTTAGATAAAAATGTGTTTATTTTCCAGAATAAGTTGTTGTTGCACAACACTTCTTGCTTTAGGACTTCACCTGCGGCTAAAACAAGCGACTGATTGTTTTTCTCTTCCCATTTGAACAGACGGGCTTTTGTTCAATGGGCTTCCTCACATAGTCAAATGCAAATGAGTGCAAGTGATGGAGGACAAACACGGAGGAGGAGGAAAAGGAGGAGAAGTAGCCCCCTTGACATTCCCTGCACGCGTGTAGAAGATGACGACGCGGTGGCATCTGGGCTTATAAACCAGCGGCAAGTACATGTCGCGCGCCGCTAATACATCAAGTGAAGCGTTAATGCGCCGCATGCTAATTGAAGGAGATGTTATGCAAAGTTGACGCTGACATTTTGTGTGTGTGCGCGCGTGCAGGTGAGTTAAATGGGTGGTTAAGATTTCTCGGCGAGCAGGCTTACATGTCGCCTTTTATTAGGGTTTTAATCCACAGCAGTGTTTCAAGACAGGGTTCTGGTTTCAGATTACACTCTTAAAACTGCTAGGTCAAAAAGTAATCTAAATTGGGTGGAAGAGCTAACTCAGCACTGGGTCCGAAAGGGACCGAGCCAATGTTGGTCAAGGCTAGGGTTTCAAAGTTATGATTGCATAGTAAACAAATTAGTGTCAAAACAAGGTTAGTGTTTCAAATTAGGGTTTGAAGACAGGATTACGGTGTCAAAGTGGTGTGATCAAACCAAGGTTTGGGTTATAACTGTTGTCGCGCAAGACCCCAGTTTTTTGGTTAGTACATTTGGTTTTCTCCAGTGGCATGTTCCAATGCGGCTGAGTGTTTTGCATTTGGGAGCGTTTCCTTCTTCAGTGGACCAGCGAAAAAGTCAGCGCTAATGGAATAACTCACCAGGGCATCCATAATGCAGCAGCCATTTAACTGAAAGCTTTTGTCTACGCCCTCGTATCAAGCACCACTACAGCAATGCCACAAAGTACCGAAAATGCAACACGGCTACAACGAAGCAGGCTGCTTTTTACTTAACATGGGAGGCAAAGTTTAGAAAAATTACGGTTTTGAGCCTGGGGTAGCAAGGGTTTCATTTCAAAGCATTTCAAACAGGGGTTTTGGTTTCAAAGCAGAGTTTCAAATAAAGTTAGGGTTTCAGTTCAGTGTGCAACTCTAGAGTTAGGATTTCAACAAAGGATTGGGGTTTTAAATTAAGTTTTGACGCCATTTTGGGGTTTCAGATGGGATTGTTTCATTCATCCAGATTTACACTCTCAGGTAGGTAGGTTTTAGGTTTTATCCTATGTTTTGAAGCCTAGATTAAGGATTCAAGCATGGATTATGGTTTTAAGCAATGAGTTGGGCTTCATATTAGGGTTTCAACTGTCCAGAGTAGCTGTTTCAACATGGGTTTAAATTTGGAGTTATGTTGTCCAGCTAGGGTTTTAATCCAGAGTTATGGTTTCCAAAACAGGGATAGGGTTTTAAATAATCTGGGTTTGGGATTATAGATGGGGTTTCAATCATTCAGAAATTGGGTTTCAAATAAGAGTTTCAAAACAGGGTTAGCGTGTCACACAAAGGTTAGTGTTTCAAATAAAGGTTATAAACTTGTTGTATGGTTTCAGGTTCGGGTTATAATCCAGGAATAGGGTTTCAAAGTAGAGATTCAAGTGTTTCAAACAAAAGGTTAGGAGTTCAAATTGGGATTTCAAGCCAGAATTACAGTTAAAAACAAAAAAAAGAAAGTTTGTTTCAATAATTCCGATTTAGGGTTTTCAGTTTAGAGTTTAGAATGAAGTTTTAAAGACTAAGATTCTTTCTTTCTTCCAGAGTTAGGGTATCAAGGTGAGATTTCAAGACAGGTTTATGGTTTCCAATTAGGGTTTAACGTTTGATTGAAAGGGTTCACAGGCGTAGGATTGCACACACTAAAGAACGAAGCTGACTGTTTTTTTTTTTTTGGATTGAACTATGCCGTGATTAAACGTGAACATCTGCGCTCCCCCCTGACTGCGATCAAACACTTCTCCCAGAAGGACAAAAGAGCAACACACATCAACGCTGATCCAACGCGTTGGACAAACGAGCACTGTAACCTTGTGAAGTGCGCTTAGTCGTACATACGGTGCTTCCCAAAGGGAGTGTACTTGGACTGGTCGCAGCGGGAGAGAAACAACCCCAAAGACAAACTTTGCTTTGACGTGAAAAGACATGGTATGGGTTATTAAAAAAAGTCAGCAGGGGGTGAAAACTTAACGAGCTCTGCTAACTGTAGCGCTGGTAATACGTGATAATAAATCAAAGTGTTGTTGACATTAGCATGAAAATTGGGGAAATGATTTTGACAGATCAATGAATTTCTGCTCGCACTGTTGACTTTAAGATGCATTTTTGGGGTGTAGACATAGCTAGCTAGCTAGCTAGCTAACTGCACACTGTAGTGTTGCAAATGCAACTGCTAATGTAAACAAAGGTGCTCATGTTCTTTTTATAGTGGTGGAGGGACGACTCATGCTTAACACGCAAGGCCAAACTGGTCGCCATTTTAGCAACACCCAAAAGATTAGTAAAACTAAAATGGCGAAGAACAGTTTACAGCTATAAGTTCTTGGCCTTTTCACATGTTTTCATCAATTGGTTTGTAACATGTATTTAAAAACAGATCTATGAATTCACTTTAGAGGAAGGGGCTTCAGTTTGCGTCGGGTTAGGGATGAGGCTTGGCTGGGGGAAATTATGGGTGGTGATTAGGTTTGTTGAGTAGCTAAGAGTTGAAGTGGGTACGATTGGATGGGTGATTAGGAATTAAATTGGTATGAGAGTTGGTCTTATTAGGATGTGGGTTTAGCCTTTTATTGGAGGGTTTCTGATTAAGATAGTGTTAGGGGAATTCAGGTTTAAGGTTATGATATATTAGGGTTCGAGTTGTTAGGTTTGAGGTAAGGCTCGGGCTATATTTGCACAGCGTTTCGATTTTCAAACTAATATTGTTCCTTTTTGCAATTTTGAGAACTGCCGGTGATGATGATGATCACATCGGGATAATCCCCGGCACTGGAGAGGCGTCTCAGCGGACCTTTCCAACCAGCATTGATATGCATGCCTGCATTCTGTCCATATTGCCATCAGATCTCATTATGCAAAGCAAACGAACATGGCAGCTTCAGCACGGACTTGGCCTCAGTGGGGGGGCTGCTGAGGGCGAGGGTTATCTTTCATAGCAAATGACTGTGTGATGACAAGCCTCGTCCGGTTTGGATTAGCATCCCCGGTGGGCTAGCGGAGGCGGCCCTAATGTTGTTTTCAGAGACTGTTGTGTAAATATTGACATTTAGAAGCGTGACAGAGAAGAAATGTCTTGATGATGGAGGTCAGGATGAGACATTGGGATGCACATATTGATCGGTTCCTATTATTCCCCAACTGGAAAATCATGTTTAAAGTGTAATGAAAAACAAACATTTAAAGATGCAGAACTCCAGTGACAAACCATTCTAACCTTCAGAGTAGTACATTATCTTTTATAGCATGATACTGGCAATAGCGCAAAACCTTTGGTAAAGACCAGAGTGTGATTTAGTTGTTAGAGTGGTTAGGTTTAAGTGTTGTAACGCGAGACTGCAATTTTGCTTTTATTAGGCAATATGCAACACATCTCATTCAAAAAGACCGAAGCTCCAAAAACTGGATGTGTGCTGCATGTTCTATTCACATTTTTTTTTTCCAAAAATGTGGCATGCCTGCAAGCGCTACAAGCATTTCATCCCACAGGAGGAACGTTTGACAGCATAACAGTGGCTCGCCTTTCCGCATTTTACCTCATCTATCAGATTCCCAGCCTGTCACCGCACATTGTTTTTACCCGCACAAACAAGGAGAATCTGATTTTAAATGTGTGAGTGTGAAGCGCATAGGAACTACAATCATGTGACAAAGACGTAAAATGTCAGCCTTTTTTTCTTTAGTTAATTAACAACACGCAGGACTTCTATGCTGTAATTAACTGCTACACACGTGTCTGTTGAAGCGCAGCTTGGAAGATCACACATAGATGGAACTAAATCTTATCATGGGCTGCTGATCTTAATTACAGTTTCACATTCATTTAAAAAAAAATGTTGGGTGTTATTTTCCATTTTAAACGGAAATACCCAAAAAATAAACCCAAGGTCCAATTGGCGACATCTGAGATCAAAACTAGCCCAGATAAAAGCAGACTCCGGATAAAGCATCAAAGATTGTTGACAGAGTGTCATTTTTCCATTTACATTCTGGCATTTGGTTCAATAAGACAAAATTTGGAGCAATAAAACCAACCATTCGGCACCTCACCTGATGTATCAAATCTTTTTTGGTTGGTATTTGAAAATGTCAAGGTTTTTATCATCCTATTAGAAGAAAGCACATCCTCTTACTGGAAAAATGTCTTTCTTCCTATTTCTAATACATGGGATCAGTCGCCCCACTGCTAGCCTGGCTCTACATTGAGTTGAGCCAGTGCTTTATGTGGAAAATACGCCTCAAAGGTCAAAGAAACCTTCACAACATGCCAGTAAATGGCTTTATTATGTTTCTGGATCTTCTTCATGTTCTTTCTGATCCTCCCTTACATGTGTGAGTCAGGCATTATCAAAGGGTGGGGGTTAGGGGTCAGGGTGGTTCGAATGAGGGTAGTTGGAGTTGGTGCATTTAGGGTTCGGCCAGTTTTGAGCAGGTTAGAATGGAATGTACTATCATTGCACAAGTCATGAGTTACAGAGCACCAAAATTCCCTCAACAGTTACAACCCAGAGACAGAATTTTATGAGATGAAAATGAAAAACAAAAAGTGGGTTAGGCATGGTTATCATGGTTTGGGTTAAGGTGGTTGTGGTCAGGGGTTACGATGGTTCTGTTAGTGGCTGAAAGGAATGCATGCTCAGGAAACGATAACGACCAATCATGGCTCAGTTTGCTAACATCACATGACCAAATCCGCAAAACAGGTGAGCCGTGATTGGTTGTTAGTACCTGTTTCCTGAGCACCTGTGATGTAATTTTCAGTCGACAGCAAGTGGCAAAATGTGTTTTTAAAGGTATTAATTGTACATGAAAAATAGTCAGCTATTAAATTAACTCGAGACTAAATATTAACTTAATTTCTGAAAATAGCTAAATAAAATGAGTCAAGTCTCCCTTGAAGTATGTTAGTTGTCTTGTCCTTCACATATCTTTTGACTTACACGGTGGTGTTTTGGCTTATTATAATTTGTAATTAACCCCAAAAGTTTTCTTTTAAGTTGGAATATTGCAAGAAGATGTGATGTTGGATAGAGTATACTATACATACAAAGTCCTCTGAGGTGAGTTGATGTCAAAACAAAGCTTAATTAAAGGCTGTTTTGTTGTTTTAAATTCACCTCATCCTAAAACAACAAGACATCTTTGGAGATCTGGTGGATGAAAAGCTTGTTCTCCCAGCTGGAAAAAAAAATGGTAATGAAAAGATTCATGACAGGCAGTCGTGTTTTTAATTAATCGCCAAGGCTGTGTTTGGGCATCGAAGAACAGCTGCTGGCGCGTTGTACGCTACTTCCTCCCCGAGACCGGGGGTCCCGCCTCACGGGAGCGTGAAACAATTCCAATTCTTGATGCTTTGCCGATTCGTATTTTGTTGATTGTTTCCTTGCGCACGCGTGAAAAAGCGAGACCTCAATAGTCACCCGCGCAGATGCTGCTGATTACCTGCAACTCGCCGCCAATCTCCGTCTAATCACACTCGCACACCCCCTGTGACCATCCCAGTGGAGAGAAGCTTGCTAATCGAAACGCGCTCACATCTTTGCAGGGCCGATCTATACCAAAAAGTGTTGCTAGGTTTGAATCCCACTTCTAACAGCAATACCGGGGTGGCTTGTAGTCTATCCCAGAAGCATTAATGGATTCAAATCCGTCTTCTGATACCAATTTTGGGGTCATAGTCTATCTTGGGTACCTTCAAACGGCCGTCTGCGGTCTGGACCTATTCAAGGTCTCATGCTGACCCATGGTCAAATGCTGTTAAAGTATGCGCGTCGTGACACCACCATTTTTTTGTTTTTGTTTTTGTTTCCTCACATTGGTTATTAGTGTTGTTGGTATAAACAATCTCAAATGCATTGTTGGGCTTAGAATCAATTTGTCTGACAAAATTTGGGTCAATTTTGTCATCTATCCTGTATCCCACTTCTGACACCAATTTTGGAGCGGCAGTAGCTGTCTCTTTATTTTATCGAGGAAATGCTATTTCTTCACCTCTACTTTTTCCACAATATCACTGTCAAGATAGAAACAATCATTTTCAAAAATGTTCACTACTTTAGAGACATATTTTTAATTGTTGGCGTGATCAGACTCCAAAATAGTGTTGTCATGTCAATGAATGCCCCAAATGAATCTTTTTTTCTTTTTTTTTCATCTACTTTAAAAATGGCACTGATGTAATTAAGCCCTAATGTCTTGTGCTTAATAATTAATCTTGTCTTTTGAGCCAACATTAAACATGCTTTTGAAAGATTGCGGCATCCATCTTAATGCGTTCAGGATTGTGCTTTCCTGCTGGCAGAGCAATTCGCTTGGACTTTTAGCAAAGACTGATGGGGACATCTAGTGTTGACTGAGGTAAAGACATTTTAAGTCGATGCCGCTATGAGGAATTTCAATCAAACTTCTTGTTGCGTGTATGACAGGCTGTGCGTTAATATATGGACAAAAGTATTGGGAGGCCATTCCACCCACCTATTCAATAAAACACACAAGAAGATTTTTTTTTTAAAGTTTGTCACATGACAGTGCACTTTACATAAAAAAGGTAACAAATATATCAGTATTGGAACTCTTCTTATAGACCAATATCAGATCTTGCCATCACTGATAGGAGTGGGAACTTCTGGCTACCTCATGATACGATACGGTATGCGATACAAGGCTCACGATAATTATCTCACAACATAACGATATCGCGATTACCGATATATTGCTCACGTAATAAATCCATGATAACCTAAGATAAAACTAATCATAAAATAATATAAATAAAATAAAATAATATAACTAAATAATAAATACAAATAAAATAATAAAATAATACATATCAATAAATAATAATAAAATACAAAAATAATTCAGAATAAAAATAATATAAATAAATATAAATACATAATATATAAATATATATAAAAATATAAATAAAAAAGTATTATAATAAAGCATAAAAATAAATAATAATAAGATCATGAGTCTTCTTCACCTGAAGACTTGGGTCCATTTCCCCGCTACTCTTATGAGGCTCTCCCCGTAGTGGCCCGCTAAGTAATTGCTCAATAAGCCATGAACAATGGCGCCGTTATAGTGGCTGTATATTACCTACAAATATCGCGTTACTTGTTTAGACGTATCGATAATCTATCTAGAGACAAGGTATCACGATTTATCGCAACAGTCGATATATCGTCACACTCCTAATCACTGATATCAGCTCTACTTAGTGGGATTTGAACTAAACCTTGCATATCACAGACAATAATGATGGTTGATATGAAATTATGGCATTGCTAATATTTGGATAAATACAAATCTTCCCATCACGGTTACAAATTTATGTCCATCCATCCATTCATCCATCCACTACTGGCCCTATATTTACAGTACTTTCCAGATTCATACTGTTATTGCCCCAGTATTTGTTTGATTCCAAATGTTGCAATCACTGAGAGTGGTTATGTATTGACTTAATATCGGCTCAATATCAGTACCAAATCTTGCTGTATCGCATGCCTTATAGCGGATCTGTACCGTATCACAGGTCAGATCTGGCCCACCTAATTATTTAATGTGGCATGCAAAATCAAACAAGTGTGTTTACTTCATGTTTCAAGCTAAATGTATTTATTTTCATTTAGGCAGAAATCCCTGCCGAAACTGCAATTTTGTCCACCCTCGCCTTTCAACAGTTTTACAAGTATTTATTTTCACTCAATCCCCTTTTAACATAAATTGGACAAATATTGTCTAGTATAATATTTGCTTGCCACCACTTTCCGTGACTTCTGATTTCAAATTCAATTTGTTGTTAAAAAAAAAAAAAGTAATATTAAACTTTGTATGTTTTCATACAGCCCTCTGAGAAAAAAACAACTACCATGTGGCCTGCAAAGAAAATAAATTTGACACCACTACTCTAAAACCACAATAACAAACAAAAAGGAGATTTTTTACACCGGTCTTGCGATTGTATCTCATTATATTGTGTAAGTGTACCTAATGCTGAGGCAGGTGTCACCACTCCGACGACAAGGGGCATAACAAGAAGTCTGCTGCTGTCGTCATTAATCCAGACTTGGGCTTCTCGTTGAGGGCGGCGGCGGGGCTAATTTGATGTTTGTTGACAAGAGGATGGCGGCAACATGTCACCCGTGTCTCCGCGCCTCCTTGCAGGTGCAGCCAGGAGACAATAATGAATGTCTCGTCTCCGGATCGCTGCCTCCTATTCCCCCCTCATCTTCTCTGTCGGAGAAAACAGCACAACCTCGAAAACAAACGGTCCCTGGGGAGGCATAATTCCCAATATACAAGTGGGAAATGTTGGTTCGCAGCTGCCATTTTGTTTTAACGATTAGGATTGCATTAGCCTCTGAAAACGTGGTCGCTCCACTATGTCGTGCTTTAAAGATGATTAGTTGTTCCACAACATTATGTGCTTAAATGAAAATTAGCTTTCCAGTAGACTCTCAAACTATACATGTGGTTGCACCACAATGTTGAGCTCCTCAGTGATGACTGGGCACTCCAGAATGTTGTGTGCTTCAAAGATGACTGCTCACTCTACAATGTTGTGTGCTTCACCAAAGATTTTGGGAGAATCTCACATGTGCACGTGATTGCTCCATAATGTTATCACTCCACAGTGTTGTTTGTAAAACGACAATTAGCGTTTTGGTTGAATCGCATCATGTGGTGGTCTATAATATTGTGCGCTTTAACAGCAGGACATCTATGTATAATGTACGTTCTTTTGCATTCACAGCAGTGTGCTTATACATGTCAGTGTAAATGTGATACACACCAGAGCCTTGCATGCACAATGTTGTGTATTATTCATGTGGGTGGCATGTAGCATTGAGACAGTGCAGATAATGACAACAATGATGCTGCTCTCTGCTGTGTCATCAGCATCTCACCAGCACTGTGCAGTGCCCGCTGAATGGAAATGAGATTGTCTGCACAGTTGCACAAGTAAAAAATAAATAAATAAATACTCCCAGGTTTTTATGGATCACTAAAAATCAAAATACATTTGATGGTTTTATCCAATAAATTCATTCAGGTAAATACCTCAAGTAATTTTTATCTGATCAATGCTTGATTATAAATCACAATATAAAACACACCTGTTAGTGTTATGCAGAGTATTGAAACTAGACCCAAATTAAATTTTATTCCCAGGATTACGTATGACGATTGTAAACCAGAAAACCTGGGGAATTACGATGTCAGTGAACGCGTCATCGAATCCACTCTACCAACCTGTTTCTCAACTGGAGACACTTTAATCTGTCCTTTTATCTACAAACCAGTTTATCTTGCTGAATTGTGACTTGGTGCCACTCAAGTCAATAATGATCATTCTTCTCAAATTCTCGCCAGGATTAATTTTGCATTCTTCTCAATTTCGTAGTACTCGTACAGCGGAAAAAATGTCGTAAGTGAGGGATTACGGTGTTTACTTGCACCCACTTGTTGTAAAGGGAGACATCCGTTGCCTGAGCTGGGATATCTAAAACGCCTCTTGATCTTTCTACTCGGTAGCACTCTAGTAAATGATAAAAAAAAAAATTCTCTTACCATCGTTTGATTACTAGCTTGATATAAAACGACTCTTCAGTTTTGTACATACTTACACGGTAATCGTAAAGCGGACACTGAGAATGAAGTGCAAAATTACAGGTTGTCACGAACGCATCCTAAATTCTGCTCCACCAACCTGTTGCTCGCCACGGGAGCCGCCTCCTTCCGCTTTGCCTCCTCGCCGGCTGCCTGCCTGCCTGCCTCGGCTCGGCTCACTCCCTGGCTGCTCCACCCGGCGGAAGCATGGCTGCTAACAAAGTGATAGTTTACGGCGGAAGAGGCGCGCTGGGCTCCAAGTGTGTCCAGCATTTCAAATCCCAGGGATGGGTGAGTGAGTGGACGCATGCTAACTGAACATGCTAACTGAACATGCTAACTTAGCTAAGTAGAGAGCTAGCCGGTGATTGGTGGAGTTAGAATGAATATGAATGAAAGCGCTTTCCTGCTTTTAACTTAATAGTGGGTTGCCAGTATCGACATGGGTGCTAACGAGGAGGCCAACGAGAACATCCTTGTCAAGTTGACGGACTCCTTCTGCGAGCAGGCTGGCCAGGTAAAGTGATGGCAGGCAGTTGAGCGGGGAGGCGATTCTTTCGAGTGACTTGTATAAAAATATCACGTGATGCTATTAAATTACTTATATCTGGTATAACACGTTTAGTTTGGTTTGGGAGTGTTGCGTTAAGTTACCGGCATGAGCGTCTGTGTTTTAACTGGTGTTGCGTTCAAGTCACCGGCGGAAATTTGTGTCATCTTGCGTTCAAATTAGAAGCGTTTAGTTTTCTAATATTTATTTATTTATTTTTTATTTATTTATTTTGCCTGTTCAGGCGAGAACAAAAGGCTGCTTTTTCAAATGTCAGGCAGACAGTGAGCAATGTTTGTTCCTACTACTAACAAATCATACCATTAAAACCTACTTATTTTTGGCTCATTACTCCTAAATTCCTAATACAGTGTATGGTTGTGTATTTGTACTGATCAACTACTGGTAGTGAATTTACTGCTTAGATTTTTTTTAAAGATCCTTTGTTCTTAAGCTGCCTTGTGACCACAAGACATCAGCTGATACTAACCACTCCTCCACCCCCATTTAGCCCCTAGAGTTCATCATATGTTTTTGATGTCTTAAAAAAAGTTTCTTACTCTTACTTTTTCATAGGTGACATCAGATGTCGGCAAGTTGCTCGGAGAGCAGAAGGTGGACGCCATTTTGTGCGTGGCCGGCGGATGGGCGGGAGGCAACTGCAGTTCCAAAGGTAAGAAAGAGGACACGTATTGCTTTGAACAAGCAAAACTGAAACCAAATGAAGTCTGGTTTGTAAATTTTGTGAATTTTTGGACATATTAAAACATTCACATGACATTTTCCCACAAATTAATGATGGAACCCACATGTCTGTCATCGGTTTTGGTCAAGAATTACAGAAAACTTATTACACCAACCTGACAGGCCAAGCACTGGAGCCAATCAACAATGCATTTTTCCATGACAAATGGTAGAATTGGTCAAACTTTGATGCCATTTTCTGCCCATATTACCTGGCATAGGCTAAAAAACTTTTAAATGTAGCATCACCAATCTGTCTAGGATTCCTGCTTCCGATTGTGACTCATTTGAACAAATTACCTCAGAGAAGTTCTGCGAAGTATGATCCCACAGAATGGCTACTTTGAATCAAAATGAACAATTTCCTGTTCAATTTTGGGCATGGGGTCTAAAGGCTTTTTTGTGTGTGCTATTATAGACACGTTCACCCAATCTTAATTAGTGAAACTGGCGTTGGTAACTCTTATTTCCAGCTTTCTCTACAATACAAACATTTTACTAGCATACACCTTAGAGATTTCCTGTGTCTATCAGGGCATCATAATTGTGTGTTTTTTGCTCTATAGACATGTACAAGAACACAGATCTAATGTGGAAACAGAGCGTGTGGACCTCCACCATCTCCAGCCACCTGGCGGCCGTGCACCTGAAGCCAGGAGGTCTGTTGACATTGGCGGGGGCCAAAGCCGCTCTGTCGGGGACCGGAGGTGAGATGTACTCTTGTGTTGTTTGTGCGCGTTTACTATTCTCATCCACGTGAGCCTATTGATCTGCGTGTTGTTGTCCGGCTTGTCAATACAGATGATGCGTGTAAATAGAAAGCACCGCAGGGAATCGACTCACTTATCAGAAGATGCGCCGATAAAATGGATCTGAGCAAGAGGGAAAAAATGGACAATTCTGTGCTTGGTAAACAGAAAGTCGATGCTCTGATAGGCCCGTTTGTCCATCAGCCGGCGCGCTGACCTGGCCGCGACCCAATCGCCTCGCTTCGATCACTGGCAAAGCGAGGCCGAGTCAATATTTAGAAAGTAGCTGGCCCGGAGTTCATGTGGGGAGACTGTACTGCAAACTTTTTAGATGTAGAGTAATCCTTTGATCTTTATAAAATAATGCATTATGGATTTGTATGACATTAAAAAGCACTCTGCCTACATTCGTAGGCTGTCAAGTGCATGCCAAAGCAGCAAGTGGCACTGGGATTGAACCGCTCGTTATTTTAGCCAATTAGAAGCCCGAAGATATTCATTTCAGAAAAAGCACAAAAACAGTGATTAGAAAAATAAAAACATGTTGACTGATGCTGATTTATAGTTGATCTGATTAAAAAAAATACACTGCTTATAAAACTTAAACATTGTAATTAACAATAAAAAATATATACTTTTTAGTCACGTTACCATGGCAACTCCATGGTCACGTTATTTACACCGTGGACACCATTTGGCTATTGGACATTAACACAAATTGTGCTGTAAGAACAAACAAGCTCATTAGGTCATTGTCAATCGTGCAAGGGGATCGAACCTGCGTCCGCACACCCAGCCTAACCTCAATTTGGCATCCATTTTAGCTCATTTCATGTATGGAACAAACTTGAAGGAGAACTTCCCTCGCTCCCAGTGGTCCTTTTATTTTTTTTATTTTTTTTATTTTTTTTAATTATTATTGGCGTGCCACCAGACTGCGCCAAAGAGGGAATTCTTGAGATTCTTTACAAAGCCACTTTATATCGCAGGGGGTTGTTTAGTGCAGCCAGATGCCGAAGCTACAAAACATTCTCACCCAACTACTCTTGTTACCTATTTCCTCCATTGACCCGAAAGGCATGATGGGGTACGGGATGGCCAAGGCTGCTGTGCACCAGCTGTGTCGGAGTCTGGCAGGCAAAAACAGCGGGATGCCTTCCGGGGCCGCCGCGGTGGCCATCTTGCCGTAAGTCCTCAAACTGCTGCATTCCTCTGCTTGTCAAGCCAACTTTGTGCTTTCCATTTTTATTAGAATTGACAAGCCAAATAGTTTACTGTGGAGCACAAGCTGTTGCTCGCCAAAAAAAGCAGCACCTACTAAGCCATGAAAACCTATAAATTCAAGTTTACCTTTTTATTTTGTTTCATCTTTCACTTGGTGGAATTGTATTGTGCTACTGACATTGTTACTCCAAAATTGTGTTAAATGAAGGCCTCTCCCTCTAGATAGAGATATGAATATAATTTAATTTGAATTATAATAACTCAAGAAACAAGAAAGATTATGAATTTACAGTCTTAAAAAAAAAAGAAAAATTGTATATTAAAAAATACAAATATTGAAAAGAAAAAAAAACATGAAAAGATATCACTTAAAAACAATTCTAATGTATTTCAATGACCTTTTAAATGAACAAGCCATTTTCTTTTCACATTTACAAAGACGGACACTGTTGTGCTGTTATTAGCCATGTTCAACATGCGTCACAGATGGACAGATAAGCAGTGAGGCAAAGATAAGCAGCAGACAATCATCATAAATTCAGATGCAAATGGAAGATTCCCTGCTGGGTCTCATTGAGCTGAATGGTGTCCTTTTGCACAATCATCATGGCAATCTGAAATGTTTCTTTTTTTCCCATCCATTTGGTTGCCCTTTCCAGCAACAGCAGCGGCGGCGGCAGGATGCTGAAGGGAAGCTGCCTGTCACATCTGTTTTGCATTAGCCCAATGACTTGCATTTCTGCTGCTTTTCATCCCCCACACACCAACTTTCAGTCACATGATTGATGCTGCCTGGCATCATGAGGCAAAGCATGTGGCTCCCTTTGTGGCAGCCTTTTTGTATTCCTCTCCGCCCACAGCATTAGGCACACCTGCACAATGCAATGAGACCCTAAATTTGGCTTTTACAAAGATGATGTGCACACCTTAAATTAAAAAGGGATAATTGACTCATTGAACAATTTTCAGCAGTGAAAAGTTAATATTTTGTCCAGAATGAATTTGATAACTTCATTATTTTTCATGTGTAATTAATACCTTTTAAAAAGTAATTTTTCTACTTGCGATTGGCTGGAGGGGTGTAAACACTTTCTTTCCACAGAAACGGCCCGCTGTTTACAAAACAAACACAAAATGGAAAAATACAGGCTGGGGGTGTGGGGGTTTAGGACAAAATCACCCCCACACGTTATGAAAAGCCCATATCTATAAATTGAGAAGTAGTTTGTTTGTTTAAATCCTGTATTTAAAAAGTCCATTTTCCTGAGTGAAACCGGCAGACAGCCCCTTTAAAGAACTGTTCATATCTCAGAATTTTTTATTTTTTATTTAAATGTTTAATTCCTATTGCTTTTTATAGTACGCCTTTCTCCGCTTTCTCCACTCGTTTCAACCATTGTATATTTGCACAAAGCGATGCTCATTATGAGTCATGGCCAGACGCTTCTGCTGCTGCTCGCCCTGATTGTCATCTGCCTCCGTTTTCTCAACAGGGTTACCTTGGATACGCCCATGAACAGGAAGTTCATGCCAGACGGCGATTTTGGCACGTGGACCCCTCTAGAATATGTTGCAGAGTGAGTACGACTTTATTAGATTAGATTACCACGACCATCCACCACACTTTATACGTAGCTATCTAGAATCCATTAATCCAGGCACAGTTATAGTTTTATTGTGCAATGTTTAAAAACTTTTTATACTTGTATGATTGTTTTAAAATTTAAATCGGATGCAAAATACGATACAATTAAGGTGATTATTATTACTTAATTATTTTATTTTTTAATGGCATCGGTTTACTGTTGAAATGAGAACAAATGCAGATGCATTTAGACAGATCCCAAATGCGTGAAAAACCGCACCAGAGTGCCTGGGGAATTAGATTGAGATTAGTGGAGGGTCCTAGGGATGCAGATAGAAAATAATCTGTCCGGCGGGGGAAATGAAAAGCGATGGCGATCGTTTCAACATTGTCTCTTTTATTTTTTTTGTTAGCACAATGACCTTGCAATAATAATTCCTGGTATGGTGCATTTGTGAGCACTGAAAGAGTTTGCATTTATTGCCTCATGTTCGTTTCTCAGGTGGGCTACAGCAACATTGTCCATAGCTTCATTTCAGTCAGGGCTTGTTTAATGATCCAAAAATGTCCAAAATGAAAGTAAATTTACATAAACATTGGTTACATACCATTATTATTGTTATGATGATGATGTGTATGTATGTGTAGACTCCAAGACAAAATACACATTCGAAGGTGTTTGCCACCACGTTTTTAACCTCTCCTCTTGTCCTTCCCCCGCTTCAGAACGTTCTTCAAGTGGGCCACGGGCGCCGACAGGCCGGCGTCGGGCAGCCTGATACAGCTGCTCACCTCCGGCGGGAAAACTCAGGCCGTGGCGGCGCCGTAGAGGACGGACAGATAGGCCGCAGTGGCGGCATTGCCGTCGAGGGAAGAATGGAAGATAAGGACGGAGTGGAGATAGTGAGGAGGATCAGGAGGTGATGGAGTTTGAAGGCAAGAGGGGGTGGGGCGAAAAAAAGGAGAGGGGAAAGAGTTCAGTGTTACGTGAAGGAGAACAGTGCCATCTAGTTGTGGATGTCAATATTAAGATGTGCTTGTCAACAACTTAATTACAAAATAAATAAAATAAAAGAACCAATGTGGTGTTCAAAGATGGGTTTTATTGGTGTAAAAAGAGAACAAGCGATGGGCCAAAATATTAGGTACCAAGCTAATGAGATCCAGTGAAACAAATAATAATAATAATAATGCTCACTTTTGAGCGGCATTAATTTAGATTTGTGTTACTGTGGTAATATTTTGGATGCACTACATCAACACACAGGAAGGTGTTCCTAATATTTTGACCCTCAGGTCACTCACTATACATGCGGTAACTAAAACATTAAATGTGACGGCTTCAACTACCATAAATTGCTTATATTTGAATGAAAATCAATGTCAAATATTAATAAATCATCTGCTCTCCGACTGTCAAACAAAATAAAGAAAATAAATGAACATTCTTACAACTTATATGTCTCAGAAAATTGGAATATTGTGATAAAGTTCTTTATTTTCTGTAATGCAATTAAATAAGCAAAAATGTCATACATTCTGGATTCATTACAAATCAACTGAAATATTGCAAGCCTTTTATTTTTTTAATATTGCTGGTTATGGTTTACAGCTTAAGAAAACTCAAATATCCTATCTCAAAATATGAGAATATTTCCTCAGACAGCAGCAAATTTAAAACAACAAAAGGCTTGCAATATTTCAGTTGATTTGTAATGAATCCAGAATGTATGGGATTTTTGCCCATTTAATTGCATTACAGAAAATAAAGGACTTTATCACAATATTCTGATTGTCTGAGACAGTCCTGTATTTTATCATTTCCACAGACTGAAAGGTGTTTATATATTAATTTGAGGTAACCCAAGTATTACATCTAACAGCTAAAACTTCCATAGGTAATACATATTTTAATACAAATAAAATGAATAAACACTAAATTATTTGCTCTCACTGGCGATCATGTTGCAATAAAAAATAATTACTGCATACAGAACCTTTTGAATTACCCAAATATCTTATTGAAAAATACACATTTACCTTTCCAAAGACATTTTTCATTTTTTCATTTTTCAGTACAGGTGTACCTAATGAAGTATCCTTTGAGTTGAGTCTGATTTGTTTTTGTTTTCTTGACAGGAAAAGCACCTAGCATGCAATATATTTCCCTCCACCAGATGGCAGTGTTTAACAAGGGTCCCGTTGGACACGCGCACGCCTGCATGCACGCCTGTGTTTGCTGCTTGGGCATAAAAATAATTTACACACTGCTCTTAGCTCGCCTCCCTCTCACCTTGGCGAATGCAAATGCGCGCTTGCATCCATTCCATGACCAATAGATTATTTCAGCGAGCCTGTTTTCAGTTGTGTGCACAACAGCAGCTCGTATATTCAGCAGCGGCAGCAGCAGCGGTGTGCAGGCGAGTGCTCATAAACAGGCGGAGTGTTAAACTCTTGCTGTTTCTCGTCGACGGCGTGCTGCCGTTGGGAGCGCACGCGTGGCTGTTGACAAGCTCGCCGCGATAAATCACCAGCCGCTGAGGATTAATAGGAAGAAGCAAAAGCGGGGCCCGGCTCCCTGGAGGAGCTGATATGTATTTATTCGAGGTGGCGGGATCATTCACAGGCGTGAGCGCCGCCTCCCATGATGCTTTGCTGCATGCACCCAGTCAATCAGTTGTGGGTGTACGTCACTGACAACGGAGTGGTGGGGGCGATGAAGTTGACCCTGAGGTTTTATGTCTTTGTTTTCGAGGCAGGACGGTGCCTTTGTGGAAGGGGATGCTCAAACTGCTGGGTCAAAAGTAACCCAACTTGCTTATTGGGTTGAGGATTTGACCCTGCACGTTAGGTCAAGATTTTGATGCACGGTATGGGTTTCCAGTTTGCATCTCCAGGCAGTCTGCCAAATCCAATCTGTTGGATTGAGATAATTAACCCAACCTTTGGTCAAAGTAACCAAATCTGCTCAGGCCAACACTCAATTAAAAATATAAAAGAATTAAAAACAAACAAACAATAGAACAGCTGAACTTTATTTGGGGTGAGTCAGAGGCACTTTAATTGTAGAAAGTCTGTGCTGCTGACTCCCATTTAACACAAGTTTGAATGCCATTGGGTAATTTGAGAATTTTTTTCTTCCCCTCTCTAAAAGATTTTTTTTTCCCCCACTTGAGTTTTAAATGTGATAGTTCACAAGTTGGAAATGGTTTTAAAAGATTTATATTTGTTGCCTTTTTTTAAATTGTATTTGTATTTATCTTATGAACAAAAATCTAGTACTATATTTACATATACAGGGGTGTGTAGACTTTTTATACTCAGTATATCTTCTACACTGAAGGCGAGGCCTGGGCAATGTGGCCTTGAAGTTGAAGTAAAATGACAGTTAGGAATGTAACAAGACTGAGAACAATCTCTGGAGAAATTGCATGGGAATGCTGAAAGCTGAACGCTAATAGCTGAATGCTATGATTTGAATGTATGTGGAAAGTTTCTGAAGTAAATTGAGAGATAAATTATGAAATTATGGCCTCCTAATTACTGGACAATGCACTTTACCAAGTGTGCTACCAAGCAGTATCAGACAGCTGGTAATGTTGGTAAGTTATATGTACGGAAGTGGGCGTGGAAAGTGATACTTGGAAGAAGTTTGATATCTGTCCCATTGAAAATGAATGGGGAAAGTTGATATTGAATGTTAAATTGGGCAAATACTGTGAGTAATGTGGAATCAGATGAAATATATGCCGGGAGGTGTGAATTTTTTAGGCTAGTTGAAATTTGAACAATGTAAATTGGAAGTATTATGTGGGAGTTGTTACGCGGCAAAAAAGTGTGGAGAATAAAAATCACAATAACATTGGTGCTGAAGCATTCACACAACTACGGTTCTACGAGTCCCGAACGACCGCCAGGTGGCACTGCTGAAAACAACACGGGTGGAATTCCGTACTGTTTTCAGCACTGCCACTTGATGATGGGGAGGGACGAACCATTTCTTTTCCAAATCCTATTTCCAATTCTAGTCGTTTTTTCCCACGTCAACAAAGAGAAAACACAAGTAATGACAATATTAATGTTCAAAACTTGGAGAAAAGTAACCTTGCTAGGTAATAACATTTTTAATTGTGTTATTGTATAATAAGCTAGCTACTCTTAATATGTAATGTCATGATTTGACCTTCAAATGTGATCTCTGCTTTCTTTTTTTCTTTTTTTTAATTTTCATTTTTACAACCACCCCAATGAAATCATCCACAAAGTCAAAACAAAACATCAACATGTGGAAAATATGAACGTGACCTCCTTTTCATTCAGGTGCATACATGAAAGCATATACAGGAGATTGCGTTTCACACTTAGCCTTATTGGCGGTGGGGGGGTCGAGGCTCTCTGATTCGGTCGGCCCGCTCATGATTCATTGTGTGTGTCAACCACGAGGGCCCCCCCGCAAATACCCACGAGCCCCCCAGCCCCTTAACTGACGTGAATTTGTTGATTAAAACCTTGCATTGTGTGTGTGCAACTGTGCACGGGGTTGAAGGTGCAGACTGTATACGTGAATGCTGCACCTGACCACTGTTGTTCATATGCATGCCTCGTTTCCTTATCAGCGCTGAGAATTGCAATCCGCTAATCTGACAACGATTGTGAGATAATCAGCATTCCGTTACAATTAAGAACCCCGTGGAATTACCTGCATTTTGGCATAAATTGCTCGTAAAATGTGATCTCATCTTCTTGAAGTTTGGTTTTGTTTGATTTGTTTGTGTGCAGTTCAAACAATATGACATGCTCTAAAAAGCCAAACATAGTAATACATTATAACAATCAGAAAATAATCATGGTAAGAAAAAAACATAACCATGTGTCGGTATACTAGGGATGTAACGATAACGGCATTATCGTGATATTGCAATATTAAAACTGCCGCAATATATCATCGTCGTCGTGTCACAATATTAAAAGCAGCACATGTGTTAAAAGTCTGGTTGATTTCCATCTGTGCAGTTATAGCACCCTCTGGTGGCTATTTTTTTTAGTTCAGTTTAATTTTCACAAGGTATGTTTTGGCCCTTCTATGTTTAAAATCCACGCTAAGGGTCAAATAAAGGGAACATAATATGCTTGTGAACCGAGTCAATATGTGGAGGAACTCAATATGCTTGTATTAGAAAGTAAGTGCCTCAATATTCAGTGTTTGATAGAGATTGTAGGTGTTTATATGCATTTCTGTAATGTACAAAAGCACAATATTATGTTTTTTAATTATTTTTTAATTTTTTTTCTTTATTTTTTTTTCACTATTGTGACTTTTTGTATCGCCAACCTCCCCACAATATCGTGATAATTATCATATTGTGATGTTTCAATTGTTACATCCCTAATGTATACCAGTGGCAATAAAGCTCAACATGTGCAACTCAAAAAAATAGTGGGAAGAAAACGTATTAAATCCCGCCCCCATCTTCCATCAACAGACACAGCATTCATGCAAATTCCGCTTCCCAAATATTTAAATTACCTCCTTTCAAGTATGACTGGCCAATAGCACGTTTAGAAAAAATGAAACATTACATACAGATACTACAGTACTATCTGAATAATAATTTGTACAATTTTAGAATACAAGATGTTGTGACAATAATTCAATACCAAACATAAGTAACACAAATATTATATATCAATATGGTAAAGTATCATCAATACCCACAAAGTAATGGAATGGAACATAACATAAGTCATAACAATTAGCAGTCTGCTTAAAATAATACTACATGAGCAATTCTACGTGTTTAATTGGATAGACCACATCCAAGTGTGGTGAGACTCACTGGAAGGTGTTGGTTAGCGCAAACCTTGGAGTTTGTCTACTCTCAAGGAGCATACAAAAAAAAAAAAAAAAGCTCTGAGAGAAACCTTTAAACAGAAATGCCGAACTGGATGTCACGGAGGAAGCGACTGCTGTCCAAAATAACATCGCTGCAGGTTGGAAGTTTGCAAACGAGTGCCTGGATGTTCTTCAGCTCTGCCGGCAATAAACAGACAAAGCCAAAGGTTGAGTTGCTCGGAACGAACAAATAAAACTCATCTCAGCTAAAATATCATTGTGTGTTGGGTTTGCCTTGCTAACTCGGGGCTGGGACGCGTTGCTCATTGATGGAGAAATTAAATTGATTAAGTATCTGCCGAATCCTGAGTGTGCATGCTTTGAATGGGAAATCTTGGCAATATTTTTTTTTACTTGTTTGTCACCTTTAAAAAGGTTAAAATACATATCATAAAACACATATTGGGGTCGATATGTGTTTTATATGTACATTTCAGGTTGAAATTGTTTTAATATTTTCTTTACAATATGTTCTATGCAGCCTCATTAATCTAAACAGAGCATTTACATTAATATTGTGTTTGTAGAATATGAGTTATACAGTGAAGTCTAGCCGTTTTTATCCAACTCGGGGCGGCCATTTTGTCACTTGCTGTCAACTGAAAATGACATCACAGTTGCTCGGGGCTCAAGTAACGACCAATCACGGCTCACCAGTTTCCTGAAGCTGAGCTGTGATCGGTCGCTACATGCTCAGTGCTCAAGTGACGACCAATTGCAGCGCACCTGTTTTATGAAGGTGAGTTGTGATTGGTCGTTACCTGAGCCTTGAGCAAGTTGGCGACTGTGATGTCATCTTAAGTCCACAGCAAGTGCCAAAATGGCCGCCTGGGCTAGATTTGACTGTTTGACTCATATTGCACAAAATGCAAAATTAATAATCACAATACTGTGGGGGCACATAGAGAATATTATTGTCTGGAAAATTTTGGGGTTGACTTCCAGTGGGAAATGATTAATACATACTTTTTTTGTTTTTTTAATTTAGTTATTTTATAGCAGTTTTGTTGTTCAGGACAATTTGAAGGACTTGTTGAAGGTAAAGTGCACAATTTGTCTTTTCCATGTGTGCAAAATAACTTAATGTTTTGTGTGTTTGTGCGTGCGTGTGTGACAAGAGGTGCCCTGCATGTGGAAGCCATCGAGGTGCACGTGGAAGGTGAGGCCAGATGGTTGTGGTTATCCCTCGGCGGCGGTTCGCGTGTAACCCGAGCTTGCAGGGGAAGGACCTCTCCGCCTCCCGAGGACCAGACGCCACATGTGTTGCGTGAGAGTACCGTAAGTCAACCGCCCCCAAAAAAGCCCAGGAACCCCTCCACCCGCTTTTTAAGCTTCCTGGCATCCCTACTTCTTCTGTGTTGTTTTTCTTGTTGGTTAACCGTAGGTACATACGAGCGTATCAGAGGTGAGCCATCCCTGCTTGTTGTTGTGTTCAGGTCAGCAGATCTCATTCAAAGACAACTTTAATAAGAAGTTGTTGTGATGATATTAAGTAACAGATAACAAATGGTGGAGCCCTACAAATCAGGGTTACCTGAAAAAAAAAAAAGTATCTAGTTACTGATAGATTTAAAGTAACTTAGCTTTACTTTATTTTGAAAGGAGCTAAATTGGATTACAAGTTCCACATTAGATGACAACATTCAGGTGCCTCAACATATATATTGAGATTTTTTGCTATTTTTGTGCTTGGGCCCCTGATACTGTGTACATTATTACATTACAATTACCCCCACCATGTTTCTTTTTACTTGGAAAAAAAATGATAAACGCACAGTGACTTGGATACGTGACTATTTTAATAATAACACCAAAAAGAAGTCATCCTACTTGAATGATAACGGTTAATAATAATTTAAAAAAAAGTCAGCATTGTAGTGGTTAGCACTTCTGCCTCGCAGTTGTGAGGTTGTGGGTTTGAATCCATCAATCATCCTACCCCACCGGTTACACAAGGTCGAGGACAAGAACGATAAAACAAATTGCACCAATCTGATCGGCTGGGTCGGGATTAGACGATATTTAAGCATTTTATGAAAAATCCTTAATTGGCTGTCTTAATTTGCCCGATCGATCAATGACGTCATTGATCAGCTCTGCGAAATAAGACGTTTCAATTGCCGTCATTTATATGCGTATTTTCAGTATTTGCCAGTCCCTACCCATGTGAATGGCGGCAGTAGAGTACAGAGTAAACATAAGTTATAGATGTATTGCTCCATCTTCTGATCGAATTTATTGTCTTTCTTTTTTTTCAAACTCGATTGCTGATCGGTCATAAAATCTTGTGTAGGTCTAATAGACAGTAGGATTCTTTTTGGATTCAATTCCACTATAACCATTTACAACATTAAATAATTCCTTCCTCATACAATAATGTCCACTTGCCCCTAATTGAGCAAATAAACGTTATATATATAATAAGGACAGTTGCCTAAAGTACTGTACAACATTTTTAGACTGATTTTGAACCGGCACCATTTGGACAAAAGTACTGTGACACGCCTTTTAAGTCATTAATCAAGGGGCTTAATTTTTTGGGTACTACAATATTGTTTTCTTTTGGTTGGGACGTGGTTATTCCCTTATTGACCTCCAGATGGCACAAAAGCCACAAGTCAAGTGACGCCGTGGCGTGGCGGCAGCATAATTAAAAATTCGAGTGATAAGTTTGTGATTTAATTAAATGGCCCTGAAGCCAGCGACTGGCAGCGCAAGGTCGGCATGGATTGTGGAATATGTTTTTTTTTTTTTTTTTTTTTTTCCACCCCCACTGCTCTCTTTCCCCAAGAAAGGCAACATCAGGTTGGGAGTCTCTCAAGTTCAAGGCAGCATGAGATGTGCAGTGCGAGAGAGAGAAATCCATGTGAATGAATAAATAATGCACGTGCTGAAGAGGAGGAGGAGCCGCTCGCTCGCTCCACATCGTCCTTCGGTGCACGCTGTGCGTGTTCATGCATGCAACCAAAAGTTTCACTCAACAGAGGCAACATTTTAAAAAAAACCCAAAAACAAACAAAACTTATTTGTGTCACTTGCAGCCGAGTACAATGACATAAATGCACACAATCGGTGACAAATTTGGTTACTCAACTGCAGATGGTGAGGTCTTAAGTAGCATTTTTGTAATGGTCATGGTTCGAGGATTTAAAAAAATATATTATCTGCTGTTATTTATTGAAAAATTGACCTACTTTATGCTTTTTTATGCACATCTTAAACTAGGAAAGTGATACCTTGAGAAACGAGTGACCAACCCGTTTTTCAAGATACAAGTTTTTTATTTTTTTGTTTTGACTTGAAATTTGAAATAGAAGCTTGTGTAGTGGTAGCGAACTCATTTCAACTCACTTCACAACAAGCAGCAGTTCTGGCAGATAGTAAACAACTTTTTTTTATTTTTTCCGGAACGAGAGCTTCAAGCGGTTTATTGCCACTCCCAGTTGAACTTTACTGTCTTCTGAACATAAAATAAAGAGAATTGCACATCCTATATTTAAAAAAAACCCCAATAACCCCACTAGCTTAATGCTAACTCATAATGTGAAATGCCATAGATAAGTTAAATAGTATCGGTGTTGATGTTATAGCTCTTTAAATAACAGATATTTAGAGAAAAATACCATATAAAAATATAAATAAATCATGTAAAAATACTCACAGGCATATATACTTTATCCTCTGCAAAGAACTACTAATAATACTGCAGCTTACGGAGTTTAGCTGTGTTGCAATGTCTCCATGTATGGCATGATTACATTTAATTAAAAAAATAATAATAATTAAAAAATAATTTTAAATACAGTTCAAAATAAAATATAAAAATTAATAAAAATGCATAATAAGTTTAAAAAAATAGATTGAAATAAAATAAATATGTAAAATCTATTTTTAAATTGAAAATTTATATAGAAGAAAATAAAAATGTAATCATAAGTTGAACATTTTAAATTAAAAAAATAAAATAAATGTACAAATAAAAAATATATAAAAATTACTAAAAAAATTAATAAAAATGCATGATAAGTTAATAAAATAATAAATAGATATAAATAAGAAAAAAAGGAAAAAAAACAATTTTTAAATTGAAAATTTATATAGAAGAAAATTAAAAATTCTATTTTTAAATTGAAAATTTTAAATTAAAAATAAATAAATAAATAAATAAATAATTACAAAAAATAAACACTCTGTTGTGATCAGGGCACTGTGATTGGAATTAACTCAGCACCCACCTGCCTCCTTTTGATGTGTACACTAACTTGCACTATATAACACTATATAACTATAACTATTCAACTCTCTCTCTCTCTCTCTCTCTCTCTCTCTCTCTCTATATATATATATATATATATATATATATATATATATATATATAATGTGTATGTATGTATATGTGTGTGTGTGTATGTATATATATATATATGTGTGTATGTATATAACTATATAACAATATATCCAACTGTTCACCTTGTGTAAAGCCGCAGTTCAAGCTGACTATCAAGAGGGTGTGCCCTCTTATGCAACCAAATCTCAGTTGGTATCTCAAAGAATTTCTACATTGAGTGATACTGGTTATAGTCGAAATGAACAATCTTTTGGTGTTGGGTGTGTAGACTTTTTATAGCCTCTGCATATGTACCATAAATTGAATGAGTTTTTCGCTATTTCATTCCCAACCACATTGAGATGATTAGAAACTGGAATATTTTCTTCATAGAAGCATATTATTGTTGCAAACCTCTTGACCTCACTGTGTCAGCCAGGAGTTAGCCGGCACCCCCCGCCCGCCTGACCCCCCCCCCCCATCCCGGTGGGCCTCAGGCTATGGGCGCTACACATGACCTTCCTCCTCGGCCGCAAACCAGCTTCTCTTCCTCCTCCTCGCAGCTTTCTTAGTCCAGGTCCAAGAGAAAGGAGGAAGGCAGCCATAATGGACTCGTTATGTCGTGGCAAAAGGGGGAGGGGAGTGGTGGGGATGGAGGAGTGGGCAAAGGTGGGTGTTGGGGGGTGTTGGTGGGGAGCGCCAAGGGTGGGCGAAATCACATACGACCCACCTAATCACATCTGACCTGTGTGAGAACAGAGAAAGAAATCTATCAGCTTCTTGTTCCTGCTTGTTAAGAGCGCCTCGCAAAACTTGCGCATCATTCGTTGCTAACACACACACAGAGAACCAAAAGTTATATTTGGTGGTTCATGAAATTTGGAAAATTGTGTCATTTGTGAACATAGGAAGTTTCCAGTAGTAGGATTTCTGAACAAAATGCATGTACTGTATTTAGTAGACAACTATACATACTATTTTATATAATGTTAAAATTGTCTTTCCTTAAATAAATAATTGTTATTTTAGGAAAAAAAAAATACAATTTTTCTTCTAATGTTGCAACTTTTTACTCGGAAGCTGTACATCTTTCTTTTTGAATTTTTTTTTACTAATTTCTTCTTGAAAAAGTCTTGAATTTTTTTCTTGAAAGTTTCAACTTTATTCTTGTAAATTTATAAATTTTTACTCTTTATATGATGACGAAAAATAAAAATTCATGTAAAATTTTAATTTCTTTTTCTTGAACTGTTAAATTTATTGTTGTAAAAATTTTAAAACTTTTCTCTGAAAATTCTAAATGATTAATGAAAAACAGGCTTTATGAAAGTCTTGCTTGTTAAAAATTTAAACTTTACCCTTGTAAAATACAAACTTTTTACTCCAAAAAAATTAGATACAACTTTTTTTTTTTTTAAATATAAAATACATTTTTCATGGCAGCCTTGACTTTTTTTTCTTGATAATGACAAATGTATTCTTATAATTGCAACTTTTTCTTTAAAAACAAATAAATAATGAATCAAATTTTATTGTAGTAAAATTGCACTTTTTTTAATTTTTTTTTTTTAAATTCATTTCAAGAAATAACCAAGGTCTTATTTCCACATCAAGGTAATACAACAAAAGTTGCATCATCCAAAACAAAATCTTTATTCTCATGAAACTGCATCTTTCTTTTTTAAGTTACTCTTTTCTCTTAATATTTTTTCCATTAAAAATATTCATTTTTTGGTAAGTGTTCAATTTTGTTATGTTACAATTACAATTTAGGATTGTGATTTTTGTCTGAAAACCCCCCACTAAATTCTCCATGAAAATGACTTCATTTTTGCAAGAAATTACTTTATCTAAAATTTCCGTTTTCTTTTCTTTTTTTTGTTGTTGTTTTTGTTTTTATAATAATGTGATGTCTCTTATTTAAAAAAAATCTTTCAATAGTTTTTGGCGACTTTTGTAATTAAGTTTATTCTCTAAAAAACAAAATAAAATAATGTAAAAGTTGGATATCTTTTCCTTGAAAATGTGTAATTTATACTTTTGGAAAATATTAATATGAAAGTCTAGCTTCCTGAAAATTCCAACTTTATTCTTGTAAAATTACTTCTTTTTTTTTTCTCAAATTTGTTTTCATCTTAGTCTTGTAAGATGATAGCTCTTCTCGAAGAAGATTTAAATATTACAACACTTCCAATCAACTTATTTTTTCTCAAAAACATTTTTTTTTTTTCATGATATTTTCTCTTGCCAGTGCTGCATAAAAAGTGTATTCAAGGATATTTTTTTTTCTCTCCGTCTTCCGGGGGTGGATCATCTTAACAATTGGTTCTCGATCCCGTCAATCAATCTGCCGTAACAACCTCGTGCTTGTTCGTTCTTAACTGAGCATGCACACCCACCCCCGGCCCCACCCCCGCGGACGAGCAGGGGAGCTGATAGGATATCTGCCATGCGCATTTTTTAAAAAGTGACAAACGGATGTTTGGCTTCTACTTTTTGAGAAGATCCTTGAATACACCTTTAATACTCATTTTCTGTATTTAAGAGAACGAGCGTGCCATCAGATGACTCGGGTGGGGCACTACTCCCTTTGCCCCTAATGCCGGGTCACCGCCATACGTAAAAATCCAGCAAAATCATGCTAAATATTTACATAAACATCACTAAATATTGTAGACGGCACACGTCTGCTTGTTGTTCCAGAATGTTGTCTGTACTCTTGTTGATATTTTTTTTCCCTCCGTCTCAGCAGAAACACGCAACAACCTGAGCCTCGGAGTCAGTGTGGGCGGAAACTGCGGCGGGCAGCAGCAGCCAGTCAAATCCAGGTCAGTGCTGGGGGGTTGCATGTGGGGGGGTGGCGGGTTGGGTGTAGTCTATGTAACAATAGGCGAGACCAACTATGTGACCAAATGGAGACTTTCCATACAGTCAACAGGATCTGACCAAGTTAATCCTCTTGAGAGCGGCGCGCTCGCCTCTTAGGACGGATTACGCACACACACGCGTGCACTTCTCCTCTGCAGCACATCTGTCCTCCTGTGTGTCTGTCTGTCTCCTGTCAATCAATCAGTCTGTCTGCTCTGTCATACAGCGCTCGTTTGAGGCCCGCAAACCATACAAGAGACAATGGGGTTCTCTTGTTGAGGGTGGTCGCCGTGGAAACTGTCTCCCAAAACATCACACCCACCATACATCCCCGCCCGACACCCCAAGCCGGCCGCCCACACACACACATGCACGTGTTCCTCATTTACATCCTGGGTCACTAAAAGTGTGCGCGCGCGCGGGTCCATATGCATTTTGGTTTGGGTTTTTTTTGTACGCAATTAAAACATTGTCACTGGCCCTTTAAAAACATGGCCGCCTACACGTCTTTGCGGATTTAAATGGTGGACATCTGTGTTAACTTAATAATGTGACATTTAGACAAAAAAACAAAAAAAAACAAAAAAAACCCGCCTCTGCTGGTTCAATCCAGTCCAACATTTGTAAGTGTGGCTTTTATTTTGTGAAAATATATCACGTTAGTTTTGTAAGAGTTTGAATTAGAAATAGTCACGATATTGCATTTTTATTTTTATTTTTTTGGTCATATTATGATTTTATTCTCATACAATTCAGTTTAATAAAATAAAAAATAAATAAAAATAATAAAATAATAAAATAATAAACTTCGTTGTGGTAGCATGTAGAGGTGGGAATCTTGGGGCACCTCACGATTCGATTGCGATTACGATTCAGAGGCTACGATTCGATTATAAAACGATTATTGATTTCCCCCCAGGCAGCAGAAAAAAAACAATGTATTTTGGCGCTTTTAATGTTTCGTACATTAGTTACAAAAATAGTACAAAAGTCCTCTCAGGCCTAAATAAACTACTATTTCAGTATCAAGTTAACAGTTCAAAACAGTAAATAAAATACTCAAGTCCTCATTCTGTAACAACAGCTTTTAAGTATATTCAGTCTTCAACAGAATAAAACATAGCATTGAGCAAAAATATATTATTTTTATCCACTCAAAAGTGCACTGAGGTATAAATGAAAGACAATGTGAACTACTACTTCAATACAAATGCCTTAAAAAAAAAAAGTGCTTTCCTGCTTTTTAAGTTGTGTAAAGATGAACATGTAAACATTAAAGTTTCTCAGAGGTACAAAAAAAAAAACCCTCAAGTGCTTTTCTGCTTTTTAACTTGTGTAAACATGAACGTGTAAACATTAATGGGATCGTTCGGCTTTTTTTAACATGAATCTCAATTTGATCCTCACCTCCCGTGTGTGCGATCAGCACTGACTTCTTTCTGACAGCGTTCGGTGACACGCGTTCATGTTCGGCGTTGGACGAGAGGAAAATAGTCCAGCAAGCTGGCTGGGGTCTCGGAAATAAAGCGTTTTTCTTCTAAAAACTATTTGTTTTCAAAAGCGTGATACATTTCCACCACAATACTCTTTTCTGAATAAAGTCAGACGCCATTACCGCCAGCCACTACTTTTCTGTTCGTTCGTTCGTATCACTGCGCGGCGCCCTGTAGAACGCTAACCGACGCACTGCAGCCAGCTAGCCGATACTTCCGCCTCAAGTTGTTTGCCTTTTCGGAGCAGGTCTGATCTCACGAAGGGGTGGGTTGGTCAGCTCAGCCATGCTTGTTGTTGTTTTGAATCTCGAGGCGTGAGTTGTGGATGTGTACTCTCGGTCCGTCCCAAAAAGCGGCCCGAAGACCGCGCGCGCTACTGCGTTTCAGTTCCGCGTACTTTTCGCTCCGGTTCACTTTTAGTTTCGCTTCCCTTGGCATATTTATATAATCGGAATTTGGACATTTGTGAATCGTTCTCGATTGTTGCACGGCCGAATCGTGAATAATCTAAGAATCGGAAATTTTGCACACCTCTAGTAGCATGCTAACTTTTTTTTTTATATTTAAAAAAAACTTTTTTTTCTAGTTTATATCTTTTTTTTGTCTGCTGAACATAAAACAAAGAGAATTACACATCCTATATTTAAAACAACCCCCAATAACACCACTAACTTAATGCTAAATCATAATGGGGAATGCCATAGATAAGCTAACAAATAGTATCGGTGTTGGTGTTATAGCTCTTTAAGTAACAGATATTTAGAGAAAAATGATAGTAAGATCATATGAAAATACTCACAGCCATATATGCTTTATCCTCTGCAAAGAACTACTAATAATACTGTAGCTTACGGAGTTTAGCTGTGTTGCAATGTATCCATGTATGTCATCTGATTATATTTAATAATAAAAAAAACTTACAAAATAATTTTAAATTTCAAAATAATGTAATATAAAAATTAATAAAAATCCATAAGTTTTAAAAATATATAAATTAAAATAAGGAAAAAAAAAGGAAATTTATATGGAAGAAAAATTTAAATAAATAAACACTAACTGCTATATCCAACTGTTCACCTTGAGTAAAGCCCCAGTTCAAGATGACTATCAGAGGGCGTGCCCACTTACGACTGACTTTTATTTATGTATTTAATTTAATTTTATTTTTTTATTTTTTTCTATAGCAATATTCTTAAAAAAAAAAGTGACCATTCTTGTAAAATTGTGACCATTATTATCCTCATAAGATTACTTTGTTTTAATAAAAAATACTTTCTTGTAAAAATTACTTCATCCATCCATCCATTTTCTCATCTACTTGAAATTATAGTTTTACTCTCAAGATTAAAACATTTATTCTCATAAGACTGAAGCATTTTTAAATGAGGAAAAATAAGACTTCATATAGGTGTAAACATTACACCTTTTTCCAAATACAGTGTCGAGCGTTACCATGACAACAAAGAGGCGAAGTTATGTTTGGTGTATGTGAGCGGCTATATGACTTGCGGAAGTGGCAGCCTTTAGAAGAAAAAGCAAGCTCTCATAAAGACTGCAAAAGCGTTGATTGTATTTTCACTGATATCATAAAATATCGTGCGTTGATTGTATTCCGTACATCCACTTCCCAATCCCGCGTTTGAATCAAAGATAGTTTCGCTCCCGCGTTCCTAATGAGAGAATATCTGGGAATCACTTTTGTCCTTGATTAGCCATGTTAATTTATGCAAGCCGCCACCCGACTAATACAATTTCAGAATATATAAGTGTGCCTCGCGCTGCGGTAATGAGAGATGCCAATAATAGTATGTAAATGTGCTGAATTATTGAATGGGCATGACTGAGGATTTCATATTAGTTTGCATGTTTATCTCCCCGACTACAAAAAAAAAAAAAAAAAGACATCAATTTTTCAGTGCCCCTCAATCCAATAAGTCAATCTAATCAAACACAGAATCAATAATTCAGCTGTTGATGAGTTTTGCGTGGTGCTGCCCAGGCCTCCAAAAAGTGAAGTTTGTGGAGGTGGAAAATTTGGCGAGCGGTCATCTTGTCCCGCGTTGCCTCATTAATAAACTGGTGACTGATCTGAAATCAATACAGTTTAGCAGACGCTCAGCGACAATTAGCGCTAAGTGCGCATTTTAATGACTCGCCGTACACTGGTGCACAATTCTTCTCAATAAATGTCAGTTTATTTTATTTATTTTTTTGAAAAGATGTAGGTCAAAAAATACAATACAGTTTTACAAACAGATAATACAAAAATCCCATACATTATGTAAAATTGGTCTCTCAATAATATCAAATATGAAAAATCCATCCATCCATCTATTTTCTTAACACTTATTCCTCACAAGGGTGCTGGAGCCTATCCAAGCTAGCTTCAGCAGTAGGCGGGGTACTCCCTTAACTGGTTGCCAGCCAATCCAGGTAAAAAGAAATACATAAATCTGATTAAAAATATTAATACATTCATACATAATCAATAAAAATGTTTTGATAAATGCATACATACTGTAAAAATAAAAAGATAAATATTGATGAACAATAGCAAATCATGAAAAAAGATGTAGAAGTTGTCATGGTACAAATCAAACTAAATATAATATAAAATAACATATTGAGTCAGTATATTCATCAAACAATAATTAATATCATGGCTAAAGTTACCTAATGATATATAAATACCTAAAATAAATAATGAATAATATTAATGATTATATTATTCAATAAATTGACATAATAAATACATATTTTGAAAATAGATTACATACAAAATAAATATATGAATACATATAAGAAGTTAAAAAACTGATTAATTTAACGAATACCTAATGATAAATAAATGAATATTGAAATTTAAGCGTATGAAAGTGTCTTGTTGCAGTAAATGTCTTCCTCCTCTTCCCTCTCCTTCCGCCTTTCCTTGTCCTTCGTCTGCACGTTCTCGCCATCGGCCGGCGCTGCCTCATTTGCAATGATTATGTTATCAGGGCAGCCAGGCAAAAGGGTGGAGCAGCCATAATTTCCAGTGCGGGATTAGGCAGAAATAACGAGGTCACCAAGTTACAGTTGCCATGGCGACAACACATCCAAGAACACAGGATGCCGTTGCTAAAAAAGAAAAAAAATAGAAACGAGAAGGAGCAGATTTTTATTTTAGTTTATTTTTTTATATATATTTTTCGCTCCAACTCGGGACCGCTTCTTCTTTTTTTTTTTAGCCCCATTTTTGTTTCTACAGAATACTCGCAATAACAGATTCAGTGAATTTGCAGACATGTCTTCTGTTCATCTTTGGCTGTGATTTATTTGTGTATGTTCTTTTTTTTTTGACATCACTAGCTGCTCTCTCTGTTTTATGCCCCCAACTCTGGACCGCTTTATTTTATTTTTTTGCCCCCTTTTTGTTTCTACACAATATTCGCAATAACAGATTCAGTGAATTTGCAGACATGTCTTCTGTTCATCTTTGGATGTGATTTATTTGTGTGTGTTTTTTTTGTTTTTTTTGTTTTTGACATCACTAACTGCTCTCAGAGACGCTGCAACAAGGCAGGCAACTGCCTTGGGCCCCAAGAGACGGCTGAAGTTGGCCCTCACCAATAACAACATGATGGCATTGAGCAATGACAATAGGTCAGGAATCCCCTGCATAAGGGCCCCACGAACACATGGTGGGCTGCAGGGGGCCCTGAGAGATGGCTGCTAATAATCCACATCAACAATGCAACCAGAACTCTTGTCTTGATTTTGTGGTCCCCCTAATGGGGCCCCTTTACTAGTAGGTTTGGTGGTAGTTACTGTAGTCATTTTTGTGTCCATTATTTTGGGAAAGACGTTTTTTTTTCCGGTGACCGGGGGTCTGCATGGTCCTTGTTGGCAAGGGGCCCCAAATGGACTGGAAACGCACCTGGCTGGCTCCATGCAGAATCAACAACCCATGGAGAGGCTCCTCACTAGCTGTTGCTGGTGTCTAACAGGGGGCCCCATGAGATTGCTGATATTGGTCCATATCGATGATGCAAGGACATGTCAGGATGTTGGGGTCCCCCTAATGGGGCCCTCTACTAGCAGGTTTGTTGGTAGATACTATAGTCATTTTTGTGTCCATTGTTTTGGGAAAGATATCTTTGCTTATCTCAAATCCTTGTTTCGTTCTTTTTTGTTTTGTTTTCTGGGTGCAAGGGGTCTGCATGGTCCTGGTTCCCTAGGGGCCCTAAAGGGGCTGGAAATGCACTTGGCCGGCTCCATGCAGAATCAACAACCCATGCAGAGGCTCCTTACTAGCTGTTGCTGGTGGGGCCCCCATGAGATGGCTGATATTGGTCCGTATCAACGATGCAACGACACTGCAAGGAGATGTCAGGATGTTGGAGTCCCACTAATGAGGCCCTCTACGAGCAGGTTTGTTGGTATTTTTGTGCCAAATATTTTGGTAAAGATATTGTTGCTTATCTCACTTTTTTTTTTGGTGGGGTGAGTCAGTGGGTCTCCATGGTCCTTCTCGCCTGGGGGCCCCAGGGTGTCTAGAAACACACCTTGTGGCTCCATACAGATCGACGACCCACAGAGAGAGAGAAAAACATTTTTGGCACATGTTCTGTTTTATGCCCCCAAAATATTTTTATTTCATGTATTGATTGATTTTGAAAGCAAAAGAGCAACAAATTGATGCGATGTGCTGGCCTGCAGCATTGATCGCCCACGTTTGCCAAGAGCTCACTGGGCCCCCGTTCAAGCACATCACCTCACCAATTCCCATGATGCACCTGCTTGTTGGGAAGAGGCGGGGCCGATAATCAGCAGGGTGGCGCTGTATCGATCATCTTTGAGCTTTGGCAAATAGATATTATTTTATTGTGACCATTTTTTTTTAAACATTCCCTATCCTACAATGTTAAATGCAGGGCTGGACTCGCCATCTGGCATACAGGGCAGATGCCCGGTGGGCTGTCATCTTTTGGGGATGATGCAGTGCTTTTTAGTTATTATTTTCCTCCACTTGAATGGACCATAATTTAGAAGTAATAGTCCATTATTCCATTTTGAATATAGAGAGCAAACTGAACTAACATCAGTCAAAATATCAGTGGCAGAACAACGCGTTACACAGGTATGGTCAAGAGTCGGGCCGGGGAACTTGCGTCAAAATGCCAGGGCCGATTTTATTTTATTTTTTTGTGCAAGTCCAGCCCTGGTTAAATGTAACAAAACAAATAGAATGAGTTTGAAATTGCCCCATCAATCAGTCTTGGCGTGCTCAAAATAATCTAAAAAGGAGAGAAAAAATTTAGCTTGGCGAGCCCCCACTCGACACTCCCGCGTAGGCGTCGCCCAGCTCGTCATTCAAATTACGCGTTGTAAACGGATCCCTGTAGATGGAGACGTTGCATCGCTTTGGATTTGATATTAGCGCAGCTTTTGAGATTGAATTTTGACTTTTGACTTTATCACTCTGCGATTGGCTGGCAACCGGTTCAGGGTGTATCCCGCCTACTGCCCGAAGCCGGCTGGGATAGGCTCCAGCACACCCCGCAACCCTTGTGAGGAAAAGTGGTTAAGAAAATGGATGGACGGACTTTATCACTTGGATTATTGGGGGGGGGGGATGCCAACATGTTGGATGTTTAGCCACCTGACATTGGAGAGTTCTGCTTTAAAAATGGCTTCCAATAAATCAGTTAAAAGTGACAAAATCTTGTTATATTAGCATATTCAAAATGGGGGGGGGTGTCTTTAAAAAAAAAAATCATAGCAACTAAGTGATAAAATTTTGCAGAATTTTTTTGGGGGGGGAAATGCCGTACGCTTGTTTGGACGACATGCTGTCAGCTAAGAATGAATTGTTGCTTCCTCCAGCTAGCTGCAGCCTCTTTAAATACGATGGCTTTAATTAGCATGATTTTTTTATTTTTTATTTTTTATTTTTTTAACGTTGTGTGTGTGTGAATAGCACGGCAGCATTCATTGTGCTTCTGGATTATTCTGGCTGCCTCACATCAGGTAGCTCAGAGAGATGTGCTGTGTGTGTGTATGTGTGTGCGTGGAGCTGCTGCCATGCCTACGAGATGGGGGATGGTAGCAGCCGGCGCTCAGCCATTTTTTATTTTATTTTTTTTCCTCCTGACCATCAAGTTTGGTCTCACACAACTGTCTTCATGTTTTACACCAAACATGATGTTATACAAATTAAGACAAATCAGGAAAAGTGTTTTGTAACGTTAGCATAGTGACCAAAATGTAAGGACATGTCCTTACATTTCGCCTTAAAAAATAAAAAAATAAAAAAATAAACTGTCGAAAAACGCCCTGTATTTCATTGTTAGCATGTAAGCTAAAAGCGACCACCAATGCTAAAACAAAGTTGAAAAAAATGTCTTGTCTTGCAATGTCAGCATTTTAAAAGTGGGAAAGTCAAACTCGCACATACAGTCCAGTTATGATGCCGTATAAATGATGTTCTAGCTGCAAGGACATTCCAGCACGGGCCCTTAAGCCAAGGCCAAAGCAATCCTAATTTGGATCAGCACCAAAACGGATGCCTCCTTCCATTCCTTTTGTCACCTCGGAGGCACAAAAAAAAAAAGATCAAAAAGGTTAAAAATTCCGTGTTAACATGTTCGAGTGTTGTGTAGAAGATTTTCTCTCCAAGTGATGTCGGCTTTTATCCGACTTGCGATTGGTTCTGCCACATAGTCTGTTTATGTTGAGCCCTCTAATTGGGTGCGTTTCCTATGTGCACAAAGATTGACTTACAGCGTAGGACGATGTTGGACGTGATTAAAAATCAATTTTAAAAAGTGTACTTTCTAAGAAAAACTGGACATCGTGAGGATGTCCGCCATCCAATGCATTATTTTTATTTTTTTTCAACAGCATGAGCGAGTGCTACAGCTAGATAGCTTCCACAGACTGACAGGTGTCTGCATCCCAGGTGAGTACCAACCATTTTATTTTTTTAATTATTTTGATGAATATTGATCGTGAACTGTTACTGTTTGGAGGTGATGTCTTGGAAGATAAAGTGTGTTAATAACTCGACTAAGTGGGAATGCTGAAAGCTGAATGCTAATAGCTGAATGGTAAGATCTGAATGCATGTGGAATGCTTATGAAGTAAATTGAGAGATAAATTATGAAATTATAACCTCCTGGTTGGACAATGAGCTTTACCAACTGTGCCACCGAGCTTTATCAGACACCTGGTAATGATGATAAGTTATATGTATGGAAGTGGGCGTGGAAAATGATACTTAGAAAAAGTTCAATGACTGTCCCATTGAAAATGAATGGGGAAAAGTTTATATTAAATGTGAAATTGTGCAAATACTGTAAGTAATGTGGAATCAAACGATATATACCAGTGTTGTTACATGGCAAAAAAGTGTGGAGAATAAAAATCACAATAACATATGTGGGAATGCTTCAGCATAATATTCATAATATTCATTCTCAAATACGTGAAATGCCTCTGTCTCTCCTTGCTTCGTCTTTTTGTATATTATTATGTGACGTGATGGTGTATTAAGAGGCAGAATAGGTCTCTGAAGTCATCACTAAAGGTCAGGAAAAAGGTTAAAGTGGTTAATAAATTAAAGACAAAGCAATAAATAAATAAATTTGCTAATATGCAATTTTTAGCATTTTCCTTAATTTCTTGTGTAACATGCTAATTTTTAGATTTTAGAATTTAAAGGTTTTTGGTTCTTTTTTTTTGGGGGGGGGGGGTTACTTGTAGTATTAAATATTTCAAGATTTATTTATTTTTCCCCCTTTCAATATGCAAACATTTGTTTTATATATTGTAAGGGGGCCTGGAACAAAAGTGAAAAGTTAAAAATAAATCCTGTATCTTGCAATTTTAACACATTCAAAGTAACACAAAAAAATTAAAAATCTTGCAAGAATAGCAAAATACAAAAAGTGACAAAGTATGGAAAATGCTCAATGCAATATTAAAAATGACAAAACCCCAACATATCTTGTCATGTATGCATGCTAAAAATTGATGAGAAAATGTATCAACATTTCTTTTTTGTAATGTTGGCATATTAAAAGCGACAAAAATATTCTGGAAATTTTCTGACAGGTGCCCTTTAATTAGCTGATGGTATATTCAAAGTACAACAAATAATATTGAAAAATAACATCTCTCTGTTAGCATGTTGAAAGTGACTAAATGCTCTGGATTTTTTTGGAAAAGTGCCCTACCAGGTGCTTTTTTTTGTATATTAAACACAATAAATGACATGAAAGTGACAATGTTATCATACTGAAAGTGACAAAACAAAACATTTTTGAAAAATAGCTCTTATTATGTTAGCATTTAAAAGTTTAAAAGTACTCATAGACATTTTCAAAAATGTCAGATCCTAAAATGTTAGCATGAACAAGAATATATATTGTAAAGAAAAAAAAAAAAAGTGTCCTGTTTTGCAATGTTAGCATGTTAAAAGTGGTATCAACACATAGTGTGCTAATATAGCATTTAAAAGTGGCTTGGGCCACTGTTCATTTGGTTTAATTAAGACTGTGAAAAAAAACAAAACAAAAAAACATGATTACTCCCATGAAAGCGCTTCTGACTTTGCACACTTGCAATGTTGTCAACAACCTCTATTTGACCTCTGTCCAGCTGCCAAAAGTTGTCGACGACGCTTGGCCGAGCGGCGTTGGCTTCACTTGGCCGGGGAAAAACGTTTGCGCTCGAAACATCTGCAGCGGAGTGAAGGGGGGGAGGAGGATGACGGACGGGGGGAGTTAGTAGGAGAATGGGAGGTGGGGGGGAGGTAAGGGGAGGTTGGGCGGAGGGGTGGGGGGGGGGGGGGTATTGCGCAGGCAGGCAGGCAGGCAGCAGAATCTGATGAGGACTTTTCGAAAGGATAAATCCCAAACGCAACCCAAGCTTGGCTGAGCCTTGCTAGGATTTTTTTTTTTATTTTTTTTTTTAAATGCCAGAGTAAGAAGGATGAAAACTCTCATTAGGAAATTCAAAAATGCATTTGATGGTTTGTTCGCTTTAACTTGCAGGCAAAAATTGGGGTTTATTCCAAAGACGGGCTCATGAAAGCACAAGTGTGAATTCAAAATGGAGGTGCAATGCATTTAGGTCCATTTTCTTTATCCTCTGCAAAAAAAATAACTAAAACCACAGCTTTCTGAGTTTAGCTATGTTGTCTCCATGTATGTTAGTATGTCTATGTTGGAGACTACTGCTCCCTAGTGGCCAAGGTGTGCACATCAGCTGTACAGTAGCTGCACGGTCACAATCAATCATGGTGCACCAACACTTTTTGTTTATATATAACATTTGACTTCTTTTTTTTTTTTGTTACATTCAAGATATTAAAAATGCTAAGGAGATCATAACCAAAAATTGTGAATTAGTAAGTTGTAGACTAGTGAGTAAATTGTGCGTATTAGCATTTGTCCAGCTGTATACATTCATTTTAATGAGCGTCGTTGTCGTGCTTGTTTGACAAACAAAATGTCTTTTCTTCCAAATGTAGCATGTATATAATTAAAGCAATAAATATATTTGCATATAGTAAGCATATTTGACACCTCATAAGAGGACTAAAAATTTGCTAGATATCTTTTAATTCTACAGTTCAAACAGATTCAAAATGTGTGATTAATCGTGAGTTAATCATCCATTCTGATTACAAATTTCATTCAATTTACAGCTCTAGTTAGCACATTCTAAAAAATGTATTTGCTAGTGAGACACCCTTAACAACTCACTGGTCAACAGCACAAACTTAAGTTAGCCTAATCAGCATGCTTTTTGTTTTTATGTTGTTGTTTTGTTGACCGACATGTATGCTCCAATCGGGATTCGAACCCAGTCGTCTTGTTTGTGAGGCGTATGTGCTAAGTCACGCCATTAGTTATACAGTTAAAACCAAGGTACATACAAAACTGTAATTCCTGGTATACCTCAATATTAGCATTAGCATTAGCATGTGCTATTTAACTTCCTACCAGTAGTGCTGTGGTTTGGACGGAAGCAAATTGTGACTTTATTGAGGTTGTGCGCCAAAACGCGACTCATTAGCGGCCCTGCGCTAACGTTGCTAATATGTTTTTCGACGGTGAGCCTAAAACGCACCCTCGGGGTGGGGTGGGGGCTCACTTTTTTTTTTTTTTTTTTTTTGCGTGCTCGGTTTCCTGCCGTGCCAGGGTAAAATTCCGTTCTCTCAGCGGGGCTCGGCATCCTGCATGAGCCAATTCCCGGGAGACGCGCCCCCCCCCCCCAACACCCCCCCCCCCCCCCCCCACCTCCAATCGCAACCCCCCCCCACCTCACCCCCACCACCCTCCCTCCTCTCTCTCTCTCTCTCTCTGCATGTCCTCCAGACAGCCGAGCCCCGGCACAGGCTCGCTTATTAACTGACCTGGGGGGTGGTGATGGGGGGGATCGGCGGAGGGATGGAGTGAGGGGGTGGGTGAGGAGGCGGAGGGGGGCCGAGATGGAGAATGGAGGAAGAGGAGGAGGGGGGTGGGGGTTGTTGAGCCAAGGGAGGCAGGAGGAGGAAGTGGTGGGTGAGGAGGGGGAGGGGGGGGGGTGTTGGGAATTGTGTGTACGTGTGTGTATTACTGTTTGTGTATATGTGTGCACCAGTCTGAGTGTGATCAAGGGTGATGGGTTGCACGGATGCGCGTGCGCGCGCGTGTGATTTTTTTGTGTGTGCGTGCGTCTAAGTCAGAACTGGTAGAAAATTTTAACCCTTCGCTCACTGCACTGCTGTGAAGTGAAAACTCGCTCAACTGTGCCAGGGTGTTCGTGTGCGTTCATGACTGCGTGCATGTCTGTTTCTATACGTGCGTATTCCTACAGATCAGTAGACGTGTGTGCGTGTCTGTCAGTATTTGTGTGCGTGCGCCCACTCGTGTGGTATGTGCGCGTTCATGCAAGTTTATGAGTGTTTTTATGTGTGCGCATGTGTGCGGGATTCGGTTTATGTGTTTGTGTATGTGTGTGGTATAGTTCTGTGCGTGTTCATTATTCTTGGTGAGCGTATTCTCATGTGCGTGCATGTGCGTGTGCGTGTCATGTGACTATTTGTGTGTTGGCTTATTTAGTACATATGCATATATATTAGGGGTGTCGAAATTTTGCATTAATTATAAGTTCCTTCAGCGCCACTAATTTCTTTAACGCACAATTAATGACTGCCCCTTACTTTGAGCAAACACATCCATGACAAAATTTAGCAGCAATAAATAATAATAATGCATATATTTGTTGAGACTGGGGTCAAGATGGATTTTAAAATTTAAAAAATGTGCAGAATTTCACAAGTTACTTCACGTTAAAGATTAGATCGCTCTTAATATGAAAAGAAAAATTCACTGAGCAGTCACCGTCTTACAAGTGCAATTATGCCATCTAGTGGCAGAAAAATGACCTCAACACAAATGAATATAACACTCACTTTTTATAATGCAGTACACCTTTTTTAATTTTAGCTCAAATTTATGAATTATTATGAAATTACTCTATCAATGACTATGAGACTACGATTGGCTGGCAACCAGTCCAGGGTGTATTGCCCAAAGAGTATAAAAATTTAGGAAAACAAAATATTATACATTTTATTGTACGTTTAGAAAAGATATAACATTTGCGATTAATCGAGTTAACTACTGAAGTCAAATTATGATTAAAAATTTTAATCACCTGACTATGGAGGTAAATATGGTGCAAAAGTAACTTGTAAAAAAGTAAAATAAAATAAAAAAATATTAAAAAATTGGACCTGTAGAAAAAAAGTATAAATTTGTATCTAAAAGGCGTGAATTGTAAAAAAATAAAAATAAATAAATAAAATAAGATAAAATTGTACCTGTAAAAAAAATAAAGAAAAAAAAATTGTACCTAGTAGACTTTTACTTATATAGTGCTTTATCTATACCATCCAATGTCCAAAGTGTTTTACAAAGCCTGACATTCAGTTATTTGAAAACGTATTTTGACACAATGCTGCTGCATTGTTCTAACTATGGAAAAGTTGATCTTCCATCCATTCATTTTCTTAACCGCTTATTCGTCACAAGGGTCGCGGGGGTGCTGGAGCCTATCCCAGCTGGTTTCGAGCAGTAGGCGGGTTACACACTGAACCGGTTGCCAGCCAATCGCAGGAAAAGTTGTTCTTTTAAATTTCTAATGGTTTACCTTAAGCAGAATCTTACATTGCATTGTGGCCAAGAGTAGTATCTGGGTCGATTACTGCAAACTTTGTGATGTAAAATTGTAGTAAATAGTCCTCGTGGCAAACATAAAACATATCAAAATAAATGTGATGATGTGTTTGCACACACTGCAGTGAAAAACAAGCCTGCGGTGCGTTCAAGGACACGCGTGGCTACCTTGTCCCCCACCCACAATAGAATCCGTCTAAACTTGCTAGAGTGCGTCCTTAAGCCTCAGTGCCTTATTATGATTGTGTTTTACTCTCCTTTCAAACAAACTCCCGCCCTCGCCTGCATGCGCGCGACCATTCGTCATCCCGCCGCGTGCAAATAAGACTTTGGCATCCTGTAATTGCGCCGCTCGATTTTTGTCTGCGCGCTGCATAATTGAAAAGTGCTTTTCAATTATCATTTGTTTAACGCAAATAATTTGGTATGAGGGTGGAAAAAACGGGGCTGCTTTCAAGTTTGACTCCTCCCATATTATTATTGTTTATTATTATTATTATTATTATTATTATTATTAGTATTATTCTTATTATTATTAGTATTATTATTGCTATTATTATTATTATTATTATTATTATTATTTAAAAAATTATTATTATTATTATATCTGGCAGCCAAGAGGTAAGGGGGTGAGGAGGAGGTGGGAGTGAGGGACGAAGGAGGTGGGGGAAAAAAAATCACTCACGGCAAAATGCAAATGAGCCTGGAAGCTATTACGATGCTAATGAGATTCCACCATAGAAGAAGTTGCTGCTCCGGTATTCGGGGGTATATTTCATCCATATTTGGCTGAGCTGCAAGCAGCCAACGCACGATTTTGCTTGTTGTTGTTGTTGTTGTTGTTGTTTTTTGTTTTTTTTTTACTTTCAACCTGCAAGTAGAGATGTACTTGAGCTATTTTTGTTTTTTTGCTTAGCATTTTAGCTTAGCATTAAAAGTGTGTTGTACTGTTATAAATTTGGTGCATTAACGGCACAATTATAGCTTTACTGATGCACGGATGAGCAAGCAGCTAAAACATACTGACATGTTTTTTGTTTTGTTTTATTGTTTTTTTTAATAAAGTTTCTATAAAAAAAGAAACATTGTCCATAATAATCTTTATTGTTCAATGTATTCTAGAATTCCATTCAAAAATGTCTTTATTTTCCAATTGTGCTGCAATATTGTTTTGTTTTTTGTTTTTCAATTTAGACGCTAAATATTAATGAATGAATTAATTAATTAATTAATTTATGTTAAAATTGGTGAATGAAGACAATAAAACATCATAAAAACAAACAAAAAAGTGTATTTCCAAGCTTAGTTTCTCCCTGACATGAAAAAAAAAATCTTAAACTGAAACTGTACTTCCTTGACACTAATTACTACTTTCCCATAGGCAGGACTTTGCTAGCATAGCATTCGAGAAAGAGCAACAACAACAACAACAACAACAACAAAACGTGAATAGGCATAGGCGGTGGTTCACTAAACATTTCTGCTAATATCTCGGACAATTAAAGAGATGCTTCACTTATTTAGCCTATTATAGCAATAAAAAGTTAATATCTTGTCTATAATTAATTTGATACTTTCATTATTTTTCACATACAATTAGTACCTTTCAAAACACATTTTGCAACTTGTTAACGGAAAATGACATCACAAGGGCTCAGGTAACCAATCACAGCTCACCTATTTTCTAGGTTTGGTCATGTGACATTCACAAGCTGAGCTGTGATTGGTTACCTGAGCCCTTGTGATGTCATTTTCAGTCGACAGCAAGTATCAAAATGTGTTTTTAAAGGTTCTAATTGTACATGAAAAATAATGAAAATATCAAATCTATTATAGGCAAATTATTCATCTTTGACTGCCAAAAATGGCTAAATAAGTATAGTACCCCTTTAAGTGTTTGAACCTAATGAACATGGTTTTGTCAACGTCAAAGAATTTTAATCTCAGTAAACATAACATGTTTTTAGTGAGCCAAAAACATTCGCAAAAACACCCGAGACAATTTAGTCCACAATAAACCAACCATACTTGACATGAATGGACGGCGGTAGAGAACGTAATCTCGACACAGGTTCAAACCCGGAACTTTTTTTGTTGTGAGGCAACAGCGCATACCACCGGTTCCGTCCTCGAACCAGGAAACAAAATGTACCTTCGGACTTGCGAGTGAGGAGGAGGACGCGTTGTAAAACATGGCGGCAAACACTTGTGGGTGAGAAAGGAAATGGGTCAGGACACAAGCACAGACGAAGCGCTTCTCTCGCCGTGCTGCCATGGCAACGCACCCTATCTCACCACACTACCTGCTTTTCGCACACACGCGCTCCTCGGCAGCCACAGGTTTTGCACCTGAACGCACCGCTGCGGCAGCTGCTGTGCCTTGAACGCACCTTATCATCCCGCCGGATGAAGTTGTAGATGCTTGCTTGCCGCGAGAGCACGCGTCAAGGTTTTCGTGGTGATATTTACGTGCAAATTAACACGGTGGTGCAGATTTTTCATGCGAGGCTAAAATCTGACGGCAAATTCCAATGAGCGGCAACAGATGTTTTCAACAAGGCCAGTAGTGATTGGCTTCAGAGTCTGAAATATACTCAAGTGCAAAAGTAGAACTGAAGTTTTCCTGTCAACACACATTGTTTAGAAAAAAAATCACGTTAGACGTTGTATGTCGTTAATAATTAGTATTAGCTTGACTTTTATGCTATCAAATCAACATTGATCCTTAATTTTGATAATTTTGTAAAAGTACTAACAAAAACAAATGCTAAAAAATTAGCTAAGGAAACAACTGGAAAGATCTTTTTCTGTTATGGTGATCTGCCGAGGACTAGCAAAGTAAAACAAAGTAAAAACTGCACACATAACTTTTTCTCTTTTAAAGAAAAAATAATAAATAAATAAATAAAAAATCACGTTACATGTTACATGCTGTTAAACATTAGCTAGCATTAGCTTAACTTTAATGCTATCAATACAACATTTATCCTTCGTTTTGCTAATTTTGTTAGCTAATTTTGTTAGCTAATGACTACATTTGAAAAATATCCTTTTTTTTTTTTTTTTAGCTTATATCGTAATCTGAAAAGTTAAATGTGCTGAAGTACAAAAGTCGAAATTAAGTTTTCTTGTATACAACACCCATTTTATTAGTGGTGTGATGTGAACATTAGCTAGCATTAGCTTGACTTTAATGCTACCAAAACATTTGTCATTCGTTTTGCTAATTTTGTCAACTGACCAACAAAAAGTAAGCTAATTACTACATTTCAAAATATCGTTTTTTGTTCTTTTTCTTTCTTTTTTTTTTAGGTTATATCGTGATCTGAAAAGTTAAATGTACTGATGTACAAAAGTCAAAATTAAGTTGTCTGTAATCAACACTCAATGTGGCATGATGGAAGAAAAACAAACTTTCTGCATACAAAAGTTTCCCGCTTTCAATGCCCTAAAAAATCATTTTACATTTACATAATCATTTTACATTTTACATTAACCCGACTTTTATGCTATCAAAACAACATTGATCCTTCAGTTTGCTAATTTTGTCAACTGACTAACTAAAATGCTAAGTTAGCTAACGATAATAATTCAAAAACATATATATATTTTTTTAGGTTATCATAATCTTCCAAGGTTTTAAAAAGTAATGAGCCTGTTTTAAAGTACAGTTGTGTTTTGAAATGCAGAGAGAAAAGTCAAACGTGGTCCAAAAACTAAGGCCTTTTATACAGCTAACTAAAAAATCCACTGACCGGTACTGTAAGTACAGTAATAGAGTATCTGTGCCTTTCTTATTTCCCTGTACTAGTTTTGAATGATATCTAGTCTTGGGTCAATTTGACCCAACCTTTTGAGTTATTCATTTAACTCAAAAAGTTGTCTCAAATAAAGAACTGACAAAACAACTCTTTTATTTTTAAATTTTATTCATATTGAGTTATTCATTTTTAGTTTTTGCATTTTTTTTCTTTTTTAATCATCCAGCTATTTGGGTTAAAACAACCAACAAATTGGTTTGCTCTGTGGGTTATTTATTTGACCCAACTTTTTGGGTTAAATGAATAATTGATTTTTTTTTTTTATTTCTGTGTAGCCAATATACAAAACCAAACTGTATATATTTTCTGTCGGCGGGAGGATCTAAAGTGACGTTTCCCGTCCAGTTTTAAGCGGGACGACACAATTTAATATGTAAATGTGTTGAAGGGTCTTGCTCAGTGTAACGCATGTTCGGCGTCAATGGAGTGGAAAAAGCGCTGGAGGCGAGCGAGCAAATCCTGTTAGAAAATGTCAATTGAAAAGGTCTTGAGATATTAAAATATGTAGTTTTTAATTAAAGCTTTATTAATAGATTTTTCAAAAAGTTTTCCTTCTATTTTTTTTTATGAATTACCCTCGCGGATGCCCGAGGCGTTTGGATTACAACAGTTATCTCGCTCGATAGCGCCTGCACACAACCCCTCCCTCCTTCCGCCATTTCGGATTAAAAGTCAGACTTCATGAATGCTCTTCATTAATTCCCAGTGTGAGTGATTTCAATGTGCGAATCAGTCGTCACTGTCTTGTTTATTTTTAGACGTATGCAGCCCAGGCCTCGGCTTCTCTTCATCATCATCGGTAGCAAATCGGACAAAAAACAAGTTTGTCTTTGAAGGACCTCAAAATAGTCAAAAATAAGACGACACTTTGTCTTTTCGGGGATGGATTTTTGAAGCTTTTTTTTTTTTCTGGGTCTTGTCAATCAATCAATCAAACTTTATTTATATAGCACCTTTCATACATTCAAAACGCTGAACAATTAGAACATCCATAATACAATAAAAAGAAAAAAAACACACCCCTCCCCCCAGTATCCCCATGATCGTACCCACAGACACACGCAAACCACAACATGGCGGGGCACAGAAGAACCCTGTGAGGAAAGGCACCCAGGAGTAGTTCATCCACCCTGAGAGGGATGACGGCCAACCTCCACAGGGAGGAATACCATCCCGGAGCCTGCCGGCCCACAGTGACCACAGCCCGCTCCATACAGACTGAAGCGAGCCACAGCTTCCCGGGACAACCGCCCGCCCGCAGGAGAAGACCAGCCATCCCTCCCAGTGTGGAGGCTCCCCCATGAGGAAACACTTGAGCTAAAAACTTAATAACTACCAAATAAAAACATTTAATAAACACTAGACGAAAACAGTTAAACACTAGAGAGAAAAAAAATGCTGAATAAAAGGCAAAAGCAAAGCTAAAAGACAATATAAATTAGTGATGATTGACATCTACCAAATTTCATGTGGCTATTAAAAATGTTCATGTTAAAATTTGGTTGCGAACCAAAACAGCAGCATCTGTAAAGTTTCTCCAATGACTTTGATTTGTGTGGACAAATTACCACCTCTCTCAAATAGGTGCCCATGCTGGTCCAAAGAGGTTGCTCATCAAAACAGCAGCACTTACCGAGTTTTTTTTTTTTTTTTTTTTTTTTAAACGGACTTGCAGATTAATTAAGTCTCAATCACTTGAACAATTTAATGCCTCGTCAAAATAGACACCTGTGATGTTACTGTTCACATTCGCAGGTCCGTTTCAAGTCCGTTGCTAACCAAAACGGCAGCACCTACCGAGTCACAAAGAGTCTGTCAGATGAATTACATAGCCCACATGCCTCACCCAAATAGACACCCCGCCACAACCACGACATGTTCAGCCATAGATTGAAGTCCGTTTGAACTCGGTTGCTAACCAAAACAGCAGCACCTCTCCCATTTTTAATTTGCTTGCACTCAATTTCTCACTCCACTCACATTGCACGCAGTACTCTGGTCAGCCGACGCCAAGCCCATCTGCAGTTGAGTAAAGAAACTGACTGGTGGTTATGAGCTAAGTTTCTAACTCCATCCCCCACCCTAAAAAAGGCGCACGTGAACTTTGCAGGAGTGCAAAAGTCAAGAGGAAATCTTCTCCGATTTAGGGCTTGGGGGGGGGGGGGTATTTGCAGGAAACGACCCCCCCCCCCCTTTCTCAGCCTCCTCCTCCGCACACTCCTCCACATCTGCCCCCTCCCCCTTCGCTCTCTTCCTCCTCCTCCTCCTCCTCTTCTTCTTCCTCGCGCGAGCAGACGGGCCAAGTTGCAGAGTGCTGCTCAGCCTCGACCGCGCGGCTGCCGCTTGACGCCGGGGGTCCCCGCAGAGGAGCGCCCGCACCCGCGCCCGCCAGCCTCCATGTGCGTGTCCGCCGCGTGCTGAGATCGCGCCAGTTCCCATCCCCACCCCTTTACCCCCCCTTACCCCCTTCCACTTCCACCAAAAAAAAAAAAAGAAGCAAAACACCGAAAGCCACCATGGCCAACCCCAACCACGACCCCTTCTACTCGTCCCCCTTCGGACCCTTCTACCGGAGACACTCGCCCTACATGGTGCAGCCCGAGTACCGGATCTATGAGATGAACAAGCGGCTCCAGACGCGCACCGAGGTGAGTGAGCCGGCGTGGCCGGCCAGCGAGCTGCATGCATGCCGCGAATGCGTGTCGGAGAGTGGGGGGGTTGCCGGTGGTCTGTGGAAGGTCCGGAGACGGAGGGAGTCAAAAGTGCGATGTTCAAGTGTGCTTCGTGCTGCGTTCAGGAACACAATTAATTGACTTAATGAGTTGCCGTCACCTGGATTTATGCAATAATGCGCAGTACCACTAGTTTGCCTCATTCATTAACTTTTCTTGCTGTGGAATTTTGATGTATTTTCATATTCTAAGACAAAAATTCAGTTTATACTTTTATGGTGTTGGGAGAGTGATACGTTCACGTACTTAATTAGATAAAAAATGCACCTGAATTAAGCAGGGGGAAAGGTTTTTAATGTCCTGTAATGCAACTTTGCCTGTTTATTAAGTTGTCTATAAAGAATTCAGCTTTTTAAAAATGTCGAAGGTTCAGTATATGGTTTTATATTTTAAAGCATGCACAAATCCCGAGTTCAGACTTTTATGCAGGTTAATCTGATGCTCAATTAGGTTCAAGATGCACCTGAAATAGTTGGGGGGAAAAAAACACTTTAAAGAATTATTATTATTTTTTATTTAAAGTATTTATTTTGTTTGCACTCTTTTTTTTTTTATTAAAAAAAAAAGAAGATGTGTATAAATGATTACAAGTTGGCTTAAGAGCTCATGCTGCATTTTCATATTTAAAGGCAGCAATCTTGAGTTTATAGTTTAATGGGGGAGAAATGATGCGTTCGCGTACTCAATTAGAGTCGAGATGCACTTGAATTAGGTGGAAAGATTTTTTATAAAGATTTGTTTTGTATGGACCTTTGTGTGGCATAATGCAGTAATACGATTTTTTCACATTGAGGCTTCTGAAAGACTTCAGATTTAAAGGAACAATCAGGGAATAGTTTTACCTTGGAGAAATGATGCATTTATGTACCCGGTAAATATTCCAAATGCATGTGAATGAAGTTTTTGCAATCAAGATTTGGTCTGTTTGGATTCTCAGCCCAAATTTACAGCTCAGTTTACTTATCAAGTACGTTTTTCACTCAGATTTCAACTTTTTTAACTGTGCAATTGAATTTGTTCTATTCTAAGACAGAAATCCTCAGTTTATAGTGTCCTGGGAGGAATGGTGCTTTCAGGTAACCATTTATATTCACGATGTAACTACATAACGTGAAAGGTCACTTTTTCTATTGAGATTTGTTTTGTTTATACTCTGTCGATGTCGTAGTATGCAGTTTCCTCATTGATGAAGCATTCTATAAGAAATCTTCTTGTCAAGTGTATGTAAATGCAAAATGATGCTGTCTTCTCTGATTTTATGGCAGAACTCGTGTGTTTATAGCGTTCCAAATTCCATCCAAACTGTGTACCATTTTTTTCCTCTTTTATTAACTAATTTCACGTTTTAAGGCAGAAATTCTGACATTATAGTTTTATGGGAAAGCAGACATAACCAATTTGAGGGTGATACATTACTGAAAGGTCACTTGTAAAGCATTTTGCAATTCCCTCCCATTTTTTAACAATAACATAATAATAAACTATTAAAAAATACAAGAATTTAATGTTAAAAATATATATTGTGCAGTAATTTGCTGAATCCTGATGTAAATCCTGAGCTATAGTTGATGGGATGTAACGATATCCAAACATCACGATATGATATTATCACGATATGAAGCTCACGATACGATAATTATCGCAATATTGTAGGGAGGTTGGCGATATTTAAAAAAGATCACTAAAAAAAAGCACAATATTGTGCTTTTGTACATAACAGCAATACATATAAACAACCTCCAATTCTAATAACACTTAAAACTGAAGCACTTACTCACCTAATGCAAGCACTCATTGAGTTCCTCCACATATTGACTCGCTTCACAAGCATATTGCAATCCCCTTCATCTGACAATTAGTGATTTTAAATATAGAAGGGCTAAAACATCCCTAATGACAATTAAACTGCACTAAAAATAGCCACCAGATGGTGCTAGAACTGCACAAATGGAAATCAACCAGCCTTTTTTTTTTTTTTACAGATGTGTTGCTTTTAAATATCATGAACATGACGACGACAATATTGTGGCAGTTTTAATATCACGATATTGCCATTATCGTTACAGCCCGAATAGTTGAATGTATATGGAATTGTATGATGCGTTCAAGTACCCAAGTCTAGCACAAAACACAGAGTGTGCGCCTGGTTGGAATTTTCTTTCATTTTCTTTCTTTTGGTATTTTCCTACACGAGTGCATGTAGTAGTGTGGACTTGCGACATTGTGGAAGGGAATGCAGCCGACTCCCGGCCAATTGAAGCAGCTCCCCCTCATTCCATTTAAAATTAGCGAAAATGTAGCGTAACGTATTGATTGATTGATTTATCTTAATGGAATAATTATAACATTATGTACATTTTGAACATTGAATTCAGTGATTTTTTTGTGTCCCACTAGAGGGAGCCCTTGTAGCACAATTTGAGAATGCTTCAAGTAGTTGTGTGCCGGAATCCTGAATTTTAATACTGTAATCGCCGCAATTTGTAAAGGGGGGCTTGTGTTGCGTTCAAGTACCCAATTAGTCGCCTCGCATCTAAATTACGATGGAATTTCTTTGACTCCAATCAAGTATGAAAGAATATTTTTGCACATTTTTGAGTCCAATGTGCAATTAAAAGGCACACGCAGCGTACTCATTTGCATGCATTTGCATACAAAGCTGCATGTTTTATGTATTTCTGCCCTCTTTTAAAACCAAATACAAGCCGAAGCTCATGCAGGACAACTTTTTTTTTTTTTTTTAAAGACACGCTTTAGTAATTGCTGACGATGCCTCGAGTTGATGAAGACACTTTGGCCGCAATTTGTCAATTTTTTGTTGGTCCAATTAAGAATGAAAGTGGATGAGAATGTGCAGATAAAGTTCATTTGTGGCTGCCCAATGAAAAAACACATTTGACTTACATATGACTTCATTATGGATTATTTTCAATAATATGGTTGTAGTTGGAGTATTTTTGTGTTGTATTTGTATTTTTTGTAAAGTCAATTTTAAAAGCAGGCAGCAGCAGCTTGCAGATGGCGACTTTTTTTTTTTTTCTTCTTCCCTTAAGAGGAACTTAAAGCCGAGCGAGGCGGCGCGTTGTAGCCGCGTGATGCATTATTCATATATATCGCCGAGCGCTCTGTCCAAGAAACCCCCGCCACCCCCCCAAGCAAGCTAGACCCCCGCACCAACCTAGAACACGCCATAAAACACACTTGTGTGTGTGTATGGACAATCTAATGAGATGTATGTAAAATCCTGCCTTTACAATAATGCAGACTTTATATTTTGATTGACAGCTGTCAGAAAGGCTGCGTGGTCGGCTTACCTCCCTCAAATAAACACCTCACTTTTACTAACGGAGGAAAAAAAAAATTCAACTATAAAATGACTACTTGCTATCTAAGGTTTTCCTTGCTCAAATTGAAATGGTACACGTGCACATGCAGCGCCCCCTGCTGGCTCAATTGAGGTCTTTACATGTATTTTAGTGACATCTTCGAAATACAGCGATTAGATATTGGATTGGAAATGTTCAACAGCACATGTAGACAGACTATTGCAACTCTCACAGGCATATATTCTTTATCCTCTGACAATTTATAGGCACTTCCAGTAATTGTGAAAGTCCTTTGTACGCATCATGAAATGAATTAATCATGATGCACAAGCTGTTTTAAGTCTTTGCATTCAAATTGAATGAAATTATTCTTATTGTATGTTTTTGATGTAATTTTTATTTATTTGATTGAGGTCCCATGTTCCTGGAAAGAAATGAACTTTGTAACGGAAATACATGCATGCACACAGAAATGTGAATCAAGTTGAACTTGGCACAATGTGCTGGTGGCGGTAAACATTGGTTGAAGTTGAAGCCTGGCTTGAGGCATTTCATTGACAGAACATTTAAGCCACCTCGTTTTTATTTGGCTGCAGAGCGCTTCCTAAAAAGTGCAAATATTTTGTTCAAACTACAAGTAGATATTTTTTGGGGGGGTAACTTTTAGAACAAATTGTTTTTATGTGATTGCTTACTCTAATGACGGTGATTTTAGTGTCACTTTTCTATCGTCAGGTTGATATTTTTCTGTAAATTGAGACATGCTTGGTTAGACTCAGAAAATCGTCTGAGACATATACAGCAGGAAAGAAAATGCATCTAAATGGGTTCATTTAAAAAAAAAAACAACAACCAAAAACGTGTGCAGTCGTCTTCTTGACTCATCAATATCATTCACATTCAAGCCAGCATCCTTTCCACCTTATAGCGTCGTTTATAGAATAGGATTTCCTCACCCATCTAATAGACGGCCAATTACTCACTTACCCACTTGAAACGAATAAACGCCTCACTCACATAAAACCTTTCTAACCTCTCTGTTGTATCATTGAGAACTAGCATAAACTAATTTCATTTTTTTTGCCATTTTGCAAAAGACTGATTTCAAGTTTTAGAATGGCCACTCAAAGTTTTCAGTCTTGGAAGTCCAAACATCCGTCAAATTCCTCTAAATGCATTAAAAATGAAAATGGATAACTTTGTTTTACTCCTTGTTATAATCATCGGTTGTACTTCATTTAATTGTTGATTCAAAAAGTCAAAAAATAATACTCTTTGCTCAATAATATTTGCTCGCCATAATTATTGTTTCTATTTTTTGTTGTTGCTTCAATTAATTACATTTCTATGAGAGTAAAATACTAAAATATTTTAGTTCATGGTATTTTACTACATTTGAAATATAAATAAGTGTAAATAATAAATCAATATTAAATATATTTAACTATTAATTTATTGTGTTTTATGTTAGTTAAAATATGGATTTATTACTATTTAGCCTTGATAGTATTATCTTTATTTTATTTTAACTTTTTTTGAATTGTTTTCCTGCAATTAAATTGCTATATATAATTTTATCTACTCAATAATACATTTTATAAAAATATTTTAGTTTAAATTTTGATTTATTTATTTTTATTCAAATTAAATGCCATTTAAAAAAAAAAAAAGTGTTTTTGTTTAAATTCTTTTTGCTGATCGGCTTGGGCAAGTCACATGATACTTCTGCTTTATTATTGCGAGTCATGTGGCTTGACTCCAGTTGAGTTTGTTTGCACAAACATTTGGCTTAAAAATAACCCAAATTGGGTCAAAACGGGACCGAGTCAAGTTTTTGGGTTATTTATTTAACCCAAATTTGGGTTAAATCAATAACCTGTAAAACACAACCTCTTTTTATGGAAAACAACCCATTTTTGGAGGGATGTTTCGTGGGGTGTTCGTTTGACTCCATTTTTGGGGACTTACAGTATACGAACAATCCAAAAAGTTGTGTCTTGCTCTTTTTGACCTAAGTTGGGTTATTCTTGACCCCACTGAACTCATTTTGTTCCTTTCCAGCAGACCGCTGATGCAAAACAAGTTACTTGTTAGCATTTGCAACGTTTTTCCTAACGGGAGAAGGTGACCGACCTCATCGCAACGTCACCTTATATGAAAGTCGACTCAAGTCACACCGACACCCTCCCCAGATAGAAACCCTCCCATTTGTCTTATTCATGAGCGAGCGTTTGAACGCGCTGGGCTGCCGCTCACACTCAAGGACTTGACATTTGGAGGAGACTCGCATTCGCTCCCGAGAGGACGCCGTCGTCTTGGCGAGCATCGCCAGCGTCACCGCCGCGTGTCGTTTGTTCCGCGTTTCGACTGCACACATCTCAAACTACCAATACGAACACTCTTTATTGAGTTAGCATGTACAGCAAGACGTATACTTCATTCCGACCTTGTATAGATGAGTTATTTGAGTTTTCAAAGTTCGCCCCTATGCTCTGCCTGAATACCGTGACAACAAGTAAAAGTTTTGGCAGTTTTGGGCTGGCCATCTATCCAGTCTCCTTCATGGAAATTGGACAAACTCTAACGGGAAATTTATGTTTCATTTTGAAATCTTTACATTGACTGAATATTATCCGCTTTCATCCAAAATTGTAGACCACCTGTGTCTTTTCGGATATGAGTTTTTGAGAATTTTTTGTGAGTCGACTCATGATGGACATGCCTCCCAAATTTCATATTGCTAAGTGAAATTGCCGAATTTTCTTAATTGTGCTGTTTTAGAGTTTTAAAACGATTGTAAAATGTCATCTTTGAACCAAAATGGCACACTTCCTGTGTCTTTTCAGACATCGGGTCTTGAGACTTTTTTGTGGATCTACTCATGATAAACACTGCTACTAAGTTTCGCATTCCTAAGTAAAATTGGCTTCGGGGGCTGAATTTTCAAAAATAAAAGTTACTTTTAGAGTTTCAAAACAATGCAAAAATGGTGACTTCAAACCAAAATGTCAGACTTCCTGTGTCTTTTCGGGCATGAGTTTTTGATACTTATTTTGAGATTCTACTCATCATAGAGATGCCTACCAAATTACATGTTACGAAGCTCTGGGGGTTGAATTTTCTTAATTGTGCTGTTTTAGAGTTTTAAAACGATTGTAAAATGTCATCTTTGAACCAAAATGGCACACTTCCTGTGTCTTTTCAGACTTAGGTTCTTGAGACTTTTTTGTGAATCTACTCTTAATAAACATTGCTAGTAAGTTTCAGATTGCTTGGTGAAATTGGCTTCTGGGCTGAATTTTCAAAATAAAACTGTTACTTGTAGAGTTTCAAAACAATTCAAAAATGGTGGCTTCAAACCAAAATGGCAAACCTCCTGTGGCTTTTTGGGCTTGGCTTCTTAAGACATGATAGACATGACTACCAAATTTCATGTGGCTCGTGAAAGTCTCTCTGAGGGCTGAATTTTGCAGAATTTTATACCAAAAAAAAGGACCGTTTAGAAAACAAACTTCCTTGTTGGCGGTTCCAGAGTGGGACACATTCAGTCATCTTGAGCAGCAATTGGAAAAGCTCACGTGGAAAATGAAAAGGAGCAAAAAGCCAAAGTGTCGCGCTGCTGTCAGGATTGACCCTCCAACCCCGACGACTTAAGCGCTTGTGGCCCTGTGATGACTGCGGCCGTGTTTCCATTGCCGCCTTATTACCGCCTCGCTCCGTACTTATTACCTGCCGGCCGTACTGCCGCACGCCGCCTCCGCCGCCGCTATCCCATTACCTTCGTTTTAGACCGCCGCGACCCCTCCGCGACCCGCGACAATCTTAAACGGGGCTTTGATGTGGCTTTGATGCGACGCCGGGACGCCGTTGTTTCTCTCTCTGCGGTGATTTACGGGGCGAATTTGACACTTAAGCATATGCAAATGAGGCGGCGCGGATTAGCATTCAGAGGAGGAGCTTGCTGCGACCTCCGCCGCGCTAAGGCCATTAGCATAGAGGGCATTAATATGCAGCACAGGCACAATAACGCTGTAAGTAATGCAGGAAGACAAAAGCCTTGGGGGTTTTGTTGTTGTGTGTTTTTTTTCAGGAGGGGGGCGCTGTTATGACACTTCATTCCGACTGGAATACAATACAATAAGCCGTTATTAGTGGGGCAACTCGACATGAATTATAACGACTGTGTGTGTATATGAATGGCGAGCTGTACATCAATATCGGATGCAGTTTTTAGTGATGTGAATGTGAACAGCAGCAAGAATAGTTGGCAAATACATATATATATATATATATATATATATATATATATATATATATATATATATATATATATATATATATATATATATATATATATATATATATATATAAAGCAGCTAGTGATGCTAATGCTAACAAGCTCGCCCTCAGCGGGCACCGACTGCCCCGACTTTATTGGATGGTCCCGCTCTCATATCACTGTCCTTATTATTCTGCATTCAAACGAGCCACCTGACTCGTCATCCGGCACTTCCGCCGAGTGTTCATTACGACCAAATCCCTTGCTCCTGTCACGGCTAGAAGTGGATGTGGCCCCCCCTTTGCCCCCCCACATGCGTCACATTGACACCAATAGGAATTACAATGTGGGGTCAAGTCGAACGGGAAGGATTAAGGTGGACTGTCGGGAGAGCAAAAAATGTCCCCCCTGAGATCATCTGCATCAAATTGCAAGTAAACGCTTCCCTCAAAGTGACACTTTCTTATTCCCAGAATCCCAGCAGGAGAAAAACAGACACTATCTGTAATTAACTCAGGTCATTGTCGAGGACATTAAAGAGTTAAGTGCAGAGTCTATTTGGAGTTAAGCTAAACAGTACTTTTGGTTTATTAAAATCTAAAACATCAGTAAACATTTTGAATGTTTTTAAACACTTATGTGCCCCTTGACTGTTGTACATGTAGGCAAAGTAATTGCAGATGAAACTATGTGCATTTACTTAAAAAAAAAAAAAAAAAAAAAAAACCTGGTATAGTATCATTTTTCCCAGTGAGGTACCAGCACACTTTTTTTTTTTTTTGTATCCGTCCACAGTGCAACCCTACGCTCAGATAGTGTCAGTCAAGCACGACCACGTGAGAGGATGTTCCCGGAGTCGGATGCCGACAAAAAGTCAAAAAAAAGCAGCAGGATGCTCACACAATAGATGCACCTTTTTCCTTTCCCGCCTCAACACCGTCTTCTGGTTTTGCTCCGATAACACGTCAGACGTGTTTTACTGCTTTTGCCCCAGTACTTATAGATGCATTGGAAAAAATAGCCCAAGACATGGTGGACATGTCAGACATAAAAAGATGTGAAAAAGTCTGAAGCAGTAAAGCCAAAAACTGAACAGGAAATTGACCATATTTGGGCAAATTCCACAGGCTCATTGACGAACCTCTAATAGGAAATTCCTCCAAAAGTTCCCAGATTAGAAGCAGCTACCCTTGAAATGTGGGCGATGATAAATTAAAAAGCATTTTTTTTTTGCCTATGCCATCCTACTTATCACGGTTTAAATTAGGGGTGTCAGTCACTTAAAATTTTTAATTGTAATTAATCGCATGACTTCAATAGTTAACTGACGATTAATCTCAAATTTTATATGTTTTAAATGTACAATAAAACTTTTCATACTCCTGTTAACATAAAAGTGGGGAAAAAAAGTTTTTAAAAAAAAGATGTAACTACTGCAAAAAAATGAGTGTGATATTGATTTGTGTTGTTGAGGTCATTTTTCTGCCACTAGATGGCATAATTGCATTTGTAAGACATTGGCGACAGCTCAGTGCATTTTTTTTTTCATATTATATACAACTTGACCCCAGTCTCCACAAATATGTGCATTATTATTACATTTATTACAGCTAAGTTTTGCGGTGAACGTCTGCTGCATTGCGACGGGAATTCACCCAGCACAAGCCATCCACGTAAGGGACGTTAAACGAAATAAAAAAAATAAATAAAAAAAACATAAAAAAATGGGGCGTGAAGGAACTTTAAATTAACTCAAAATTAACACACTAATTTTGACAGCCCTACTATAATTATATTTTTTTCCTAACAAAAAAGCGAAAAATAAAGTGCTATCTAGTAATTTACTTAAAAAAAAAAGAAAAAAAAAAGCAATTTTCGTGGTTGAATCTGACTGCTGAAATCAATTAATTAAAATATCAAATTAAGTTTAGAAATTCCTCAGTCCAGTTCAAAATAGTGAAATGTATTTATAAAAAAAACAAAAAAAACAAAAAAAAATTATTTTTACATATCAATTTCTTTTGTAGTGGAACATCACAAATGTCGGCTACAACAGAATCCCAACCCCCCGTTGATTAGTCCCCGATGGGGAATTTATAAGGAAAGTCGCTGAAAGCCGCTTCTGTGGTGGGATGCTTTACATTCCCAACATGCTATCCAGAACTAACTTTTCTAAGCTGATTAGCAAGGGAAAAAGTGGATTTTATTCATCCTTTTCTGCCCACGCATATAAAGCCGGCTGCTGGAGATTTACTTGAAGCCTACAATCCGCCCCAAAACCCCCCACCCCCACCCCAATTCGCATGTTGTCATGTAAAATATTCAACCAGATGATATTTCATCATTAAAACAGAAAAGGAGCTTCAGGTTAGTTAGCAGGCGGCTTGCGCTTTCTGCATGTTTCATCATTTTGCTGATATTCTCTGTGGAGATGAACTCGCTTGAACTCTTGCGCATAAAAACAGGGGGCAGAATATGGCTGCTGACGACTGTTTATTTTTTTCTCCCGTGCGTCTATTTATTTTGGAGCTCACACTCGGAACACTTAATGAGCGTGAAATCCAAAAAAACAGGGTTTTTTTTTTTTAACATCCAATTTCTCCTAATGACAGAAACAAATATGAGCTGTTGTGATGTAAAGGCTCAGATTCATTTTGTGGTCATGTCAAACTTATGCGTGGTGGCTTTTTGTTTGTTGGGCAAAATCATTTGTTGTCACGTCAAACTTCCACAGTTGCTTGTTGTTAAGCAGAGGTCATTGAGTAAAACCATTTGTGGTTGTGTCAAACTTACTCAGAATTCATTAGTGATTATGTCAAACCTCTGCGTGGTCACTTGTTGCTAGGCAGAAGTTGTTTAGTGACATTTGTGGTGAACTAGTATGGTGGCTTGTTGCTAGGCAGAATTCCCAAATCAAAAGAACTCAGGTTCATGGCAAACTAGCATGGTGGCTTGTTGCTAGGTGGAACTTGTTGGGTGAAATATTTGGCAACCATGCTTTCACATTTTCACATTCATTTGTTACTATAATTCCCTGGTAAAATCACTTGTGTTGCTAACCAGTATGGTGGATTGTTGCCAGCCGGAAGTTGTTGAGTGAATTAATAGTGACCATGTCAGACTTTTACGCATTCAATTGTTGCTAGGCAGAGTTCAATTGTTCGTGTTTATGGCAAACTAGGGTGTTAGCTGTTGCTAGGCAGATTTTTGTGGGCAAAATAATTTGTGGACATGTCAAACTTTTGGATGTTGCTTTGTTGCTAGGTATAATTCATTTGGCCAAAGTGGCAGATTTTATTGGGCATAGTTATCAGTAGTCATGTCAAACATTTGTGCATTCCGTTGTTGCTAAGCAGAATTAATGGGGCTTTTTTTTTTTTTTTTTTAAGTTTGGTCTTGGGCCAAAATCATTTGTGGTTATGTCAAACTTTTGTGATGTCGCTTGTTGCTAGGCAGAATTCGCTTGGCAAAAAAGAAAAATGGGGTCTGGTCAGTTTTTGGGGGTAATCATTCAGTTGCCAGGCAGAATCCGTTGGGCAAAATAAATTGTGGTCATGTAAAAAAAAAAAATCTTTGTATATTCGCCTGTCACTAGGCAGAATGTGCTGGGTCCTTTGCCCCAAATAGAAAATAAAAGGACAGGGAGACCCGGTAGGAACATGTGCTGTTCCTTTAATGTTCGACATGGTAATTCCACAATGTTTTGTGCGTCCATGTTTATGTTCCGACTTTCTGCTGAAAGTCGGCCTGTTCAAGGTTAAAAACAATTTTTTTTCCCCCTGCATTAATTTAGCCTCATTTGCATAATGCATGACTGCCAGTGGTGGCTGCTGTGGGTTGGCCAACTGCAGCAACATTTTAGGGCCAAGAGGGTTCAAACCTGCCTTAACATCTGGACACGATTAAAGAAGTGTGCGGTTGTGAAAACGTAGCAGTTCAGGTACTTTTAAAGACCACCAAATGGACCCACTGTGGTTCTTAAACAGACACGGTGGCTTGTAATATTCAAATTTCAGCTGGAACGCTGTTCATGTTCGTTTTTGTCTTCCTTAATTAAGGTGTGATTTAGTAAAGTTTTGCGCAAGCGAAAAGTAGCACAAACTTATGTAACATTTTATTTATTTGTGTTTTTATTTATTTATTTATTTATTTATCATCCAGCCATACATTTTCATGACTGCTTATTCCTCTATTTATTTATTTATTTATTTATTTATTTATTTATTTATTTATCACTATATTGTCCTCTCTCCTATTTTCCATTATTTGCCATTGTTGTAAATAACTATGACTTTCCTCAGTCTTCTAATTGGCTAAAATTGCTGTTTTTTTTTTTTTGTTTTTGTTTTTTAAAGCTAACCCATTTTATTGGACTCCAGAGCTGAGCTGAAAGGATTACCTGTGCATGCGTTGTCTGGCTTGAAGACTAACAAATAAAGGCTCTCTCCCAACTCGCCAATCAAGCTTTTCTACATGTGTGCCGCTCAGTCAAGTCGTTGGATGCTCCCACACGTACAGAATAACCTGAGGCTCTCTGGAGTCTCAGTCAAACTTGCTTCTCGCTGGTCGCTTCGCTGGGGCTGCCTTCTACTCGGGAGCCGAGCAGGCTGTCAGAAACTGTTGCTTCTTAGAGATCACGGCCCCTAAAAACGCCCACGCTACACTCTTGGAAGAGGCTGCAAGCAATTGCAAGTGGGAAAAAAAAGCAAAAATATTCACGCAGACTAGTGAAAGCTAAATGGTAAAATGTAGGGGTGTTTAAAAAAAAAAATCGATTCGGCGATATATCGCGATACTACATCGCGCGATTCTCGAATCGATTCAATAATCGGCAGAATCAATTTTTATTTATTTTTTTTTTTTTTTATTTTTTTAGGATTCACACCTTGAGCATGGAAGAATGTTATATGAACGGAACATTAAGCCTTAATATTTTATTTTAATGCTGTTCAAACATGAAACAGATTACAACCTCTATAAGACTGAAATTTCAGATAAATAAATAATACATTTTCATATAAATCTTACACTCTACAAGCTTACTGATTAGTATTTTCTAAATTTGAATGAAAAAAAATCGCAACAATCGACTTATAAATTCGTATCGGGATTAATCGGTATCGAATCGAATCGTGACCTGTGAATCGTGATACGAATCGAATCGTCAGGTACTAGGCAATTCACACCCCTAGTAAAATGTTTTTTGTTTTTTTTTGTACATACAGTATATATTATTTATTATAGAGGGTATGGAGTTTATTTTTATTTATTATTTTATAAAAGTTGTTGAGCCATAAAATCCAGCATTTTAACCTGACTCTCAGAGAAGTGTCAACACAAATGCTACAAAAAAAAGTTACACTGATTTTTAAACATTCTTAATGGTTAAGTCATCTTTATTTATATACATGCAAGTATATATATATATATATATATATATATATATAAGAAAAAAAATTGAGTCAAGCTTTCAAACAGCCTTACCATGTTACTTCTCCCTTCATCTAGCGATTAGCATGGGTCTTAAACGGAGGTGGCCAAAACATGCCTAATCAAAATTCAACTGCACTATTAAACTAACCACCAGAGGGTGCTGGAACTACATAAATAGAAGACCTCGCCTTTTTAACAGATGTGACGCTTTCAAGATCGTGACATGACGACAATATTGTGACCGTTTTAACATTGCGCTATCAAGACATACGTGAAGTTGGGCCCCCACCCCGCACAAAATTTGATGGAAATAGTCTGTTTCGTTTGTGCTGGTATTGTTTTGCAGTTATGAGAAATTATTTTTTAGGTCATCCATAGTTCACCCAGCCCCCCCATCTATTGAGAACCGGACCTGAAATGGGTCCATTTGTTTGTCCTACGAACAGCTTAACCACGATTGTGCTGGATTGTGCAGTTAAAATTTTCGTTTGTGCCGCAACAGTTTTATAAATATTACACATTTTAGTTGATATCGAGTTATTGCCGTTGTCATTACATCCATATTTTACAACGTGATCTAGTATTGGCCATCAGAAGGCAGAGGGCAATATTTGTCAAAATGTTGTCGGTGACGAAAATCGGCCCGTCCAATAATCGGTCCAAAAAGAACTCAACAAAGTCGTGCATGAAAAGCTTTGAGTTCGGCTAGAATCTAGCAAATGAGCGTGGATGAGTTCCCTACACAACCTTCCGAAATGTATGAAAAGTCGAGGTGCGTTCTGTTTGGAATTTGTTGCCGTGTCCGCATGCGACCGAGCGGGTTTGCCCTCTCCAGTTGTCGGGGGTGGGCGATGTGCCTGATTTGTAGCATATGACAACAAACACGGTCACGGCACGCGGCTCGTCAGGGAGGCTGAAGGCGTGAATGAAGGGAGGTTGTTGTCTGTCAGCCGGCTGCGGGGAGGCGAGCGGCACGGCGCACCTCGACACATTAAGGCCGCGGGGAGCTCGGACCGCGCTAAATATATCATCTGCAAGTGGCCGTGTTGGCTTGATGACGGCGGCTGGCTTTAGGGGCGGTACTAATAGTTGTGGATCAGGATTTAAATGTCCCCAAAAATGTTACAAACAAACCTGTTTGTACCCTTTATTTATTTATACATTACATACTACTTTATTTATATATCATATTTGTCAGACTGCTAGCAAATTTGAACCATATATAATAAATAGATGGACCATGCTAAAGTTTGACTCACAAGAAAACTCCCAAGGTCAAAGCGGTGACCAAATGTTTTGGTTTTCGAATTTCACGGTGGGCCGTTCCCATGATTTTGTGGACGGCGGGCCGTACGATGCCCGACGCTAATTTAACATGAGAACGTTTCATTCTCTCGGCGCGACGGACGAGCTTGTCGGACACATCTGGATGGCGGCCGGGCTAATTGTCAACATGTGGAAAGTGCTCGGCGCGCTTCAAGAAAGGTGGTGATATGTCATAACTTGTCAGAGCACATTAGCATCAATGCTAAGTCCTAAAACGAGGGGGGTGGGGGGGAGAGTCAGCAAATCCCATCTGGACTGCTGGGAATGACTGTAACAACACTGAAGAGCTGCCAGTCTCCGACGTAATCCCATTATCATTAAAGCTCACGTTAGCGCATGGAGTGTTATTTATGACAAGCATGGCGGATGGAGAACCAATAGTTAAGGATGTGCAGTTGTTTTTTTTGTTTTTTTTTAAATAAAAGCAACACAGCATGTCCTCCCCTGGTGCGATGCTTGTAGCATTCAAAGCGGCTGGACTTCACTCATACTTGTAAGAGCCTCAGGCAATGTCCACAATAAGAGTAGTCAAAGCCCCGTACCGAACTGTGGCTCCTTGACACCGACCGGCCTGTGGGACACACCGACAATTTAGTATTCAATATACGTCACGTGTGATTGATGATTGACTCTAACCCTAACGCATGTGTGTATATAAACATCCAAACCACTTTAACCTCCAACAAACTGTAGCTACGTACAATTTTTTGTCTTTTATGAGACGATTAACGATTCTTTGAAGAACCATGTATAGGTGATTTAGTAAACATCAAAGACCGTGTAGTTTTCTATGAATCTAAAACGTGATTTTGTAAACATCAAAGAACCTTCAAGTCTTCAATGAGCGTATAGCATAGCGTACAGACAGTACGTGTTTTTGAAAACACAAAAGGGCAATTTCGTTTTCAGTTTACCTAATGTCGATGTTTTTGTAAACATCAAAGACAACATAGTGTCTTCCATGAATCTAATGATATGTCAAAGTCATTTTGACAGTTTGGCTAGCCAAAACATATATGTTTATCTATGTTTTACTTTCTGGGCCTAGATTCCCCAACCCTGCTTAAACGATAATTCAAGATTCGATGTTGTTAACCAAACATAGGCCTACATGTTTTCATAAACATCAAAGATGATTAAGAGTCTTCCATGTACCTAAGTCATCCAAACTAGTTAAGTCTTTACCGAACCTTCCAAGTTTTTGTAAACATCCAAGACAATTTAGTCTTCAGTGAACCCAAACACAAATTTGAAGTCTTCCTTTAAACCCAATGAACATGTTAAAAAAAATAAAAAATAAAAAATCAATGACAATTTGTTTTCACTGAACCAAATGTTTGTTGTTGTTTTTTTTAATCAATTTTGCCAATTAGTCAACATAATCAATTTCCCGGTTGTGTTTTGCACAGGAAAGCGACAGTTTATGGTGGGACGCCTTCGCGACAGAGTTCTTCGAGGAGGACGCCACGCTCACGCTGTCCTTCTGCTTAGAGGATGGACCAAAGAGATACAGTAAGAGCATTGCTTGGAATTGTCCGTTGCTAATCAAAACAGCAGCACAAACTCCACCTTTGCACTAAGGTGCCACATGAGGTCGCTCCACAATATTGTGTACATCCATGTTCGTATTCTGGGGTCACTTTGTTCCTTCCAGTTTGCCTCGATTGTTGCGGTTTGCCAGAATTTCTGTATTATGGTCCTTTTTTATTTAGTTTACTCCACTTTCACAGCCAACTCGGTCGCCCCACAATGTGGACTGCTGTTCATCATTTATTAAAAGATGACGCTACATGTTACTCGTGTCGTACGTTATTGCGATTATTATTGGATATCATGTCCCCCTTGGTTTCATATGCATGCCGCAGACATATTGACGCAGATAAGGACCCGCCGCTTGCGTGATTCTGCTCCGTCACGGAGGAGATGAGGCATAGTCCTGCGTTTGCATTTCAGATGTAAAAATTAAAATAAAATAAAATCCGAAAGAAACATCTCCCAATGGAAAAAACCTTCTCCCCCGAGAAGCACGAGGCTTAGCGGCAGCCAAGGCGGAGATGACTCACTGTCGCTCACCAGCTTCCGATTACGTATCCACCTGTGGAGAAACCAGCATGATCCGCAGCGGTAGCAGAATTTGACTAAACACAGGAGTAGAGAGCTATTCATTTTACGACAGGGGGAGGACAAGCTACAAGCTATCTGCTTGCCGCTCCCAAAATAACAATAATTTAAAAAACAATCATGAAAGAGACATAAATGACTAGTAAAAAAAAAAAAAAAAAAAAAATGTGGTTAGCATCAGATTAAATGACTGGCTAGCATATTTCAAGTCAACATGCTTATACTAGCATTAGCATAGAGTGTGCTTGAAAAGCAGTTGGGTGTGATTCAGGTTCCAATGGAATGGTTTACTAACACATTTGAGACGTTAGAGCTGCCAATGTGGAGTAAACATTTTTGGCTGGTTATGTTGGAACATACTTGCAAATGTGTACAAACATACTTGTAAATATGTTCGAACATACTCGCAAATACGTTGGAACATACTCGCAGATATGTTCCAACATAGTCGCAAATACGTTTGAACATACTCGTAGATATGTTTGAACATACTTGCAAATATGTTCGAATGTATATGTAGGCTACATGCTACCACGTTAGCATACCTTCCCATAATTGCACGGGGTATTATTTGCGCATGCGCGAGTGAAAACAAAACCCCATTTTTTTTAGGCATTTGGGCCACATTACCAATTCATTAGAAAATTAAGTAGACAAAAAATAGTGTTTATTCGTAACTTTTACTATTTATTATGTCTGCCGTGCATGATTTAGGTTCGTCATTTTTTTTTACTCGCGTATGCGTAAATAATACCCCGTGGCATTATGGGAAGGTATGCTAACTTTGAGGCATGTAGCCTACAAGTACGTTCGAACATATTTGCGAGTACGTTCAAACATATTTGCGTGTACGTTCGAACATATTTGCGAGTACGTTCGAACGTATTTGCGACTATGTTCGAACGTATTTGCGAGTATGTTCGAACATATTTGCGAGTATGTACAAACATACTCGCCAGCCAAAAATGTTTACTCCACTATGGCAGCTCTACGCTTCCGTACGTTTGTGATATTTTTAACACGTTGTCCTTCAAGTTGACGAGCTAAAAGTAGGCTTGTCTATTAAACAGCATATAAATTACAAGATGGCCAGTGGCTGCTGGTTCCTATCCAAAAATAAATAAATAAATAAATAAATGTTTTCTTTCATGTCAACATGCTAACATAAGCCTAGCTTGTGCGTTAACAAAGCAGTTCGTGTGAAAAATCACAAGCTCGCTAGCATCTGCTAATTTCAAAGTAAAAAAACAAACAGACAAAACAAGAACAAGTTAAAATGTGTCAGTGGTGCGAATGTTGGTGATTGTTAAAAGATGAAAGTGCAAAGCACGTTTGCCCCAGGCTGACATTAGCTTAGCATGTGGCAGAAGAGAAACCAGCTCTACGTTGGGTTAGCTTCACAATGAATGCCTGGCTAGTTTGTTGATAGACACATTTTAAAACTTTTCTTACACCACAAAGTGCTAACATTAGCTTAGCACATTTTGAACACATTTTCAGGTCAACAAGTTAGCATAGTTTGCTTGACGTAAAGGACAAAATGGCTGTACATTTGGTTCACACAGATTTGAATGCCTTGCTTTGAGATTTTTTTTGACAACTTTTCCCTCAAGCCAAATAGCTAACATTAGCTTCACATTTGTCCATAGCATAATTTATTTGTTCAAAAGTGAATGCGATAGCCGCTTTATTTAGTTTCTTACTGTTATTGCACATATCGGTAGTAATAACCCCAGCAGCTCGTCCAGTCACATTACAGCTCTCCTCATCTTGCTTTTAAAAGACAATTTGGGGGTGCGAGTAGTCTCCCTCACGTCGTAAGAGAGCGCATTAAAGTCTTTTTACAGCCATGACGCTATATTGCTTTGTTCCTGCTAATATTTTTAATGCTTGCCTGAGTGTCAAAAATGCCCTGGCGGGAGTGTGCGAGGGGTGTGTTGTTTACGCCAAACAACACTCCATCAGACAATTATTGCGTGGCGCGCCGAATATTCAACACACACGCGCGCGCATAATTACGCACCATCCCTCCAGTCGCCACCACGGCCCTCGTCTGGCTGGAGGCATCTGATGAAAGCGCCGTGATGCAACCAAAGAGCAAGGCTCGGTTCCCCCAAACCAGAACAACGGCGGCAAAGTGTTTCACGCAATCGTTGCAACAGGGAGATGACCACTTATTAAGGAGTCAATGCAACTTCAGTGTTATTAGTATTTCAGTCAACCCTCGCTATAGCAAACATTTGCAAAGAAGCCAAGGCAGCCCAACTATGATTCGAATGCACTTAACTATTATAAACCTTTATAGATTATTTGATTTTTTTGTTTTGTTTTTTTATCGGTGCAGCAAAAGTTTGAGGTAAAAAAAAAAGATAAAAATGTTTTTATAAATACAATATAATAAATTAATAACTAATAACAATAATAAAAAAAAATGCTACTTTCCTTTTTGTTTGGTGGTTACTTGCAAATGTCTAAATTAAAAAAAAAAGGGAAAAAAAACAATTGTTCAAACCAGAAAATAATCGAAATAACATAAAATTAAGAATAATTAAATCAAAGCTGTAAATAAATCTATTTTATGTATTATTTTAACAAAAAAAATGTTGATTCTTTGTTAAAATGATTTTAAATAATAACAAATAATAATGAAAATTTGAAAAATATATTAGCTCTTATAATCGGTGAAAATTGTTCATTCATATTTTCTAATGTGTTGATTTGTGAAAACTTTGAAAATTTTCAAATTAAAAATTTTAAAAAGTTATGACTGGCCGATGTTTGCTATTATAAAAGAGCTAATAGCCGATTAAGCACTCTGTTGTTAAAGAGATACTTTACTTATTTAGCCATTTTTGGCAGTCAAACATTAATATTTTGCCTATAATACATTTGATATTGTCATTATTTTTCATGTATAATTAGTACCTTTTCAAAACACATTTTGCAACTTGCTGTCGACTGAAAATGACATCACAAGGGCTCAGGTAACCAATCACAGCTCAGCTTGTGAATGCCACATGACCAAACCTAGAAAACAGGTGAGCTGTGATTGGTTACCTGAGCCCTTGTGATGTCATTTTCAGTCGATAGCAAGTTGCAAAATGTGTTTATAAAGGTACTAATTGTACGTGAAAAATAATGAAAATATCAAATTAATTATAGACAAAATATTAACTTTTTATTGCTATAATGGGCTAAATAAGTGAAGTATCCCTTTAAGTTAAAAGAAATACAATTGGACAGAGTATTGTAAAAATGTCAAATGTTCTGCCTGCAATTCATATCTTTATTGTTGTAAGCATTAAGAGACCAAACAGAGAAGTTATTTTAATTTTTAAATTATTATTATTATTATTTTTTATTATTTTTTTTTATATTATATAAAATAAAAAAATATTTAAATAAATATTAAAAAAAAAAAAAAAAAAAATTACAAAAAAGAAAATATATAAAAAAAAAAAAAAAAAAAAAAATTAATTTTTAAATTAATCGGCCGATTAAGGTGTCTGTATAAAGTATAAACATATATAAATACATAAATGTGACAACCCTGTCTTGACTTATTTTACCACACACGTTTTTTTTGTTTTTTTTGTTTTTTTTTAAACACGTGGTGTTGTTTAGCAGCAGCGTGCAATATAAAAAAGGATGTTTTGCAGAGTCGTGTGTGTGAAAGAAAAAAAGGGGGGAGGGGGTCTCGGAGGTGAAGGCCGCCATCCCTTTCTGGCAAATCAAAGGATTGACAGCGGCGAGCGCGTCCGAGTGGGAAGCTTTTTTTTATTGAATGGGCTGCTAGAGTGTGCGTGTTGAAGGAGTGAAGGAAGGGTGGAGGGGGGTTTGGAAAGAGAGGAGGTGGGCAGGGGGGGTTGCACAGCATGATTGACAGGTGGGATGATGCGGTGGCGGCGGTAGCGGCAGCGGCGGCGGCTCAGCTGCAGAGCGGAGATGTAACCCCCCCCTCCCTTTCCCCTCCCTGATGATTGACAGCTGAGCATGTCCTCACTACCACAGTGGCACAAGATTCCGAAGGGGGCGGGGTTAAGAGTATTTTGTGCTTCTTTCAATGTTGGTGTGTTGTATTCTGGATGCCTCCATGCCAGGGGTGTCCAAATTACGGTCCGTGGGTTCATTTGTGGCTTGCTTATAGTTTGTGGAAATCTGTAATGCCCTCACATGTGGGAAACGAGAGCTGCAGACAGTGACTGTTTATTGCCTGTGTGCATAAAGTCACATATCCCCTACAAAATAGAAGGGCCTTCATTGTGTTATATTACAGCAATGGTTCCCTATCAGATTACAAGAAAAACTAAAAATATTTTGAGGTATAAGATTAAAAAAATAAATAAAATAAATAACGTGAACAAAAGTTTGATGTTCGAAAGTATAACTCATTAAGAAACATTTTATGTTTTTAAAATTTAAAATAAAAAGTGGCATACTTTCTATTTAAAATGTACACGTAAAATTGCCAAAAAATAATGAATAATTAACTATTTTTTTGAAAATGAAAAATATAAAAGTTGAATGTTAAAAGATATCATCCATTTTTAATTTAAAAGAAAATTAAAATTAAAATTAAAAATGACTGTTTATTATAATTTAAATATAAATTATAATTATTTTGTATTTTTTATTTGAAAAAAAATCTTCCTTATGATAAAAAATGCAATTGAATATTTTAGATAAAAATATTAATAATGAAAAAAATATTTGGCAACACTAAATAACGTTTTTTACACTTAAAAAGTATTTTAAAAATCTGAATAATAACAAAATGTATTTAACAAAAAATCAATTTAAAAAAATGTTACCCAAAATCAAAAGCATTGGGTGTCTTGCATTGATCTACTGTAAAATGTAAATGGTTGGATGACCTTTGACCTATGGGGCAAACCAAATGATTGGCTTTATGATAGGATTTAAAATTCCCTCAAAGTTTGTGAAGTTTGTTGTTTTGTAAAGAACGTTCATCTCAAAGCTGCGTCTGAGGTGACATGTACACATTTAACCTTTGACCTCGTCCGCCATCTTGTATGACACCTGATTGAAAATCAATCGTATTGTTGTTTTGTCATGGGCCACTTCCTGCAGTCAGCTCAAAGAATGACGACGCGAGTCTTTTTCTGGCCTGCTGCCAATCAATAATAAAAGCTCAAATTGATGCGCTTTGACTTTGATGATTTTTTCATGCGGCCTGCGTGACTCAAGTGGGCGTGAGCGCGCTAGATTTATTCGAACCGGATGAGAGCCCGCCAGCAGAACTTCATTTAGCGGAATTATTATTTTTTTGCTCAGCTTTTCAAGACACCCAAATATGTAGAAGAAGACGACAAATGAATAGATGACATTCGAGTGAGTGCAGGTGTACCTAATGTTATGTCCGGCGAAAGGTGGGAAAGGTGCCAACAGGAAGGTGGGCAGCGGCTATCTGAGGGCGCCAGCCGTCCGCGAGGATGGGCCGCTCCACCTCGGGCTTCCCGTTTCTCGCCTCCGCCACCGAAAGGAGACAATCACAAAGGCGACCTCGCGAACAATCGACGAGCCCGACGCCAGCGCGCTTGTCGTCCTTCCTCCAACTTGTCCCCCTTGATGGGGACACATCCTCGTCTAAAACTGTTATCAACATGTAACTTTTGTTGGAGTATGCACAAAATAGTCATAGACCCGTAAACAACGCTTTGTTCAAAAATATTGTCATTATGACCTGTCAGCAGGATCTACTACTGATGATGATAATAGCACCTTCCAAAATAAAATACAATAAAATTAAAAGAACAGGACGGATCAAGAAATTCAAGAATACAAACAAATAAAAAAATACAATAAAATACTATAACGTGATAAAATTGAAAAATAAATTACAATAAAAAAGAAAAATACAGTTAATAAATAAAAACTAAAAAAAGGAATACAATAAGACACATCTTAGCAATAAAAATAACACCACAAAATGCAGTAACATAATGTAAAATTCAACAAAACATAAATAGAATCAAGAGAAATTATGTAATTTGAATAAAATGAAATAATGAAGTACAGTTTGAAAAATAAAATGCAAAAAAAATGGAACGGTAAGTTAAAAAAAATGAAAATAATTTACAAGAAAAAGTTTAATAAAGCATATTAATAAAATAAAACAATACAAAATACAAACAAAATTCATTAGACATGCAATAGATACAAAAAATAAAATACCATAAAATAAAGCTAATATTCAATAGTTCTTTAAAAACATGATGATAATAATAATAATAATATAAAGGTAAAACAGTAAATAAATATGCAACTGAATGCAATACAAAAAAAGTAGTGCAAAAGTCATAAAATATACAGGACTGTCTCAGAAAATTAGAATATTGTGATAAAGTCCTTTATTTTCTGCAATGCAATTAAAAACACAAAAATGTCATACATTCTGGATTCACTTGGAAACACTTGCAGGTGTTTCAAGTTAATTAGACGATTCAAGTGATTAGTTGAATAGCCTACTAATATACTTTTTCATGATATTCTGATATTTTGAGAAATGATATTTGAGTTTTGTTTAAGCTATAAGCCATAATCAGAAATATTAAAATAATAAAAGGCTTGCAATATTTCAGTTTATTGGTAATGAATCCAGAATGTATGACATTTTTGTTTTTTTAATTGCATTACAGAAAATAGAGGACTTTATCACAATATTATAATTTTCGGAGACAGTCCTGTACAAAAAGTATGACAAAATACAAAACCTACGTAAAATAAAAACAACATATAAAATAAAGTACAATAAAAAAATAATTAAAACAAGAAATAACATATGACAAGGGTAAAACATGATACATCGACACGTTACATGTTTTAAATCTACGCAGAGGCGTGTTAGACCAGGCATTGGTAATTTCACAGATTTATTTAAAAAAGAAAAAGTGCACTTTTGTGCTGTTGTGGGTGTGAACACAGCCAAGTCTATTTTCCGCTATAGCTGCCAGTGTTTTAAAAGTGACGCACTCTCATCTTTTGCGTGGCAATATCTGTGCGGGAAAAGCACGCCACGACCCGCGTGTGACTGCAGATTGTCATCGCGCTTGTTGGAGTGGCAACACACAACGTAAGCGGCTACCCTCATTAAAATTAGAATGAGCTGCTGCTGACTTAAATATGTCAGCATATTTTCTGTAAATTTTTTTTAGACTGAAATTTTAATAAGGGAAAGTTTGTCTCATGCAGGTTTCAGACTTGCAGAAGTTTGCTTTGACGTTATTTATTTGAAAATGACTCAGCTGGAAGTGTGCCACGTCTGACACTTGCACACGCACGGCTAATTTAAAGTGACTCGCGCGGCTGTATGACGTGGCTCGTTTCCGCCGCGTCCGTCCCGGCCCTCTCGGTGGCGTCTTTTCCGGCCAATTAAACAAGCGAGCCGCGCGGCGAGGAGGCTTGTCACCCGCACCAATCTCCCCAGTCAATTGGTGCGTGAAAAGGAGAGAACGCGGCAAAAGGATCAATTACACGCCTACCAAAGCCTTCGTCCTCCTCCTTCCTCTTCTTCGCTCGTCACTTTTCTCGGCCATCTGGAGCTGAGAAAAGTGGCGAGCGGCGCGTCAAAGTAGTGTGAACGCGCTTGGCCAACTTTGTTCTTGTCACAAGTTCTATAAGTTGTTACAGTGTACGTTCAGAGTATAGGCAAAGGGTGGGCGGTGAAACAATGGCGCCCTGACTTTACACATTCCTTCGAGCACCTGTCAGAACGAGGACATTCGCCATAGTTGGAGTGATGAAATACCATTTATTATTGTTAGCCATGAATTTTCAAGTTTGAAAAAAAAAAAAAAAAGACAGAAATCCTCGATTAAGACGTTAAATTGTATTTATTTGCTTGCCTTACTGAATAGAAATGTAACTGGATGTACTGAATTACAAATTTGGGCATAAAAAGAGAAACTTTGATCTTTAGTTTCACAAAAAGAAGACAAACTGCCGATGTTGCACGGTTATAAAAAGAAGCTAAACTATCCATGTTGCTCTTTCAAAAAAAGTCTAACTTGATATTTCACCCAAAAAAAAAGAAAAAAAGAAATCAAGCTATTTATGTTACACGTTCCTAAAAGGAAGACAAACTTCAACCTGAACTTTCCAAAATAAATGCCAAATTATCATGTTGTACTTTCCAAAAAGGCAAAATGTATTTAGCACCATCCAAGAAAAGAAAATTAAATCGATTTAGCACTTTCCAACAAAGAAAATGAATTTGATGTTGCACTTTCTTAAAATGAAGGTAAACTTGCTGTTGCACGTTCCAAAACCACATCCTTTATTTTTTATCTTTCCACAAAAGAAGACAAATTACTGATATTATACATTTTTCCCCCAAAAAGGACAAACTTGATGTTGCACTTTCTTAAAAAGAAGACAAACTATTGATGTTTCCAAAAAGAAACCTTGATATTGCACTTTCCCCCCAAAAATAAATCATGCTATTTATGTTACACTTTCCTAAATTGAAGCCAAACTTCATGCTGCACTTTCCAAAATAAATGCCAAAATATCATGTTGTACTTTCCAAAAAGGCAAAATGTATTTAGCACCATCCAAGAAAAGAAACTTTAATCGATTTAGCACTTTCTAACAAAGAAAAGGAATTTGCTGTTGCACTTTCCGAGAAAGGAGGTAAACTTGATGTTGCACGTTCCAAAAACACATTCTTTTTTTTTTTTTTTAATCTTTCCAAAAAAGAACACAAATTACTGATATTGCACATTCTTCACCAAGAAATGGACAAACTTGATGTTGCCAAAAGGAAAATAAAATTCATTTAGCACTTTCCAAGCCACAATGCTAACCACTAGTCCACCATGCTTTTTCTTTGGTGGAAATAAGAAAATTCCCATTAAAAGTGTGACTGCATGCACACTAGACATCACATTTGAATTTCAAATCTCCGGCAGTCCCGCCAGCTCCGTTACAGAACAAATCTGCCATTTTGTTTTTGGTCGCCTTTTTTTGGTGTTTTTTTTTTTTTCTGCATCGGTGTAATTTCGCCTGTGCGCTTTTTTACCGCGACAAACAAGGCGCTCATGAAAAAGTGAGGCGCAAAGTGCAGCGGCTGAGCTTTTAACAGTGGAAGACTCGGGCGGAAGGTCATCCAGGCGAGCGCACGCAGACGAGAGCCCGATTAATAATGAATCGCGGATTCATCTGCAAAACCCACGGACGGACGGACGGGCGGACGGCAACACACTCACCTAGAAAAGATTTGCACACACACACAAGCAAGAAAGTCGTTGATACACAACGCGCACACACACGCGTAGAGTTATTGACACGTGGAAGAAAAATCCATATTTATATATAATACAGTGTGCAGGAGACCCATCAGCCTCGCTGGTCTAAGCCAAACCTTACTTAAGGCATTAAATCTTTATGTGGACCTTTTACACAAACACACACACACACACACACACACATGCAAACAAACTTAGTATTCTTATTATAGTTTTATTTTATTTGCTAAATTAATATTGTCTAAAGTTGACATTTTTCTCTTGGTCACCCAACAATATTTTGTTGAAAAAGGAATTGACATTTTGTTAGTGCATTCCGAAGCAACAGGTGCCAATTAGGGTTTCGAATGAGAGTTTTAGAACAAGTTTGAAATTTGAGTTAGGATCTCAAGTTTGGCATGCAAACCTGGGTTTGAATTTGAAAATAAGCTTTTAAATGCAAAATGAAATGGCTGCAAAATGGGGCTTTGAAATTGGGTTAGGGTTGAAAATGAAAGGGATACTTGACTCATTGAGCCATTTTCAGCAGTAAAAAGTTAATATTTTGTCTATAATTAATGTGGTACCTTTATTATTTTTCATGCACAATTAATACATTTAACTCATTCACTGCCTTTGACGGAAAAAGACGTCAAATGATGCAATGCATTTTTGCTGGGCTGGCAATGAATGTGTTAAAGAGTAATTTTTCAACTTGCTGTCGACTAATGATGACATCACCTGTGCTGAGGAAGTAGGTGACGACCAGTCATGGCCCAGAAAACAGGTGAGCCATGATTGGCCGTTACCTACTTCCTCAGCACAGGTGATGTCATCATAAGTTGACAGCAAGTAGAAAAAATACTTTTTAAAGGTACTAATTGTACATGAAAAATAATGAAGTTATCTAATTCATTCATCAAAATATTAACTTTTCACTCCTGAAAATGGTTCAATGAGTCAAGTATCCCTTTAAGGTTTCAACGTTTTGAGGTTTCAAATTGGGGTTTTGAAGACAGAGTCCGGGTTGATAATTAAGGTTTCAAAGTTTGCTTCTGAATGCTTTCAAACGTGAGATAATTAAAATAAGGGGTAGGTTTGAAAATCAAGGTTTCCATCCTGGGTTCGCAGTTTTCAAACAAGGGTTTGGGTTTCAAATCAAGGTTTGAAAGTAAGGTTACAAATTATGATTTCAATCTTGGGTTATGTTTTTTAAAAACACGGGTTAGGGTTTCTAATTCAGGTTTTAAGTGCAGGTTAGGGTTTTCAATTAGGATTTTAAACCAGAGTTGGTGTTTAAAACAAGGGTTAGTGGTCAAAATTAAGGTTTTAAAGGTACTGTTACAGATTAGGCTTTCAAACACGGGCTACTGTTTTTCAATCGGGTTAAGGTTTCAAACAAGGGTTTGGGTCTTAAAACTGGGTTAGATTGTGAAGTTACAGTTTTAAAGCAGACGTAGGATTTTAAAGTAGGGCTTAAATTTTGGGTTTATGAATTAGGGTCTCAAGCCCGGTTAGGATTTCGAGTTACGATTGTTGACTTTAGGGGTTGAAACTTTAGTGAGGGTTTCAAGCAAAGGGGAGGGTTTGAAAATTAGGCTTTCAAGGGTGGGTTAGAGTTTTTAGGTAAGGTGGTTACTAGGGGTGTTAAAAAAAAAATCGATTCGGCGATATATCGCGATACTACATCGCGCGATTCTCGAATCGATTCAATAATAGGCCAAATCGATTTTTTTTATTTATTTATTTATTTTTATTTATTTATTTATTTTTTTAGGATTCACACCTTAAGCATGGAAGAATGTTATATGAACGGAACATTAAGCCTTAATATTTTATTTTAATGCTGTTTAAACATGAAGCAGATTACAACCTCTATAAGACTGAAATTTCAGATAAATAAATAATACATTTTCATATAAATCTTACACTCTACAAGCTTACTGATTAGTATTTTCTAAATTTGAATGAAAAAAAATCGCAACAATCGACTTATAAATTCGTATCGGGATTAATCGGTATCGAATCGAATCGTGACCTGTGAATCGTGATACGAATCGAATCGTCAGGTACGAGGCAATTCACACCCCTAGTGGTTACAGTTTCAAATCAGGCATTTAAAACCTGGGATAGTATTGGAAGTTAGGCTTTTGAGGCCTAATCATAGCTTTGTCAAGCTTAGGATTTCTTGAGGGATAAACATGTGCACACGCGTGTGCATGTGTGTGTCTTGTATTCCCAATGTCACTTCCTGGAAGGTTATGTTGACTTCCGTTGCCGTGGTTACCGGGATGACTCACACTGTTGACCATGTCAAGCTGGCCTGTCTGCAAACACTGGAGGTTATTGATTTATTTATTTATCTTGAGCGTCCATGGGAAGACGGCGGCAGTTCATCAAGTAAATGAACTGCCCCCCCACTCACACCCCCTCCCAAAATAGGTGTCGGGGTCTTTACCCAGGTATCATTGCCCCTTTCAGATTAGCGCTTGATTATCAGAGGCCAAACAGAGACGAGCAGCGCTCATTACCATTGATTCCGACTCCCCGGGAATGCGTGCGCGTCGTTGAAATGTGTGCATGTGTGCGCGTGTTGGTGTGTCGCCGGTATCGAACGACGCAGCGTGGGGACGCCCGGTCACAGCGGTCCTTCGCAATGTCTGTTTTATGGGGAAAGTGATACATGCTGTTACAGTGTTTGGGTGGTGCTCTGCTGTTAGCTTATCAGGTGGTGAGGGGAAGGGCGGGGAAGGGGGGGGCGTCTATGTCTTCGGAATCCTTGGGGGTTAGTGCAGGAGCCCCCCCCCCCCCCCCCCCCCACTGTTGAATTATGGATGGGGGTGAAGAGGGGATGAGGGCTGGCCTCGAGGAAACAACCCCCATACCCCCCCCCCCCCTCACTTTACCTTACCTCCATCCTCCAGCCAAACCCCCAATCTTCATTTCTCCTCATGTTTTTTTTTCTCCCCTTCTCATCGCACCTCCACCTTCATCCCTCTCTTCCTCCCACGTTGGTCCAGGACAGACGTCCTTTCAATCTGCAGTTCAAAGTGCTTAAATGAAAAAAAAAGAAGAAAAAAACAGTGCTCTTTATAGAAACATACAATAATAACATAATAAAATGTAATAAACGTTTTTTGCTTCTTTTTTTCCCTTCAATTCAATAGATGTTGTGACCTTCTGGTATGTGCACTTTGGCCACCAGGGTGCAGTATAACACAAATATGCATGGAGACAAGAGACGGTCACAACTCCTCAATAAGCTGCATTAATAGTAGGATAGAATAGGATAAAGAATACAGTGAAAAAGTGCGGTGGTTCAGTGTGAGTATTGTTATACTACTTGTGTACATGTGGTATAACATAATGCCACCGATCCTATCTGGTAGCCAATCTATTAGGGATGTAACAATAAGGGCAATATCGTGATATCGTGATATTAAAACTTCCACAATATCGTTGTCGTCATGGTCACAATATTTAAAAGGAACACATCTGTTAAAAAGGTCAGGTTGATTTCCATTTGTACAGTTCTAGCACCCTCTAATGGCTAGTTTATTAGTGTAATTTAATTTTCATTAGGGATGTTTTGGCCTTCTATGTTTAAAATCTATGCTCATTGTCAGATGAAGAGGAACCGAATTTGCGTGTGAAGTGATCAATGTGTGCTTGCATTAGCAAGTAAGTGCCTCAATATTGTTATTAGAGATTGTAGGTGGTTTATATGCATGTTATGTACAAAAGCACAATATTGTGCTTTCTCTAGTATAAGCTCTTTTTTTTTTTTTTTTTTTACAATATTGTGATATTATTTAAATATCGCCAACCACCCCACAATATCGTGATAATTATCGTATCGCGACCTTCATATCATGATAATATTGTATCGTGATGTTTGGATATCGTTACATCCCTACAGTCTATGGCGGTTCGCATGATGTGTTAACATTAAGCTGGCAGCCTTTATGTAAATACACAACACGAAATTCTATCTGATACCACAAGCGCCAATGACTTGTCTCAATAGGAAAGTAGTACATTCATGGAAATATATTGTTGAAATGATACATTTTGATTGTTTTAACATTTTTGTATGTCAGTGAGGCGCTAAATTTAGCCAAGGTTGTTCATGGAAGTTATGGAGAGTACATTTGATGCATTTGTTTTTCTAAATCAATGTAAGTCATTTATTTTTAAGGCTTATGTTTCAATTAGCTGTGGTTGGCTGGCAACCAGTCCAGGGTGTACCTCGCCTACTGCCCGAAGCCAGCTGGGATAGGCTCCAGCACCCCCCGCGACCCTTGTGAGGAAAAGCAGCTAAGAAAATGGATGTTCAAATTAGGGTTTTAGTCCAGAGTCAGTGTTTTAATTGTTTTTTTTTATTTTACTATTCAAAGCATGCAGCAAAAATGTCACCCTTTACTTTTGTGTTTCCTATCTTCCGAAGACAGCTGCTTTATTTCTTATCATATTTCTCACGATGTTCAGCTGCTTGTGATTGGCTAAGCAGTCTGTCAGTCAGAGGTTAGCCCATCTCGACTTTTTGACAAGGGCCGTTGGCACCTTTTTATCTGGCACGACCCACTTCAGCCTGCGAACGCTCAACACAATTAAACTGCCTCCTCATGTAAAGGATTTGCAGAATAATTCCTGGATCGACGCAGTAATTCCTCGCCACTCCAAGATTAAATTGACTTTTTTTTTGTTAGCCGTTCTGGAGCTTTAAAGGAGACATTGTTGGATGGAAAACGTCATGGATAGAGGGAAAAACCAAAGAGATAGAAGGAAACTATGTTCAAATTTTAGATCGATTTAGTGGTGATTGACTAAATAGTACTGAAATCGCCATCCAATGTGTGTACACGAGGAGACCTTCTGATTGGTTGAATTAAATCTGTTGTTGTTTTTGCATGGCGGGAGGCAGCAGCAGCAGCAAAGTTGTCGAGCTGACAAAAAACACAAGACGCCAGCTTTGATGACAGGAAGTATGCAGAGAGGACGACTAGAGATGGAATTAAACTTTTATAAGCCATGAATATTTCATGTTCTGGGCAGTGATTCCCACATTCTGGTGCATATACTGCGCGAGCATGCGTGTGCGTGTGTGTGTGTGTAGGAGTACGACCCCACTAGTTTTGAGCATTCCTCTAGATTTGAAGTTTTCATCCACATAACAAAACTTTCAAAAATTAAACAGTTTTAAATAGCCACATGAAATTTGGTAGACATGTCTATCATGATAAGATCCACAAAAAAAAGTCTCTAGAAGCCATGTTTGAAGAGAAACAGAAAGTCTGCCATTTTGGTTTGAAGTCTCCAGTTAAGCATCACTCTGAGACTCCAAAAATGTGAAAACTCAGCCCACATTGCAAGTTTGACATTGCAACCTGAAATTGGGTAGGCATGACCATCATAGATAGACCCACCAAAAAGTCTCAAGAAGTCATATCCAAAAATGCACAGGAAGTCTGCCATTTTTATTTTTAAAGCTACCATTTTAGGGTTGTTTTGAAAGTGTTATACGTATATAACCCCACAAATGTGACAATTCAGCCCCCGGAAGCCAGTTTCGCTTATCAACATGAAATTTGGTTGGCATGCCCATCATAGTTAGACCCATACAAAAACTCTCTGTAAGCTATGTATGAAAAGAAACAGAATGTCTACCAATTTGACCTAAAGCTGCCATTTTAGGGTAACTGAAACGCTTAGTATCTCCGCAATTTGAAAATTCAGACGCCAAAGCCAGTTTAACTTAGCCACATGAAATTTGTTAGTCATGTTGATCATCAGTAGATCCACAAAAAAAAGTCTCTTGAGTCCATGTCTGAAAAGACACAGGAGGTTTGCCATTTTGGTTTGAAGCCACCATTTTACGGTCACTCTGAAAGTCCTCGCATCATACAATTTTAAAATCCCACCCCCTATGCCAGTTTCACATAGAAACATGAAATTTGGTAGGCGTGTCTATTATTAGTTGACCCCCCCACCCCCCAAAAAAGTCAAAAACTCATTCTTGAAAAAACACAGGATGTCTTCAATTTTTCTTCGAAGCAGCCATTTTAGGCTTATTTTTCTTTGAGTCCTTCGAAGACAATTTTTCTGGAAAATTTGTACGATTGTCACCAAAATAACACATTTTTGGGTTTGAAGCTGCCATATTAGAGTCATTTCTGTTTGTTTCCGGGGCTCCTTAAAAAAGAAACTTGAGAATCTAAGACGTTAATTTTCCTAATCGCATGTGGCCAGAGCAGGGAGTCCAATTTTAACGGCGGGCACAGCGGCAGGACAAACATTTAACTTGAGCAGACTTAATTATTTTTGCCAACGACGCTAGGACCCTCCCTCCCATTCCAGCCGTGACAACGGAACCGGCTCGATCATCGATTGAGCCAGGGGCTGATCGATACGTCGGTTCGGTTTTCATCCGTGCCTCTCTCGTCTCGCCGATCATCAACAGTGGCGAACGCCGAAGGCTAATCATCGATTGCGATAGTATTTTTAGCTTAGCATATTGATTAGGGGCCGCGCTGTAGGTCGGACAGAGCGCGGGTTTGTACACAACGCGGCGCACTGTAATGGAATCAATAGACCTCAGCAAGATGCTTGATCCACTCTGCTGTTGCTGCTCCTATAATGCGTTTGCTCATACAAGTCGATGCTAGTCATTAGCCATTATGCTGTCTGCTACATGTTGTTTAGGTTAGTGTCTACTTAGCAAAATGAATGTATTTTTTTTATATTAAAGTATTTATGTTGCTGAAATTCTATGGTATTTATATTAAAAAATAAATAAAAGCCAGCCTTTAGCGTCTTGCAAGATTTGTCATTTTTAACCAGCATATTTCTGCAATTTCATACTCAATTATCATAACATTACACTGTATTTTAAAAAAAAAAGAGCAATATTTAGGCAACTGATATGAGATGGCACAGTTACGACTTAAATATGTCCTGAATAGTGAAAACAACCAATAAGGTGTTGGTGGAAAATCAATCATATTGGATAAACTGCAAACTATATTTGGTGTATTATGGGATTTACAGTGTGGTGTTTGATGTTGTTCATGCATGAAGGTATGCTTGTTGTTTGCCCAGCAGCCTTTCCACTCCCTCTGTGCATCATTACGACTCTAAATGTATATATCCTATAGATATGTGTGTCTCTACCTGTATGCGTGTGCATTTGTGTGGGAAGCTCAAAGCATTATAGTGTAGTGTTAACCATGGCCTTTGCACTGCGCATGCTGGCTTGTATATGGTTAAAAACAAAACAATGGAAGAATTACAAAGACACCTACACAGTAGCACAAGAAATAACACCGCAACACTCACGATATGAGTTATTAATGGTCAAATGTTTTTGTTCAGTTTTTATGTAAATAGCAAAGGAGGGGTTCATTTCATCCTGGTGATTTTTTTTTTTGTCCTGGCTCTAGAGATATTTTCACTGATCAACATGAAATTTGGTGGGCCTGTTTATAAGAAGTGCCACAAAAAAGTCTCAAGAAAGCATGACCGAAACTACACAGGAAGTTTGCCATTTTTGTTTGAAGCCGATTGAGGTTCAGTGACTAACTTGTCCTAGATATTTTGTCAGATTGCTACCAAAAAAATAAATAAATAAAGAATCAGCCCCAGAAGCCAGTTTCACTGAACAACTTGAAATTTGGTGAGCATGTGTATCATGAGAAGTGCCACAAAAAAGTCTCAGGAAGGCATGCCCGAAAATACACATGAATACTGTCATTGTGGTTTGAAACAGACATTTCTTAAATTAAAACCGTTTTCCTTGAGGTTCAATGACAAACTTGTCAGATTGCTGCCAACAAAACACACACACAAAAAAAATCAGCCCCACAAGCCAGTTTCACTGAACAACTTGAAATTTGGTGAGCCTGTGTATCATGAGGAGTGCCACAAAAAAGTCTCAAGAAGCCATGCCCGAAAATACACATGAATTCCATCGTTTTGATTTTAAGAAGATATTTTAGCCCAATTCAAGGGGTTCTTCGATGACAACCTTGTTGTCGAGATTTTGTCAGATTAATCAACTACAAAAATGGTTAGAAGCATAAAATTTGGCAGGTACGTCTATCACGAGTAGAGTCACAAAAGTTTTGAAAAGCTGAGCCAAAAAATACACAGGAAGTCCGCCATTGTGTTTTGAAGCGGACATTTATTAAGACCGTTTTCCTTGAGGTTCAATAACAAACTTGTCAGATTGCTACAAAAAATAAATAAATAAAATAAAATCAGCCCCAAAAGCCAGTTCCACTGAACAACTTGGAATTTGGCGGGCATGTCAATCATGAGTAGAGCCACAAAAAAAAGTCTCAAGAAGCCATGCCCGAAAATACACATCAAGTCCGCCGTTTTGATCTTAAGAAGATATTTTAGCCCAATTCCAGAGGTTCTTTGATGACAATCTTGTTGTCGAGATTTTGTCCGATTGCTCAACTACAAAAATTGTTAGAAGTATAACATTTGGCAGGAACGTCTATCATGAGTAGAGTCACAAAAGTTTTGAGCCAAAAAATACACAGGCAGTACTTCCTGTCTGCCATTTTGATTTGAAACTGACATTTTTGGCCATTTCTGCTCATCCTGCAATGACAAACTTGTCCTGAAGAGTTCAAATTTGTCTCACGTGCATACCGTGTTTCCATATATTGTATTCTTTTACTTAACTTCAGATGGGCTTAGGCATGTCAAAGGCAGTAAATTAGTTAATCGTGTAATCATTTTCAGGTGTGTAGAGTTCTCTGTAAATGATATGTATTTGCTGGCAGGGGGGCTCTGTGTACTTGGTTCAGATAATTTTGTGTTTGCTACCTCCGAACATTTTTAAATGCACACTGAATGAACAAGCTTTTGTGTACTGCGTGTTCATGTGTGTGTGGGTCTATAATTGTGTGCGCCAGCGGCCCCTCTATTCGGCGCACAAACAAAAAAGGGCTCCTGACGTCTTTTCTGGCTGGCTGGCGTTGCTGGCAGGAGTCCTGGGCACCGCCGGTGGTGGGGTAGGGCGGAGGATTTGGTGGGGGGGGAACAATCTCGACAAAGTGGCGTGAATTAATGTGACTAATTAACACGGCGTTAATTATTTGTAAATTGCATGTTTGGATACACATTACTTGAGAGGCATATGCCGCTCGTTGTCTTCCCTCCTGAGCTCGTGCCAGCTATCGCGCATCTCTGAAGGCGCGCCAGCCAGCCAGCCAGCCAGGGGAAAGACTACACAGAAAGTGAGATGTACTCTACCACTCTAATTAATATCATAAACAGTGGTGCCTTGAGATACAAGTTTAATTGGTTCTCTTTGTCACACTTGTATCCCAAATCATCCCTCCCTATTGAAATGAATGGAAATGCAAATAATTTGTTCCAACAAAGAAAAGCTGCACTCAAAACTTTTGAGCTGTATAAAATTACACAGCAATAACATTTGCTCTCCACATGACCTGCAAAAACAGAAAACGGCACGAAACATGGCTGTGCCTAATATATTGTCCTTGTTTGTTTTTCTTCATCCCTGCTGTCTAAAAATCGTCCAGGAAACAGCTCGTATCTTGAAAAACTACTCGTATTTTAAAGTCATCTTAAAAAAAAATATGACAGTTATAGCTAACCTAATTTAAGTAAATTGATGTATCTGTTGAGATTACAGGAAAACACAATTATCAAAAATATATATTCATTATTATAAATGTATACATTTTAACTTAAAAAAAGCAAAAATAAAATATGTGAAAAATATTTAGAAATATTCCTACATTTCTTAAAAAAACTGTATTTAAACTTTTGCTACATTGTTTTTCGACGTTTTATGTGCAAAACTGTAATCATTATGGAGGAAGTTTTTGCATTTTGACCAATATATATATATATATATATATATATATATATTTTTTTTAATTAAATCTCAAATTTTTACTTAGTCACGGATTACAAATATTTTCATGTAATTAAATGACTTATTTATTTTTTATTTTCCTTTTGTTTACCTTCTTATATTTTTGTAGTGTTTTCATCTTTAGTCTGATTTTTTTTTCTTGGAATATTTTGACTTTATTCCTTTATTCCCATCATTTTGCAACTTTTGTCATGGCATTTTTGTGACTTTTGAAGTTTTTTGTGTAAAATTTTGCCTTTATTCTTGGAAAGATACAACTTTTTTTTTCTTCTAATATTACAACTTTAGGAACGCAATCTCTGTCTCATTTTTAATTTTAGGACTACTGGCTCCTGTTATATCGCTACTTTTCTTTTTGGGGTGCTATTTGGTCTCAAAAGTTGGAGAACCACAGTCCGAGACGAGTCCCGGTGATGCTAAATTTTGAAGGATTGAAGTTGGCCAAGTATGGCATCAAAGCTTGAAGTTAAATAACGTACTACATGTTGTGGTTGGTTGAGGTGTAAAAGCGTCGGTGAACGGACGTCAGCTGACTTGATGCTTTTTACAAGGGACCCCAAGCTGCTCGTTCTTCAGTCGAGCCGGTTCGAGTGTAAATAAAAAACCGCCGAGCGGAGCCGAGCTACAACGGCGACGCTTGAAACGATCCCAGCGTGGCCGCCATTACTCGCCATCTATCACTCTGTCACCCCCGGCGACGCACGTTGCCTTTGATTGGGACGCCTTTTTTTTTTTTCCGGCAAGACAAACTCTGGGCCTCGCTCCACCTCGCCGCCGCTCTCGCTCTCTCCCTCCCTCGCCCCCTCCACCCTTCCCTCGCTCGCTGACAACCCTTATTTTTTTTTTCATCTTCCCTCCTTCTACCGCTCCCTCTCTCCATCTTTCATCCCCCCCCTTCACCCTCCTCATCCCACCCCCCCTTGGAGCTCTTGCTCATTAGCAGTCAGCTCCATTGCGAGACGTACTTTGTTTTGCAGTGCGGGCCGAGCGAGGGAGGCAGAAAAAGAGAGAGAGACAAAACGAGTGAGGGGTCCAATTGCTGCTCACGAAGCCAAACACTGTATGTGTTATTTAGCCATGCCTGACTGTATTGAGTTGGAAAAACATGCCAGTCATGGCTATGCACAAACACATACACACACAATATTTCCCATAAGTAACAATGGAAATGGAAATAATCTTTTCTCAAGTAACTGTAGCAGCTCCAGTAAAAACTTTTAAGTGACGTTTTAACTGTCTAAATGTGACGCAGGAATCTTACTGATTTGAATGTGATGTCACTTTAGCATAGCAAATGTTAGCATTGTATCCATTGTGAAAAGGAGACCTGACTGCAGAGTTTTATTCCAAAAAGCCTATGTCACAAGATAGCAGAAAAGCACTACTTTTGTCAAAACGAAGCTCTTGAACTCACTTCAATCCAATTCCATGGCAACAAGATGACACAAAATGGTCTCAAAGCACTTCTTATGTCCAAATAAAAACTCCTCAACTTATTCCAACAGAGTCGCTTGGCACCAGGACGCCACAAGATGGCGTCAAATGAGTTTTTTTTTTCTTTTTTCTAAAGGAAGCGCCTCAACTCATTTGAACATAGTTCTTTTCACCAAGTTGCCACAAGATGGCAGCCAAGTACTACTTTTGTCTATCTAAAGCTCCTCAACTCACTTCAACTTAGTTTCTCTGGCTCCAAGATGCTCCCAAAAAATCGGCAGATATGCAAACTTGCCAATACTGAACCACTAATATGTGCTATCCGTGTTGCTGTTACGCTTAACATTAGCATACCAAGTGTTAGCTTTTTTTTTTTTTTTTTTTTTTAATTTTCTCAATTCCTGTGCTTCTGCTTACACACGTTTTTGTATTTATGTAGCTACCTTGCTATAAATTAGCATCCTATTTGCTTGTTACTCTCAGCATGTCCTAGCATTTTATTGAATTAACACAATGGGTCCACATTAGCGATACGATTAGAATGATAGCTGTTACTGCAATGTGTATATCTATGCAGTTTATCATACCAACTTCTTACCATTTTATCCATTCTCATTTGAAAGGTTTTAGTACGATTTAAGTTTTCTATTCATCTGCCTATACTTTTAGCCTTGCAGTATGTTAGCATACAAACCTTTTATACGTTCCCATTTGAAAGGGTATATCTAATTACAGGACATGGTGTAAAATCCCTTTCATTTTTGTATTCCGGGTAACTGTTATCATGTGAGCGTTCGGTATCTGGCTGACCAGCTCTTTCCTCGTCCTCTGTGCCCTCCTGTGCTGCAGCGATTGGCCGGACGCTGATCCCCCGCTATTTCAGCACGGTGTTCGAGGGCGGCGTCAGCGAGCTGCACTACATCCTCAAGCACTCCAAGGAGTCCTTCCACAACTCCTGCATCACGTTGGACTGCGACCAGTGCACCATGGTCACCCAACACGGCAAGCCCATGTTCACCAAGGTACAGTCGACACCTGTTCGTCACGCCAAATGTGAAAGCTGAAAATATGCACTATGAGACCATTTCGAAGTTGATGGGTATGAAAGATCAACTTGGAATCATACAACAGGTTGCATCTTTAAGTTGAAACATCAATGCTGTGTTTTTTTGTTCTTCTGTGTTTCACTTTTCTGCCATTTACAAGTCATACCTATTATTCAGCCATTCAATTTTGATTCATGATGGAAATAATACTTTCCCAGCGGCAAAATTGCATTGCACTTCAATTATTAAGATTTTTTTCCTGTTCCATTCAGTATTACACAATAATTACAATTTGCTTTGGTGGACCCCTGGAAATGGTTGCTTTCAAGCAAAATGGAACATTTGGTGTGATAAACATGCATACCAAATTTCATGTTGCTAAAATGAATGTGATTTCAAGAGCTGAATTTTGACATTTGTATTAGATTCTTGATTTATTGCGAGTTATGAATTAGTCTGCCCACACTCAGTGATGAAAACTAAAATGTTTCATATTCATGTGCGGTCAGGGTGTCTTAGTATACAGTACATGCTTCAGATTTGATAGCTATTGGGACAATCTGTAGTTTAGTTTTGAAAGAACCCTGAATATGGTCCAAATTGATGTTAAAATCGCCACTTCAACCCACAGTGGTAGACTTCCTGTGATTTTCCAGGCACGAGTTGTTGAGACTTTTTTTGTGGGTCTCCTCCTGACATACATTCCTACCAAATTCCATGTTGCTGAGTGGAACTGAATTTCTAGAATTACATATCAAGGTTTCAAAATGGCCCTAAAAAGCCCGCTTTGAACCAAAATGGGTGACTTCCTGTCTTTTCAGACATGGGTTCTTGAGACTTTTTTGTGGGTCTAGCCATGATGAAGATTTCTACCAAATTCCATGTTGCTAAGTGAAACCTGTTGCTGGGGCCAAATTTTCAAAATCTCAGTGTTACATATCAGTCATTCAGAGTGACCCTAAAAAGGCTGTTTCGAAACAAAATGGCTGTCTTTCTCTGTCTTTCGTTTTAAAACTCTCAAACGATCCTAAAATGTCAGCTTTGAACCAAAATGGCACACTTCCCGTATGTTTTCAGACATGGGTTCTTGAGACTTTTTTTATGGATCTACTCATGATAAATATTGCTACTAAGTTTCACACTGCTAGGTCAAATTGGCTTTGGGGGCTGAATTTTCAAAATTATATATATTTTAAAGTTTCAGAATGATCCTAAAAAGTCTTTCTCTCTTATGGGGTATGGATTTTTAGACTTTTTTTTTTGTGGCTCTATTCTTGATTGAGATGCATATTAAGTTTCATATTGCTAAGTGAAATTGTTTTTTGAGGGGGCTGAATTTTCATTATTGTGCTGTTTTAGAATTTTAAAATGATCCTAAAATATCGGCTTTAAACTAAAGTGGCACGCGTCCCGTATCTTTTCAGACATAGGTTCTTGAGACTTTTTTGTGGATCTACTCATAATAAATATTGCTACTAAATTTCACATTGCTAGGGGAAATTGGCTTCGGGGGCTGAATTTTCAAAATTATATATATTTTCGAGTTTCAGAATGACCCTAAAAAGGCTGCTTTGACCAAAAATGGCTGACTTCCTTTGGCGTGTGGATTTTGAGACATTTTTTGTGGGTCTAGTCGTGATAGAGATGTCAGCCAAACTCCATGTTGCTCAGTGAAACTGTCTTTGGGGCCTGACTTTTCAAAAATGGGGAGTAACGCATCAGACTTTCTGTGTCTACTTCTTTAGACTTTTTCTGGTGGGTCTAGAGACAAGACTACCCAGTTTCACATTGGGTCACGCGTGAATTAATTTAGTTAGTAGCAATTACAAAAAAAAAAAAAAAAGTATATGAAAGATGGGCTAAATGAGCCTAAAATGTCGGCTTCAACTCAAAACTCCACACTTCCTGTAGTTTTCAGACGTGGGTTCTTGAAACATTTTTTTGTGGGTCTATCCATGATCGACATGCCGATTTTCACGTTGCTATCTGGGCTTTCTTGCACGGATGAACCATCCACGTTTTGGAGTAGCCCTCAAAAATCTTTTTCATTTGGCCTGCGAATATTAGCGACGCAGCAATTTGAAATGATAAACAACACAATACAAAACATTACCATTCAGATAGGAGCCCGGCGCCGCTGGCCCGGTCAACACAAAGCTACATTTTTTTTCTGCCCGCCGTGATTCTCTCGCTCTTTTCATCTGGCTCTAAATTGGATGAGAATAATTAATTTATTAGGAAAAAGAAAAAAAGAAAAGAAGAATTCCAATAAGCCAGCGTGTTCTCCCTCAGCTCCCAGCAGCGCCGCCGAGCCTCGCAGCTCCGGAGGCCCGAATCTCAATCAGCTCTGCTTCGCCTCGCTTTTCCCTCACTCCCCCCCACTCCCCCCACCAAACGCCCCCCCCCACCCCCCCCCCACCCCACCTCAACACCCCCCCTCATCCCCTTGCTCGCTCATTCTCCCTTCCCTCTCTCCTCCACCGTTCTCCCTCTCAGCCCACCCCCTCCCCTACACCCCTCCTCTGCGCACCCTCGACACACACACACGCAGACGCACACACATGCATCCTTCATCCCTAGAGAAATCATCCCCAGCTCCCATCTCGCTCTCTCCTCCACCCTCTCCCTCTCTCCCTCTTTTCTCTCGCTCGTTCTCGCTGTCTGTCTCGTTCTTTGAATGTCTCTCGCCCACAATTCCACATTAATGGCGCGAGCACATTTTGAGTTTTATTTGCGATTCACGCCAGTCTTTTCTTCTTGATTTTTTTTTTTTCCTTTGGGGGGGTGGTTGGGTGGTATGTTAATAACAGTGTCATAATACATTGTTATTTTCTGTAATAAATGTGTAACAACGATGTAATAAATGTTAAACATGTAATAATGCTACTTGTTACAAAATAAATTAGTAATAACATTATAATAACATAATGCTCAATTAAACATTTCAAGGTTAACTTGAAACATTTTTTTAAATGTATAACTTGTTTTTGTAATAAATGTGTAACAACAATGTAATAACAAGTGTTAAGAGTATAATAATGCTACTTGTTACAAATTAAATTGTAATAATGTTGTAATAATAACGTCATGCTAAATTAAACATCATTTTAAGGTTAACTTGAAATATTTTTTAAACTGTATAACGTGGATAAAACAAAATACAATTGTATCTTTCATTGTGAAGTGCAAAAAAAACTTATTTTCCAAATTTAGGCTTTTGTGCAAAGCTTTAATTGGTGGAAAACATAAATTTAGATGACTACAAAGAAAACCTCACAAGTTTTTGCATACAAAACCTACATATTTGAATGTTTTTTTAATAACTATTTTGTCATACATTTTCTCATGACCCAATGCTAATTTGTACAAACCTAACTTTTATTACACACAAAATAACATTACATCCATGTTAAAGTAAAAAATAAATAAATAAATAAAAGAAATTAAATAAAAAAAAGAAAAATTTGAGTGCAGTCGGACTTTAATTAACTGGGAGAAAAATTACATATTCATCAACTTTTTTTATATAAATTTTAACATGTCAAGTTAAAAGAAAAAAAATCCAAGTGTGGGGATTTTTATGCAAAATTTGAATATGTAGAAAACTTATGTATTTATACAGTAATCTTATTTTATTTCTTTATTTTTTTAAATATAATCTCATTAATGCTACATTTATTTGTCTAATTACATGCAGTTATTACATTTGTAAATATAAAATAATACATTTGAGTGTAGGATTTTGTGCAAAATTTCAATTAATAGAAAACACATTTTTGAAATTACTTTAATTTTTTAATATGTTTGTGATACATGCTGATAAAACGTACACTAATTTGAATCAAATTAATGTCTAATTACGTAGTACAAAACACTGCATTCATGTGTGTGTGTGTGGGGGGGGTGTAATTGATTTTTTTCTGACAAAGGATTTTATTTATTTTTTTTTTTTTTTACAAAAATTAAATTAGTAGATTTTTTTTGTGTTTCTTTGTGATCTAATCTCATCAGCTCTAATTTAATTCACGTAGAAGTATTATCTAATCAGAGGCAAAAATATTTACATTTCCGAGAAAAAAATAAATAAATCATTTTTACAGTGTTGAATGTTATGCAGAATAATTAGTAAAAAAAAAAAAAAAAAAAAGTTGATGTTACATTTAAAAATTAGAAAAATATTTTTAAATGCAGGATTTTGCAAAAACTGGAATTAGACTAAAACATGCATTGTTTTGACTTCATTTTTTTAGTAAACTTTAATGCATACTCATCAATTATGATAATTTGCACAAAGTAAATAAAATCATCATCATCATCATCATCAGCATCATACCAGAAGTTTACATGACACAGTGTAAGTCCCATTGTTATGCCTTTCCATCAACTTTTGTCCTGTCATTTTGTATTCGCCGCCAATGTCTGGCATCATACAAATTGATTTGGGCCGCGCTTGGCTCGCGTGTCACTAATTGATTGAGCGTCGCTGTGTTGTCCTTTGGCGCTCCGCGGCGTCGGAGATGCCCTCGTCTCAGCGCCGCCGTGCGCAAGATTTATGACCCCCTCGGTCCTAAATCAATAGCGGGTGGGGGCGGTTCTGCGAGGGGGCTCCGACTGTTTAATGGAGCGCTTTTTAATTTGGGGGAATCTCCCTCAACTTTTCAATGGCTATTTATGGTGAGATAAATTGATTGGGAAGCATTGTGCATTTAGCCCGTGACAAAAATACATGAGCGTGTGATCGGATCCATGCTGGATTTTGTACAAAAACGCTTTGCATTCGGCGGCGTGATATATCGCCCAGTGGTGCCACCAAGACAAATTCGAGCAGCTTTATTATACTGGGCAATTATTCTGATTTAAGCTCCTTGAACGTTTATTCCTTTCAATAGCTAGCGGAGGCTAAGCTAACAAGACAGGTGGTAAAATCGAAATTAAATCCACAAGTGTATGTTTGTAAGGTGGTGTCTCAAACTTTTTCAAGCTACGTGCTGTCACTTTTTTTTTTTTTTTTGGTCTGGAGTTGTGAGCAAAAAATAGATTATTAAAATCAATTTTGTAGCAGTTCGAAACTTTTTAACGACTTATATTTGGGTATAAACAGTAGCAACGTATGTAGAGAGATACGCATTTGTTCTTAATCCTCTGCAAAGAATGATTATGTATGTCTTGTACTGCCCCCTGGAGGCCAAGGTGCGCACATCAGAAAAAGGCCCATTCACTTAAAACATGATTTTAAAAAAAATGCATAATCATTATTTACATTGTCTTCTTCTACTTATTAAAAACTCTCAAATATTTTTTATTGGTGTTTCGCTGGAACGGATTAATAGCATTTCAATTCATTTTAATGATGAAAGATGATTTATTGCCATTGTTTCAGTTTCCTTACAGTCCGCATTGCAAAGTGTAGTTTTTTTTTTCCCCCAGCTACAGCGCCATCTGCTGGATCTGGTTGCTCACTGCCCCTTCATGGCCCCAATGCAAGCAGACAGAAACATTCATGAAAAACGACATGCCTCGAGGGAGTTCAGTGGAAATGTAGCTTTTGCGTAATCATGTGACCATGCGGCCCTACTTTGACCCCGTATGTGCGTGTATGTAGGGGCATGGGTGGAACATCTGGCGGACAGAGGGATTGGAGCGGCTTTTATTTATTTATTTATTTATTTATTTATTTATTTATTTATTTATTTATTTACTTACTTACTTACTTACTTACTTACTTACAATGGTTTACTTTTACACGCTGGAGGATTTTATGGCAAATGCTGCTTAGACCGTTGACAGATAGTATCGTCGACTTTTTAAAAAAAAGATAAAAAATTACGTATTGTAATTACATTAAAAACAAATGTTTAAAATGGCACTCACTGTTCTAATACTTTTGGAGGAGGTTGTAGGTCTTGTCCCACTTCTTTTGGTGCTTTAATATTACCCACCACTCCTCCACAATATGACTTGATCTTTTTCTTACTATACCTTTTGGAATTAATAAACTATATTAATCCATGTGGAAGGTTGTACAAAAGAACTATTTTACAAATGTCACTATTGCATTTAATCTGATCGTGACCAACTACAAGCAAGCCCTTTGGCAAACATCATCGTCTACATGAATAAATTATGAAAACATTGGATGTAAAAGTCTACACACCCCTGTTCAAATGCCACATCTTTGATATTTAAAAAAAAAAAAAAAAAAAAAAAAAAAAAAGCAGACCGAGATAAATTCTGAAAGTTTAGCCAACATAAATGTGACCTTTAACCTGTATAACGCAACTGAAAAAAAAATGTTGGGAAGGCTAAATAAAAAACAAAAAACAAAAAACAACCACAATAAAGTGTTTTTAAAAGGAAGCTAACATATTCAAAGTACCTCTGATTCGGTTTTTTTGTATTATAATTATTATTATTATTACTATTATTATTATTATTATTATTGTTTTTTAATTGAGTTATAGTAATTGTAAGTTACATTTATTTAATAGTGTAAAAAGTTTTTGCAATTATTTATCTTGGTCTCTTGGTCATTTGAGCAGCGGAGCGTAAACCTTTTAGATCATCAAAATGTAGTTATTTAATAATATATCATAATTTAAAAAAAATAAATATTCATCCATTTAAAACTATGCGGTTTCATATGAATAGAATTAAGTGAATTTAATATTTAATGTAATAATTTTCTTCATACATCTCTTAAGATCTATCCCATGTCCAGTGCTGTTCATGCACAACAGCAAAATGGGAAAAAGGTTTATTGCAATCTGTAAAGTTGTTCCCATATTGGAGAAAATGATTCTTAACTTGGATTACTAAAAACATGCACCAAAAAAAAAAAAACGAAGCTATTTTTACTGCTAGCTATAAAATGAGTTATTTTGCTTTCTGCATGCGGGCCTTCTCTGGAGCAGCCTTGCTTTCCTGTAAAAAAAAAAAAAATGTAAAAGTGTATCATCCAACGAGGCTGTTTGAGAAGCCCGAGACAAAAGAAGTTCAGGTCAGCCAGAGTTGCCAATTAGGCGAGAGAGAGCGAGAGAGAAAGCGAAAGAGCGAGCGAGAGAGAAAGCGAAAGAGCGAGAGAGAGAGAGAGAGAGAGAGAGAGAGAGAGAGAAAAAGGATGAAGGAAGAGAACATTTTCTAGCCCCCTTTAGCTGAAGCCAGCGCTCGCCGGGGCGCTCGCTCACTCGCTCGCTCCAGCTTCTCCCCGCTCCGCGTTACCGTGACAACCGGCAGTCCAGAGAGGAACGGAGAGAGAGGAGAGAGAAAAAAAAAATCAGCTGATTAGTCGGCATGGCAACGGCCAAGATGTAATCCCAGCAGACACACTTGCTCTAATCAATGCCCCCCACCCCCCACCCCACCCCCCGTGCAGTTGCTCTCTTGAGGATCAACAAGAAGGATGCTGCCGGCCATATTGCGCCCCACATGGACCCCCACCCCGTGCTGCTGCCGCCACGCCTCAGTCACGTACTCAAAACAAATAATTAGTCAAAGATGGGAAATATTACAAACCGAGTGACTTTTTGAGACTGAATCTGTAAAATGATTATCAAACTTTTACATCAAAGTTGGGTTAAGAATAACCCAATTACGTGTCAAAAAGGGACCAACCACTTTTTACATGTGTCTATGTGCCCGTTTTTTTTTTTTTTTTTTTTTTTTTTGGGGGGGGGGGGTTAACAAAACATCCTGAAATCTTGGTGAATGAATGAATGAATGAATGAATAAATAAATAAATAAATAAATAAATAAATAAATAAATACATACATAAAGGGACAGTGTGTATAATTTTTTCTTTTTTTTTCATGTTTATTAATTTTAAAAATCTACTACTGATTTCAATATTATGCAAAAAAAAATAGGTTCTATCACATCAACATATTTTATATATATATATATATATATATATATATATATATATATATATATATATATATATAATCGTAGGTCTAAAATGATCACTAATCATGTTACATAGGTCGTACCGCGCCAAACAGGAGGCTGACATGTTTCACTGCAACAGATACCTGGAGGAGAAGAACTTTGCTAATTGGTGGTAGGCTTGTCAAGTGTGGTCTCTCTTTAGGCACCGTTCAAAATGCACGCGCTCCAAACTAAGGTTGTTGCATTCTATTAGTTCCCCACTAGATGGCACTAAATTCTAAACACTGTCTCTTTAAACAAAAAAAATATATTTGTTTTGTACAAAGTAACTGCAACTTACCCAAAATGGATGACTTTTCAGTTTTGGGCATGGGTCCTTGAGATTTTTTTTCGTGACGTGTTTTGATAGCCCAGTGATTTTTAACTATAAATAAATAAATTTAAAAAATGTAAAAAATTAAAAAGACCCTCTCCATCATCAACTTCCTCCAAAACTATTTGGAGACAGTATCAGTCGGGTATTATTTGAAATCTCGTGAGAATTGTGCCCTTACAAACGGCTATTTTTTTAACAGGGGTGTGTAGACTTTTTTTTATTTTTATTATTTTTTTATTTTTTATTTTTTTTATATCCACTCTAGAGAGAGGACATTTACTTGTTGATTTTGCTGTTGGCAAAAGTTTAAGCCTTGGCGGAGGTGTGTCTCCCCCCCCGCCCCCCACACACACACAAATGACTTTAACAAGTGTCAATGTGGCGGCAGGTTTGCACGGAAGGTCGTCTGATCGTGGAGTTCGTCTTCGACGACTTGATGAGGATCAAGACGTGGCACTTTACCATCCGGCAGTACCGAGAGCTCATCCCCCGCAGCATACTGGCCATGCATGTGAGTTGTGCCGCCACACACGATTGCAACACACGCACACACCATCACCCAGAAATTCAGGGACATTGAAGCAGAAATATATATATTTTTTTTTTTAAGCCAGAGGTATTGTCTGATGGAGAGGTTGGATAATAATAATCGGCTTAATGCCAGTAAGTGACATTCAGTCCCTTTATCTGTTGACTATGTCTAGACATGCAAGCTGTGCAAAAACACACACACAAATCTAATTATTCTGCACAATTATAACACGCCAAAGCCGTTTTAACTCTATATAGACAATTTGTTAATCAAATAATCATTCCATCAAAAGTTGGATTAGAGAACCTTAATTGTAGAAGGGCCTTTTTTTCTGTTCCCGTGCACAAAAAGCAAATGGTCCAAGGAGGATGAATTTGGTATGGAAGAACAGGCCCCTTAAAACACTTTTTGGGATGAGCTCTTTGTGTCCCAATACTTTTGTCCACATGTTTTATTTCACCTCCTGTAGGTGACGTATATCCCATTACTTTTATCCACAAGTTGCATTCCACTGCACGAAGGTGACATGTCCCAAATGTTTTTGTCAATATGCAAGTGGCATGAGTCAAAAATGTTCTTCCCATATGTTGTGTTAATTACTTCCTGATTATTGAACATCTGTCCCAATACTTTTGTTTGTATGTGATAGTTCCTTTGCTGTTCGTGGTATTTGTCTCAAAACTTATGTCCGCATATTGTCGCTGATGTATGTCCCAATACTTATTGTAACGCCAGTCTCATGTATTTATGGGATTAACACTCAGCCTGGTCGTACTATGAGTGGGGTCCTGAGTACTTTAACAACTAATTCAATTCCCTTAGTAAACATGAGATACAGTAATAGAAAGATCTTAGGATTGACGTAAATTAGAATTTGTCCTATATTAAAATTTGGCGGTGCCTCCACTTAGTAGGAAAATTATTATTATCTGACCTCTTTTGTCCACTAAGAATAATTAAAGTAACTTGGGAATATTACTTAGATCAATATACTACGGTATTTAAAAGAAACACACAAACACAGTAAATTCAATTGCAAACAGTATGAACCATTTAGTAAGCAAAAATAATAAAAGAGACAATTAAATGAAAAAAATTCAAATTTCTCCTAGCAAAAAAAAAAAAAAAAAAAAAAATCAGTCCAGTTATCGTTGCAGGCCTGATGTTGCTTGGGTGCGTTACAAACATAAAACTGGCGAAACAAGAAAAACAAACTTGCCACTTGCCGTGCATGGGTAAATTGGTACTCACGAATCCAAAGTTCCCGGGTAGCTGATGACATGTGATGAGTGATGAGAGATGGAAACATGTCATTTGCATTCATTTCAAGGCAGAGTCACCTGACACCCATCCTAATACATTTGCCCATATATTTTGCATCATATATGATGTCATTGTGTATGTAATGTGTGTGCATGTGTTTGTTTTGGCCAAATCTTCTATGAATTTTACCTCGCCGATAAATTAGCCCCTCTGGGTGCCGTCGCGCTAATTCCTGAAGAGGTGCATTTTGGGCCAGAGTGTGTGCGTGTGTTCAGTCTTTTTGATGGCTGCGCCTCCTAATGAAGGCACACACAAACACATGTGCACACGCACACACACACTGGGAAATACGAGTCCAAAACTCAAGAGACGCGGACCTCTTTTGACTGAATTTTTTTCAAGTCATTCTGCTTATTTGGCGAGAGAAGCCATCACATTAATCATGTGACACATGACCCAGCGTGCTGTCAACTTTTTTTTTTTTTACTCAATACTCGTAGTTGTGTTTATTTCTATTGTGCAAGATGACGTTATCATGAATAATGAGCCAGAAAAGTGCTTTCTTTTTTTTTCTTTTTTCTTTTTTTTTTAAAATTCTGTGGATTACACGCCCCAAGTTGCCCACTGCAGCATCCACTTATGGTTCTGAATAAGAAAATGATAGCTATAATCACATTTTACAATGTACATTATATTGTGTGAGAGTATCTAAAGCTGTTAAGTGCTGACTGTTTAGTGGCGTGGGAATGCACAGTAGCCGTAAAGTCAAATAAATCATCAGCTAAGTAAGTGTTAGCGAGCTTTGCGCAGTGTGAAAAATGCAAATACAAAGAAATAATGTAGTCTGTGAAGACATAATGCAATTTTTCTTTTTGTGGACGAAAACGTGGTCAAAAACTAGACTTATGTTTGCTAAATGTGGCGGCATCAAGAAAAAAAATGTTGAACATGAGATGTGTGGTTCCACTCCAGTCCTGTAGGTGGCAGTCATAACTATTACAAAAGTGGGTGTAGCATAAAAGTTAGTTAATTTTACATTACGGCGCCATTTGGAGAGTTGTTGCATGTTGCCTTTTCTATCCCCCCCAAAATGAATCTATGTTTTCCCATTAATTTTGTAATTAAACACTAATCAGTATGACATAATCTTCCCGATCCCTATTGGTGGGTCACTGCTCCGCTTGCCCCAAATTCAAGCAGACTGTACAGGTTTGTTTCACAATTTTCACTTGTTGCTAGGTAGAACTTTTCCAACGGCCTAGTTGTGCCTCCAAGACTGATTTAAAAAGTGTTTTTCTTTTATGTTTATATTTCTAAGTCACACACATTAGTCTGTATTTTAGATACTTTGTGGCCAAGAGTGCACCTGCCCCACACAATCAAAAAAGGACAGGGAGAGGTGGTAATTACTACAGAAATTACTCTGTATGATACATAACATATTTATTTGAACAACTTTGAATTAAAGAAAGCGCTTTTCTCATCACTGGACCCTCAGGGGACCTTTTGGGGCACTGCCCCAGTGGCCCCCAATATGTTGAACCCCCAGTGTTACCATAGTGATTAGCATATGGTGAATTATTGCCGCTCAAGCTTGCTTTGTTTCACCGGCACCTTCATATTTGCCACGATATGACAAATGAATGCTCTCATTATGTTTGTCACTTGTTGATAGACAGAAATGGATGGTAAAAGCTGTAATGCACAAGCTTTTATAAGGTAAAACCTTAACTTAATTAATCAAATGAAAATATCGCAAAGAGCTGATGTACTTGGAAAAAACAAGTAGACATTTGTTTTGGTGCTGTGGTTTGTATTTTATATACAATATAGAGTAGTTTGTAAATTATAATGAACTCATTCAAACCCAAAAACGTGTAAATACGTTTTTTTTTGTATGTTTTTGTATTTTTCATTTATTTTTTTATTCAAGAGTATACAGAAGGCGTTGATACAGGTTCTGACATGAAGAGGTGGCTTAAAGCAATGGTAGTTATTACAAAAAAACGGACAGCAGGTAGCAGCAGAGTATAAGAGATCAGCCAGGGCTCTATTGCAATAAGTTCTTTTTGTGAATGTGAATGAATATTGACAAAACTTAACTGTATTCTAATGTTAAGTGCTGCAAAATGGAAACAGATGCAAATATATATATTTTTTCCCTAAATCCGTAATCTTTAATTTGTTAGGTTCCATGTTTTTATAACAAGTAATAAAACACAATATTCTGTGGGCCTTGCATAATCAGCCAAAATCCAGTAAAACAGCCGGGAGCTGGGAGCGGTTGCTTCAGTGAAAATGGTGAATGAGTTAATGTAAATACATAAAAAAAAATTCCATATCTTTTTTTGTGTGTGTTTGTGAGTCATCCTTGGCTCGTCGCGCATCTCCCTAACCTTTCTTGGCTGCGTGTGGGGCAGTGAAGCCCTCTGCCCTCATTTCTGCGTGAGATGGTGTCAATACTTCTTCTAGCCACAGCGACATTTCTCACGGCTGTTGCCGGGCACTTCCCCACCTTTGCCACCAATTATCAAAACCGTACTGCTAGTGTTTAGCCTAGCGGTTAGCATTGTTCACATTGTCATCGTTGCACGTGTTTGCTTTGTTGTTATTTTGTGAATTCACGATCATCTAGAGGCTGAGAATCAATCAGTTGAAATCAAGATAAGGACGTGGAAGTAATAATGTTAATAATTATACGGCTTGATTACTGTGACAATAACAAAGGTCTACTTGACTTTTAAAATGACAACAAGTGTTTGTTTGTTTTTCCCTCCCCCATTTCTGACTTTGAGTGCGTCATTTGCGAATGAATGTCAATCAGCCTAATTGGTTGCGGAAAATTGGTTGTATTTGGATTAATGTAGTGAGTATTGTGTTGTTTTGTGTTGTCTGTGGCCTTTAAAGTTGTTTGTCTGCATGTTTTGTTTTGTTTTTCACTGCAGGCACAAGACCCTCAGGTGCTGGAGCAACTGTCCAAAAACATCACGCGCATGGGTTTGACCAACTTCACCCTCAACTACCTCAGGGTAAGTAAGCGTTGTATTTGGTGTATATTGTATATGTGTGCGATAATTATTGGCATTTCATAATCCTTATTAGCCCAACTATTAATGTCTGCTCGCTGATGTGCCAGGAATATAATTCCTCTCTTCTTTCGATCTACTTTCTGCTGGCACTTGAGAAAACAAGCCAATCTTTTCTTCTTTACTCATGCATGTTTATGTAGTGTGTCTAAGCTATATGATAACCACAAACAGGAAGGTTGTGTGTGTGTGTGGTTTTTTTTGTTTTTGTTTTTTTAACTCGGCTGTTGACTGACAAGCTCGTATTTTTCCAAATGGCGAGAAGGCGAGCGAGCGCGAGGCGGAGGAATTAATTGGATACAGAAAATTAGCATAACATTAATGAACGCTCCCTGTTGAGACGCGTAATTGCGAAATGGCAGCACGCGATTCAGGGAAGGGTGGAGGTGGGGAGGGGGTGCAGTTGGTGAAGGGGCGTGATGGGAGGGGGTGCAGTAAGGGCACCTCGGCTGCTTATAATAACCCAATTGAGGGAGACACAAAGGGGGTTGGGGGATGGAGGAATTGGGGAGGGGGGTGAGGGTGGAAGGTGGTTATTCGCCGCTGCATGTTTTTGTTTTTCTGTCACAATGATTGGCAATGCACAAAAGCATCTGCAACACAACCGGTAGACCACTTTTTGTCCAATTATGTCTGCTTTTGAGGAATAAACATAAACCTTTCATTATTTAGGAATTTAGGGTCAGCCGTCTGTCAAGTGTATGTGATTCAAATTTGGGAGTAATTGGGCAATATCGATAGGACACGTTATTGTTTAAAGGAGCGATGCAAAGAGGCAAAATGACCCTAAAAGTTTTAAACTAAAATGGTCAACTTACGGGGTTTTTTCAGCCAAGGCTTTCTGAGATGTTTTTTGTGGGTCTATTCAAGATAGACATGTTTATGAAATTTCAGGATTTTTCAAAACGTTTGTCTTTGAAGGAGCTCCGGAAGTGACATAAAATGTCCGCTTCAAACCAGAATGGTAGACTTTCTGTGTCTTTTTAAGAATGGGTTCTTGAGACTTTTTTGTGGGTCTACTCATGTTATACGTGTTTACCAAATTTCATGTTTCTAAGTGAAACCAATTTTAGGGGCTGTCCCCCCCATAAGAATTACACGTTTGTCTTTGAATGAGCCCTGGAAATAACCAAAAATGTTCGCTTCAAACCAAAATGGGACACTTCCTGTCTCTTTTCAGGAATGGGTTCTTGAGTCTTTTTTGTGGGTCTCCTCGTGATAGACATGTTTACCATATTTCATGTTGCTAGGTGAAAATGATTTTTATCAGTTGGACAAAATCTACATGGAAAGTTTGTCTTTGAAGGAGCTCTGGAAATAACCTAAAATATTCGCTTCAAACCAAAATGGTACACTTCCTGTCTCTTTTCAGGAATGGGTTCTTGAGTCTTTTTTGTGGGTCTCCTCGTGATAGACATGTTTACCATATTTCATGTTGCTAAATTCAACTGACGTTGGGGGCTGATTATATTTTTTTTCTGAAACAATCAGAACCAAGACAATTTTAGAAGAACCTCTGGAAACTTCATAGCAAAATGCTCAATTTCCTGTGCCTGAAAATATCATCAATATCATGATACCTGAAACCGTTTTGTAGCGCTACTTATGAAAGACATGCCTTCAAAATTTCATGCTGCTACTTAGCTTCAGCTGCTGGATTTTCTTTTTGGTATTTTGGTAAAAATCATGAAAACCACCTATACGACAAGTTCATCTCCCTTGGAAATGGCCTAAAATGTCCGACTTCCTGTGTCTTTTCAGGCGGGTGTTTTTCAGACTTTTTTTGAGGGTCTTATGATAGACGTTGACCAAATTTCATATTGCTCAGTGAAACCAATTTCAGGGACTGAATTTTTTCCACCCACAACTATACCTGACAATTTTTGGCAGGATTAACGCGCCTGCAAAATTACCGGTAATTGTGTTGAATTAAATGTTATGAATGGTAAAGTCCAATCTATTGCAAAATTAGGCCAAAGACATAGCAAATGTTCCCCAAATTGCAGTAGTACAATCTGGTTCGCTACCATCGCTGTGCAGTCCATCTTATCCATCACGCCACATGAACGCTAGCTTCCCTTTTGTTATCTTAGCTCGCCAGTCCATACAATACACCCTTTCCTCGTAAAAGGGAAAAAGTCCTGACACCTTCCCCTCGTCGCTTTCTCTTTGGGAATACATCAGCATGTTTTGAATGTAGCCGAGCTTCCTTCTATTCAGTCTGAAAATAGACGCGGGTTTCAGGATGAGGGCCAGCGCTGTAAAAATCGCCGATCACAGGCTAACATTGGGAACGGTGGAATAGCGTGGTATAGCCAACAAACTTCCATCCATCCATCCATCCATCCATCCATCCATCCATCCATCCATCCATCCATCCATCCATCCATCCATTTTCTTAACCGCCTATTCTTCACAAGCATCATAGGGGTGCTGGAGCCTATCCCAGCTAGCTTCGGGCAGAAGGCGGGGCACACCCTGAACTGGTTGCCAGCCAATACAGGAGCTAACAAACTTAAATGTGTTAAATTAGTAATATCTAAGTTAAGCTAATAGCTAAGAGCTAACAGAAGGAATAACGTCTTGTTGTGTCATCAACATTGTTTGTGTTGCTAGGCGACATCGTCCTTCATGGTGGCCATCACAGCAATATGATGGGAAAACAGGAATGAGATATCGTTCTCTATTTTTCTTCTGATTATTAAACTTTTGAGCTTTTTAGCAGGTGATACAGCCAAATTTAAAAAGTGATTCTTGCTCCTTTAAACATTGGCTAATAAAGTCTTGGCGGTGTAAAGAGCTTAACAAATGTTGCGCATATTAAAATAAAAATAAGAAATAGCCTTGCGCCATTTAGTTGTGTGTTTTAACAGACTCCGAGTTGCTTCGGTGCACATGACAATAAACTCCATTCCTCCAACTCTTTCATAAACGCCTATAAAAGTCTGATTTACGGGGCAATTAACACATCAAGCGAGCAAGAGCAGCAAAGCCTGCCTTTTTATGGATTTCTTTTAATGGGGGCAGCGCTTCACGTTGCTCATTTGCATGCTCTTTTGTAATTTATTGGCATTTTTTTTGGTCTTTCTTTTAGTTGTGTGTCATCCTGGAGCCCATGCAGGAGCTCATGTCCCGACACAAGACGTACAACCTCAGCCCGCGCGACTGTCTCAAGACATGCCTGTTTCAAAAGTGGCAGAGAATGGTGGCTCCACCAGGTAAGTGTCGAAGTCATAATTCAAAGGTTTTTTAAAAAATGCACGAGATAACTTTAAATAATAATGACATGTTTTCCATTAATAGTGCTGTCAATTGTCAATATAGGTAATTGTCAAGTCAATGTTAGTTAGTGCCAGAACACAGGAGTGAACGCAATGTGCGGGGGTGGAAGCAAATAAAAAATAAAAAAATGGAAATATACAGGGAGGACATGTTAGTGGGAGGTGAGGATGATCAACTGTGTACTCTGTATAAATAATAATAATAATAATAATAATAATAATAATAATAATAATAATAATAATAATAATAATAATAATAATCATCATCATCATCATCATCATAATAATAATAATACAAAATGCAGATATCAAAATATTACCTTAAATATATTATCATTTTTTGTCATTTTAGATTAATATTTTTTGTTCACTTCATCATTTATTTATGATTTTGTAGTTTTATCATTTTGGATTTTACAAAAAATTTTATACAGTTATTTTATCATTTTGTTTTATTGATTTTTTTCTTGATAATTGATCTGCATCGTGTTATATGTCATATCAGTTCTTTTTTGTTGAATTAATTATTTATTGTATTTGATTTGTTTTTTATTTTTGTAATTTATTATTTTTATTTTATTTTCTCTTTTGTATTGGCATATTTATACTAATTAATATTAGTTTTTTTTTTATTGGAAATTATTTTGTAATTTATGATTTCATTTTATTTTCTATTTTGTATTGGCATATTTATACTATACTTTATAATTAATATTAGTTTTTTATTGTAAATTATTTTATTAAAGGTAAGGGAGCATTAATAATCTATATTATATTTTGTATATTTTTTGGATGTTTATATTTTTGTATTTCTACAATATTTTGACTATATTATGTTATGTATGGTTTTTTTTAATAAAATGAATTAGTCCATAAACAGAAGCTTTATTAGATATTTTATAATACAATTTCTACTCTGTGTATTGTCATTATCATAAGTAGTAGGATCCAATATGTTTAATAACTGCAGAGGATAAATTGATTATTAGTAAATAAAAAGTTATTAAACGTATTTATTATTTTATTTACTTATTCAGGGGTTGATTTAAAATGTTACTAAATAAAATACTGTCAACAAAAGTTAAAAAAAAAAAAAAAAAAAAAAAAGTAGTGACGTAAAGCCCCAATGACATTATTTGAAAATTGAAGACGTCCACCTCCAGCAGCTTCCATATAGCCGCTCCCCCCTTTTGCTTTCCTGCCATTCTTCTCCATGTTTTTCGCGCCAGGAAGGAAGCATCCGCAACATTTGCACCCCCTGATAAGTCTTTTATTTTTTGGGATTTTTATTTTTTTTCCGGGAGGGAAACGGGAAGCGATTGCAGTGCGTCAGCGGCGCAGGAAAAAGACGTCGGATACCACAAATCTGTGACAATGGTTTGCCGAGGCGCACTCACATCTGTCAATGTCAGCCATGCAAAGAGGAAAGATGCGGATAAGGACAACAACAAAAAAAGTCAAGTAGAGTACAATGGAAGCTGTAAGGTCACCATTGTTCCCAGAGGAAATCATCAAAAAGATATAACTTGATGAAATTGTGAAGGAAATGTTTGAAGTAACATTTTAGGCCTTCTAAACTAAGAAGTTAACCGTTTTACATACAGTAGGAAAGACAATCAAGTTCAATTGAATGAAATGATGCTCACTTTCTTCATCATTCCTCACTCTCTCATGCTTTTATGACTCAAAATATATCTACACTGTAAAAATCACCACAATTTTGGCTTTCAGCTGGGCACCCGCAGAACTTCAAAACGGAAATATTCCCCACCAATCACAAAAAAGGTATCTTTTGTTCCCAGACGGACAAAAGCCCCGCCGCTCGTCCAATGCCTTGTCCTTGCTGCATGTTGAAATAAGGCCTTGCGCTACGACTCAATGCATGTCGGAATGCTTGTGAGGAAACAAACGATAGCAGATTCAAGTATGAATGTCACCTGTGTCTCAACAAAATAACATGGAATATGTCTGGCTCACTAACATATACACATACGTAATATTAGGGTTGTCACAAAAATTGTTTGAATTGGAACTTTGTTTTCCACTTTAAATTATGTTGAGATGCGTATTGAATCTTTTTTTTTCTTTCTTTTTTTGGAGAGATCCACATTAGGGGCGTCAGGAGTTTACATTTTTTAATCGTAATTAATCACATGACTTCAATAATTAACTCAAGATTAATCACAAATTTTATATCTGTTATAAATGTACAAAACACAGTACAATAAAATGTTTTCATGCTCTTGGTAACATAAACGTAAAAAAAAAAAAAAAAAAGTTAAACTGACAGAAATATGGCTGCATCTTTTAGTCATCGATACAGTAATTTCAGAATAATTCATAAAATGGAGTTCAAATTAAAAAGATGTACTGTACTCTAAAAAAAACGAGTGAGCTATTGATTTCTGTTGAGGTCATTTTTCTGCGACTAGATGGCATAATTGCAACTGTAAGACGTTGGTGACAGTTCAGTGCATTTTTCTTTTCAGAGCTATCTAATCTTTAACATTAAGTAACTTGTGAAATTCTGCACATTTTAAAAATTGTAACTGACCCCAGTCCTGTCTCCACAAATATATGCATTATTATTAAATTTATGATGCAAATTTTGATGTGGATGTGTTTGCTGCGTTGCGATTACGTGTATGTATGTATGTATGTATGTATGTATATATAGTGTATATATACAGGACAAAATGATCGTAATTTTATTTTATTATTATTATTTATTTAGGGGCTACAAAGCAACAAAATCATCCAGTGGTAAACATATTACATAAAGCGTTTTATTTATTTTAATTCTTTATTTTGTGCACTTCTGATGGCACCCCCCAAAATTACTAGGATGGTTTTGTTCAAATTAAAAAAAATAAAAAATTTGGAAGCACTTTTTTCCCCCTCCTTAATACTTTGCTGAAGAATCGGATCAGGACTCGGTATCGTCAGATCCTCAAAATCAGGTGACTTGGACTCGGGACATCCCTAATATATATGTATGTATAGTGCATGCATAGATTGCGCATGGTGCCGTCCGCCGTCCCCTTTTGCAGCCGACTGTATGCGTTATGTCCCTGGCATGGCCTGTGTTTGTGTTTGCTGGTCGCGCCAAAGCTGAGCCCGCCCGACAGACCACCACCAAGCGGAGGAAACGGAAGAACTCGGCCAGCAGCGCCAGCAGCAGCGTGGGCGCCGCCGCTGGCAAGAAGCGCAGCCCCGCCACCAACTTCAGCCTCTCCAGTCAGGTACCTGTAAGCATCGACTCCATCCTGGTTTGACTCCCTCTTCTTGCTTTTTTGTCATATAGGAACGCCAACAAAAATGTTTTCCAAAGAAGTTCAAATTGGCGATTGTGTCAGCAAGCCAGTGTTTCCCAACTATTATTGAATAAAATATTGCATGTAAGGTACAGCTCGCTTATCATTACTAGGATTGTTGAAACGTTAGCAAGAATTAGCCCCCGGCACCAGTTTTATGAATCGATATCAGGCTCGGAAAGAAAAATCTATTCGATATTGATTATTCGATTTTTTTAAACCCAGCCCAAGTTAACAGTATATGTCAAGTCAAAAATACTGCCTTTATTTTACAGGACTGTCTCAGAAAATTAGAATATTGTGATAAAGTCCTTTATTTTCTGTAATGCAATTAAATACGCACAAATGGCATACATTTTGGATTCATTACAAATCAACTGAAATATTGCAAGCTTTATTTTTTTTAATTTTGCTGATTATGGCATTTCTTTTTACTTGGTCTGAGGAAATATTCTAATATTTTGAGATAGGATACTTGAGTTTTCTTAAGCTGTAAGCCATAATCAGCAATATTATATGGCCTATTATATGGCTGATAATAGATCCATTAAAAAAAGAAAATGATAACTTCAGGGAACTCATTTAAATGTAAATTAAAAAATAATAATAATAATTAAGTTTTCATTTTCATTTTTGCCAACCCTGGGAACTCTCTGCACCTTCTGTTTTTGTTTGAAATTAAAGGGGCTGTCTGCCGGATTCACTCAGGAAAATTTTTAAATACAGGATGTACACACTTTAACTTTCTCTCAGTCTACACATCTGTGTTTTTGTTCATCTTTTGTGGTAATTTCGTCCTAAACCCCCACCTCCCCAGCCTGTATTTTGCCATTTTGTGTTTGTTTTGTAAACAGCGGGACGTTTCAGTGGAAAAACAGTGTTTACAACCCTCCTGCATTTTTTTTTTTAGACTAATCTTCACATTTCTGAAAATTTTTGTAAAATCTATAACATTTAAAATGTATATAAAACCCTAAAAGAAAAAAAAACACATCTTAAGCCAACTAAGCTTTCTGAACAGGTTTCAATTGAAATAGTACCAATTTTTTATCGAATAGTGCAATGAATGTAAACATAAATGGTAATAATGAACAGCCTCGGTTACTTTAGTTACAGTGCCAACGGTGTAGGAACAGCGCTGAACACCACAATAGAAATTGAAAATGTTTTTTCCTCAATAAACTATCGACCAAAACAGTTTGGAATGAGTTAGCAAAGTAAATAAAACACAGAATTGGAAAGTAAAAAACACAGTTTACGACAGCGTTTGCTCGTCCGCGACTCCGCCTAGTTTACAAATTCTCGTAGGTGCGCGTGTGGGCAATGTGGATATGTCGCGTCGCGTGGAGAGTTGCGTACCCGTCGGCTGTCGGGGTTCCGAGATGGCCGGGCCGCGCTCGCGGCGGGGGAGCGGCCGCCTCCCCGCGGCTCCGGGCCGCCGTGGCCGGGCGGTCGGAGCTCCAGCGAGCGCCCGACTCATCGCGGCCGCGTGCGTCCTCGGCCTCTCGTTTGAATGTCATTTGCTTTGGGGAGTCGTGCGAACCTCACGGTAGCATCGGGCTCCAGGTGGGGGAGTGGACACATCAGCATTAGCATGCTTACTTAGCATTAGCATGGTAGCATTAGCATGGTGACTAGAGGAGTGGAGTAAGTTTGTGTGAGTGAGTGAGTGAGTGAGTGAGTGAGTGAGTGAGTGAGTGAGTGAGTGAGGGGAAAAAAAAAAAGACCACACGGATGCATCAAGCATAAACCAAGCTTGAGCCCGCATAAAGTTGAACTGTATAAAATGTGCCCTACAGACGACCTTGTCGATCTTTCAGCTTTATGAGATCGTCAACACTTAACGATCCTTAACAATCTAATATCGTCATATCTCCCGCGCCTATTTTAATGCAAATATTTTCCCTTGTTAGTGAAAATGAATATCGGTTCCAAATATCAGTTATCGGCGTCCTTGACTACTAATAATCGTTATTGGTATTGAAAAAAAAAACATATTGGTATATCGCTAATATGTATCGCGATACGTATCGTATCGTGACCCCTGTATCGTGATATGTATCATATTGTGAGGTTGGTGGAAATAACCCAGCCCTGGTGTTAGTTTAGAGTTTAAATATCACTTTGAGGATCCAGCGTAACAAAGTTGTGTGTTGAATGTAGCAAGACACATGAAAACTAATTTTTTTTTTCTTTTTTGACAATAACTGGTGTATTGAAAAGAAATGACGATGAGTCTTGCTCAATCAAGACCCCGAAACAGGTCACAGGTTCCGCACTCCATGTTCCCAACTCTCAGTCAACTAAATATAGATTCAGTGTGAAAACTTTTCTTGGCAAAGTTGAACCTCCAAAAACAAATCTTTGTTTCACCTTTTTTTTTTCTTTCTCTCTCTCTCGCTCGCTCAGTGTATGAGGGGAGCGAAGAAGAAAAAAACAAACCCAAACGTATTCCGTCTGTCTCCCACACACTGTGTCCTCGTTTGCTTTCGCTGCCGTGTCTGTGCCACGCTTCTTTGCTGTCTCGTCATCTTCTCGCATTTGTTGCCCTCGTCGCTCTCTCCCACTCGCGCAGGCGTCTCACACACACATACACACGCGCGCACACACGCATGCATGCATGCACACCAGGCGTGCAGTTGTTTTCTCTCAAACAGGCAGTCTGGATTGGTGCCAGCTCTCATTATTGCTTATGTGAACCCCCCCTCGCCCCCATCCCATCTACTGCCTCACATGCCCCACCACAGCGCCACACACGCGCATTCACACGCCTCTTGAACACTGGCAGCGCGGATGCTAACACGCTGGATACATATGTTGCACGCCTGCTGTCTTTGTCTGAGAAGTTGTTGGGCTTTTTGGTGTGTGCGTGTGCGTGTGTGTGTGTGTGTCTGAGCACGAGCCTACGTGAGCCCAATGACAACAAGCAGTGGACCCTCGCCAGGGGAGGGGGGGGGGGGGTTTGCTGGTGGTGGTGGTGGAGGAGGAGGCGGGGGTGTGGAGGGGGGAGCAGCCACTGGAGTAGATGAGAAGGTGTGTGAATATGTGTGTGTGTTGAAGAAATGGGTGCCTACTATGTGCAACAGTGATCTCTAGTGGCCAAGTGTGTGTGGTTTTTTAAAGGAATACTTAACTGATTTAGCCATTTTTGGCAGTCAAACATTAATATTTTGCCTGTAATAAATTTGATGTTTTCATTATTTTTCATGCACAATTAGTACCTTTAAAAACATATTTTGCAACTTACTGTCGACTGAAAATGACATCACAAGGGCTCAGGTAACCAATCACAGCTCAGCTTGTGAATGTCACATGACCAACCTAGAAAAAGAGGTAAGCTGCGATTGGTTACCTGAGCCCTTGTGATGTCATTTTCCGTCAACAGCAAGTTGCAAAATGTGTTTTTAAAAGGTACTAATTCCACGTGAAAAATAATGAAAGTATCAAATTAATTATAGACAAAATATTAATTTTGTATTGCTATATTAGGCTAAATAAGTGAAGTATCTCTTTAAAAAACAAACAAACAAAAACTAATAATTAGGGCTGTCAAAGTTAAAGCGTTAACTAAATAATTAATCCAAAAAAAAATCGCATTAATCATCTATTAACGCAGATTAATCACACTATTAATTTTGACCACAGATGATCCTTTCGCTGACAGCGGATGGTTACATTAAAGGTAGCACAGGTTTTGTTTGAGCAATAAATATAACTACATACACTGAAGTTAAACATTTCATAAATGTTTGCATATGACATTCAGAATATTTGTTCATGTCAAACTATTGGAGTCATTTTTTTCCCCCATTTTAAATTATGCAAATAATTAACTGATTAGAAAATGAGGAGGATGAGCGTGTGCAGTGGCTCAAAACATGTTGAAGACGTCCTCATAACATTAAATGTCGAAAGAATTAACACATAACAGGTGGCTCTTTAAATTTGGCGGGCATAAAATGTTGCTAGAAAAAGCCTTTTTAATTAAGAGATTAATTGTGATTAATCAAAATTCTCAGATGTGATTACTCTGATTAAAAAAATTAATCGTTTGAGAGCTCTAATAATAATACAAGCAATATTAAATTGGGGGGGGGGGGGGTGTTCTCCAGTAGTACCTTGAGTGTAATTTATTCCCATATCATCTTTCCTCATTGAAATGAATTGATATGCCATTTATCCGTTCCAGCCTTCCCAACCAAAATGTTTGTAATGTGTTTTTAATTTAAAAAAAGAAAAAAAAACTCAATAGGATTGTCCTTATAAACATATGCAAATGACATAATGTAAACAAATAAAACTGTTTTAGCCTCGTTTTTGTTTTACTTCAGTTTCATCGACATTATGCTACTCCTTCTGGCATGACCACGTTGGCCACCTGGGGGCAGTGTAATATAGAGACATGGATATAAAGCAGGCAGCACCATGGAAGAGTAGTTAGCACATCCGCCTCCCAGTGCTGAGGACGCATGATCGAGTCCAGCCTTCCTGGGTGGAGTTTGCATGTTCTCCCCGTGCCCGCGTGGGTCTTCTCCGGGTACTCCGGTCTCCTCCCACATTCCAAAGACATGCATGGCAGGTTGTTAATTGGGCGCTTCGTATTGTCCCTAGGTGTGCTTGTGAGTGTGGATGGTTGTTCGTCTCTGTGTGCCCTGCGATTGGCCGGCAACCAGTTCAGGGTGTCTACTGCCTGAAGCCAGCTGGTATAGGCTCCAGCACCCCCGTGATCCTTGTGAGGAAAGAAATGGATGGATGGATGGATGGATGGATATAAAGTATGTGGTGACAATCTCTGCTACTCATTTGTCATCCTTTTCAGAGGATAAAGAATATATGCATGTGAGTATTGCTATTACTTAATTATAATAGTATAATAATAGTATAATAGTATAATTAACATTTAAACTATTCTTATAGGAAATTAGAAACAATTTTACAGTTGTTAGATTTAATTAAAAAGGAAGGATATTATCTTTTATATGAATAATAAATAGGTTAAAAATAATTACTTCAGGCGATCATATATAATTAACGCATTCAAAACCAAACACATTTTTTGATACTTTGTCCTTCACTGCTAAAAACGTGTTTGCACGTTTCTTATTATGTGTTTTTTATGCAAGAGCATACAGAAGGCTTTGATGCAGCTTCTGACATGAAGAGGTGGGTTAAAGCAATGGTAGTTATTACAAAAACACCCAGCGGTTGTCAGCAGAGTATAAGAGATCAGCCAGGGCTATGATGCAACAAGTTCTTTTTGTCAGTGTCTTCACCAGGAATATGAATAGTGATGGAACTTAGTTGTATTCTAATGCTAATTGCTGCAAAACAGAAACCAAAGCAAACATACTTTTTTTTTCCCCCAATGAAAGAAAAGACTCTAATCTTTCTTTTGGTAGGTTCCATGTGTTTTTTAGTAATCAAATACAATATTCTGTGGGCCTTGCAAAATCAGTCAAAATCCAGTAAAACAGCGGGTGTGAAGGGGGTTGCTTCAGTGAAAATGACTGGGAGTGAATGAGTTAACATGGAATTATTAATTAAATGGAATTATTAATCCTTTCTCAGATCAAACTTTACCCATCGTAGAATGCTTATTATTGTAGAGGAAACGTTATAAGTATGTTTTTTCCAAGCATGACTTGATAGCAGGGCTTGGCAAAGATCCAGACACTTTCAATCTATTAAGCTATCTGAAACACAATCATCCACAAACCTCACAGGTGGGACAAGTTGTTGGGAGGATCCCATTTGCCTTTGGTGATGTGTTCCTGCGCCAGAGACACACAGTGTATGAAGTGCTGCCTCCATGAATGAAAAAGCTTTTCTTGTTTTTAATTGAGCTCACTTTATGACCGCACCCAGACACGCACATTATACTCTGGAAATAGAAGCCAACTCTTGTCACAACGCTCAGACACAGTCACAGTTCATTTCCTGTTCTATGGTTATCATCATGTTTCCTCGATTTCAACAATTAAGCTAATTGCTATAAAATATGCTAACGAGCCACAAGTTAGAAATGGCGTGGGCTCATTGAAAATCCGGGGAGCTCTGCCTCTACTAGCACCAAGGCTAACTCTTAACGAGATGAGTAGTCAAGTAGGCAGCGGTAATTAGCGCCCAATTAACACACCGCCAAGTCTCGCACTCGCCACCAGCTGTTGTCATCAGAGGAGTTTTTGGCAGTGGGCGGGTGGGGGGTCCAGAGGAAGGTTGACGGGCCTCCTCATGGGAACAGATGGCGAACGCGGCGCGCTTGTTGGCAATCAGTGCGTTTTTGAGCTAATGACTTAATTAGCTATGCAAATGGACAAATCAGTGTGGATATTGTCATTTAGTTGAAAAGCTCACCTAAATTAATTAGCCCGATTAAGGCATAGCTGGGCGGAAAAACGATTGCAGTGGGGGGGGGGGGGAGTCTCTTGGTGACTTTGATAAAGTGAGTAGCATAGTGGTCAAGTGGATGGCACTTTGGTTCTCAGGTTCTGGGTCTGAATCTCGGCTCCGGCCTTTCACTCAGGGTGGAGTTTGCATAATGTCCTTGGGTTTGCTCGCACATTTTGAATTTATGGTATGGTATCGGCCGATCCCAGATCTTTCTGCACGGAAGCTTTCCAGCTATAATTTTATTTTATTTTTTTGGAAGCAAGCAAGACAGGCTAACTCAAATGTTGAACTATTTTCACTTGTTACTGTTTAAAAAAAACTTTCAATCTTGAGGCGACATAATGCTACACGGCTCCTCCGAGTGAGAGAAGAAGCAGTTAATGTTTTTTTCTGAGGCCATTTTCAACACTTTAAATGGCTTAATATCCATAAAATGGGGAAAGGCCAAAAGTATCAATTTGTGAAAAATATTAAATTGACTATTTTGGCTCATAGGAGGTTTACCTCACCTCTTGGTCCAAAGTCAGCTGGAATAGGCTGCAGCTCACCCATGACCCGACTCAGATGAAGCAGTTTTAGAAATGGATCATGCTAAACAAAGTGGGCGTATATGTGCCTTCAGATGCTTTTTTTTTTTTGTTCCCTTTGTGTTGCTATGATATGATTGCATCAGTAAGCATATCTTGGGTTGTGTACATGTATGTGCGATGTACGCGTGTGTATGTAGTGCAACGAGCCAGGCGACGTTGACACACATGAGCACTGAAGCGTGCGCTCTATTTGTGGTGCTGCTTCCACCCAGGTTGCAGTAGGGGGCCGCCGTTTGGTAGGGTTTTCGGCATCTTAAAATGCTTTTGGCTGGACATACAGTATTTTAGATAATGGCCTTTTGATTGCACTTGTGTGGAAATAGTTGAGTCTCCGCGGGTCCCCGCCCCCCACCACTGCCACCATCAAGTTGAAATTAAACAACCAAGTAAATCTTAAATGCTGCTGTTTTTCCTTCTTATGTAATGTGTTTTGTATTTAATACAGAGCCATGTTTTTTAGCTAGGTGCTTGTCATTCAATTTTTTTTATTTTTTATTTTTTTTGCCATACGTTGGCAACAATTCTGCCAAGCAACAATTAGTTATATAAGATGAGCTGTTATGAAAAGCTAAAAATAATAATAATAATAATAATTAGTAATTACTCAGGTATGTGACCAGCAACAGGTGGATACACAGGTTAATTGTACCTTCTGCCATCTAGTGGTAGAGCGTTTTAATTCTCCTGTTTGTCACTGTAGGTCGCTAGCATAGATAGATGAACAAAGATGCATTAGCACTGACTAGTGACTATAGCAATCTTTTTAAGGACACAAATGTAGTACTGTCTCATGCACTTCAACCAAACTGTCAACGGTTCTTGTGTGGAAAAAAAACTAAAACAAAAAAAAACTGTTTATGTATTATTTAGACTGTTTTTGTTGTGGCGATTTAGGTTGAAATCATTCCTGTCTGTAGCAAACTCGGCAGATGGGTTTAATTATGGTGAACATTTAATCTGCTTTCTATTTTACCTGAAAGGCACCATTTTTTTTAATACAATTTGGTCAAGTCTTTCAGTTTGGTCTGCCATCTCGTGGTGAACACTGTTATTACATCTTAAAATTGCTGAGCTACAAATATTTTTATTTTCAGAAATGAATCATTATTTATTTTATTTTATTTTATCTTATGTTGTTCTTAACATTGTATTTGTATGCTTTAACTGTTGTAAGGTGACCTTGAGTGTCCAGGAAGGCGCCTATAAATAAAATGTATTATTATTATTATTATTATTATTATTATTATTATTATTATTATCATGAAAAAATTGTTGAGGGCACTCCGATTGTGGGCTTAGCGCACCAGTTTTCCATCCCTGGCCCAGATGTATCAATTCGGCATATACAGTGTTCCCCTGTTTTTCCGCTGGGGTTAGGTTCCAAAGAAATACCCGCAATAAATGAAATCCACGAAGTAGTTAGCTTCATGTTTTACATTTATTATAAATGTTTTAAGGCTCTAAAACTAGTGTAGTTACGATACCGATACTGCATTAAAACAGTGGTATCGGTATTGGTGACTACTCACAAGTAACATGCCGATACCATTAATTCCAACACTAATATAGGATTTTGGATTCACCATCTTGTGTCTTGCTCATGCACGACATTCACTGATATGTGACATGTCCACTGCATGCCGATCTAAGATATCCTATTGGCCCTTCAATGCTCTGAACCAATGGCAGGACAGATTTTTCATGTTGAGGAAAAAAACCTTAAGTATCGGTATGGTATCGGTATCGGCCGATACTGCAAAGCTGGGTATCGGTATCGGGAGCCAAAAAACGGTATCGGAACAACACTATCTAAAACCCCTCACTGCGCAGTTTATACAGTTTTGTCATCAGTGCATTTACATTTTTTTCACATTTCTCTCTTGTTTAAACATCCTCAATGTTCAAAACTTCATACATTTTATAAAATATGTACATTAGTGTAAAGAAAAAAAAATGCAATAAAAAATCCGCGAAACAGCGAGACTGTGAAAAGTTAGCTGCAATATAGCGAGAGAACAATGTATATATATATATATATATATATATATATATATATATATATATATATATATATATATATATATATATATATATATATATATATAAATTCATGAAGTACTTGTCATAATTTTTTACTCCTCTAGATGGTGCTTTTGGTTTAAAGATAAAGGCTAGTCAATGGAACTTCAATCTGCATCTTTAAACTAAGGATGCCATCTTGAGGAGTAAAAAATATAGCAATTGCTACATGAAGCTCCATTTTCCCATCAGTAGTCTTGACACCAATTAGTGGAGAGTTTGGCGCTATCGTGTGGTATCCTAGGGTGTTACAGAAAGTACACAAAAAATGTGAACAGGTGACATTTTAAATTACATTTTTGACTCGTGATTTCACCTTACATCTCTGATTGGAACGAAGGTTGGGAATCACTGGTCCATAGGGCGTAAATAGGACGCACACGTGCCGGAAACAAGCTCATTCCTCCTTTGCGTCGCCTCCAGGACGTGATGGTGGTGGGCGAGCCCACGCTGATGGGCGGCGAGTTCGGCGACGAGGACGAGCGCCTGATCACGCGTCTGGAGAACACGCAGTACGACGCCACCAACGGCCTGGACGACGACGACGACTTCACCGGCTCGCCGGCGCTGACCAACAATGGGCCGTGGAGCAGCAAGGCGCCCAACGGCGGGCCCGACGGCAAAGCGGAGAACGCGGCGCCGCAGGCCTCGCAGTAGGAGCGATGCACGCGGAACAATGAGAGCAGCAATAGCCACGCCGCCTGGACATTTTGGAGAAAAAATTGTATGTAAATGTACAAAATAAATAGCGAGGTGTGGACTTCTTTTTGGGTCAAGAAAAGCTTTCGGTGGACTGTCGCCACTGTGATTGGTGGACAAGTGTCACATGACATCACACAGTGGAGCCGAAAGAAGACGTTTTGTTGTTTTTAAAAGCACCAGCTCGACGTTGTTTGAGGCCACTGCAGTCACTCTCTTATTTTATTTTTTCTGTTTCAAATTAGCAGGAAATAGCAGTCCCCTTTGTTTTGGTTTTATGGGTTTGGGTTAAAATCTTGAATCTTGGCTTCCTCTCACATCCCAAAAACATGCATGTTAGGTTCATTGAGAAGTCTAAATTGACCATAGGTGAGAATGATTGTCATTATGTGTCCTGTAATTGGCTGACAACCAGTTCTGGGTCTACCCCACCTTTCAGCCAAAGTCAGCTAGGATAGTTTTCCAGATTACAATGAATGTTTTGACACCCCCCTTCACACCATTTCCATGCAAAGCAGTTGGATTGTGTTTCCTGCTCTGTGGATGACTTAATTGGACTTTTTTCCCTTTAATACTCCCAAACTGCATGATTTTATAAGGTTTTATTTTATTTATTTTTTTTGTTCTTGTTAATTTCATACATGTGCTTTTAAAAAACACACACACAATCTGATTGTCCTGCATCAGTTTGGGAAGGTTTGTAAGTGTAAATAGAAAAATATTTTGTCCATGAGCCACAGAAAGCAGTTTGGAAATGGCAGCTCTTTATCTCCAAATTTCTCCTAAATGCCCCACCTCACCCCTCCAACCAACCTCCTTTAGCTAGTGCACAACCAAAGCAACAATTCAACATGGTCGCATTTGTTTTGGTGAAAATCAAGACGAAACCACCCCCTGCAGAAATGCTGCGCCGTCCCTTTAATTGTGTTCACAAGGCTTCTTCAATTGGGTCTCTGCTTGATTTACTCTGCCTGCAAACGTTGGGAATTTTTTCCCGCCTTTTTTTTTCTGTGTAATATCAGAACCGTAATACAGACAGGACTCCCGCTGGCTGTGTGTAAGGGGATTCCACCATGCCAAGATCTCCGACACTCACTTCTCCCATGGTTGTGTTGAGAGACAGAGACAACAAAAGTTTTTTTTTTTTTCCTTCTTTTGTGGGATCTCTGTATGAAAGAGGCTACGTGAGCCAGTACCCACTTTCATGCAGCCTGTCAAAATCTAATATTTTCCCTCCTTATTTCTATGTCTCTGTTCTGTAAAAACGAAGAATGACAAAATAAAAATAAAATGGCAATGTTCCATCATTGTGGGTAAAATCAGGGCTATATGCGAAACACAACATCTACGTGGTTTGGAATTCACGACACACACACACAATATCCCACCTTTGCTGGGTTCTGTGTAAAAGATCTGAGCTCTCCTTTCCAGGATGGGAAACTTGTGGCAAAATCCTGCTTTTGCTCGGTTCTGTCTAAACACCAAAGGTTGACAAATGACGGTTCATCTGTTGTAGCTCTGATGTTGAAATTTTGCAGAATCGTTGTGTAAAAGGTGCTAAAATTAAAGCTAACCTCGTGAACCAGTAGCCCCTTTTTCACTGACTACCAGAAGCAGGATTTGTTTTTTTTGTTTTCTCGCCAATATCAAATGATGGGTGAAATCCGGCAGACAGGATACCACGGACACAAGCGGCAATTATATCTCGCTGCTGTTACGGCTCCAATTTGGCCATTTCGCAGGCTCTCTGTGTGAAAAGAGGCTTAATTCTTGGTTGAACTTTTCCCAAGAAGACAAAAGGCGCATGTCTTCACACGAGTGCTTATTTATTTGTGCTTTTTTTTTGTTTTGTTTTTGTAAGGAAGCGATCAAAACCCATTTCTGAATATGTTTGCGGCTAGTATTATTAGACACCGTTTGTACATTATATAGCAGAGGTGTTCCGTGTCATATCTGATGTCTGGTATGTATGCTTTACCATTAACTTGTGCCAATAAAACCGTGCTTACAAATAACACGAAGGGTGACTCCTTCTAAGCGAATAAGGATGTTTAATAAGGTGGAAAATCAACTCGCCACTAAATTGGAAACGATTCTCCTGCAGATTATGTTGATTAGCAGCATCTTAAGGATAGGTTTATAGCGTTTAACAATGTTATTTGGCAATTTTCTAGGTTTTAAAAATGGTAATTGGGGTAAATGCCAGTACGAGAAACCAATATGAGAGTGAATTTTAAGGTTCCAATCATTGTATTATTAAAGTAAAGAAATAAGCAAGAGTATTTTCACATTTAAATGGGAAGAACCTGCACTATCCTACAACACGTGGATTCTTCTGGGCTGAGTTCTGTTGTTGGGTAGAACTGACTTGCAAGACGACATGGTGGACCTTTAGCGACACCATGAGCTCAAGCAGGGTACTGCAAAAACATTCTCATTACGTACATGAAAAAAATAAAATCCGCATTTTTACTGTTGTAGTATAATGTTATGAAAACGCACAAACATAAATAGTTTTTAGTTTTTAATCCAACCAACCAGGACAGAATTATTGAACAAGACAATCTTTAAATCCGATATCCTTCTGGATACAAATTGTTATATTTTTCACAAATCGTGAAAGAACCCGTGAAAATGACAATAACAAACACGTTTGGAAGTTTTGTTTTATTAATTTAAAAATGGGAAACAAATAAAAATATAGTGGGAGCCGAGGCTACGAAATACTTTAAAACATGTTCGTCTCCCAGAAGAGTAATATTATTCATTAATTAAATATAATATAATCAGAAGTATTGGTTATAAAACAGATATACATATTGTAAATTTGCATTTGAAATATAAAACGGCATTTTTCTATCGTCGAATGATTGCGCCCGTGACATATGTTTTATTTAAATAAATAACACTTTATTTAAAATAATTTTGTTCAACGATACTAAAGTATAACACGTTAAAAAACGTAGTAACAAAAACAACATAAAACGTTAAAAAACATTGATCAATAAAACATCACATGTTGAATATTAAAGGATAAACGTATCTTTATTTAAACAAATATTTTACGTGTCCAAAAATAATGCATAACACGTTACATGAGCACTGTTACAAATACGATGAAATCATACATCACATTGATCAGTAAAATATTTACACTGAAAGAATAAAATAAATGACCAATTACTAGTTGTAAATAATTACGTCCGAAATGACGTGATGTCAGAACAGCGCGACACAGTTAAGTCTAGTCCCACAGTAAAGATGGCGGATGCGTCGGGGACCGAGCTGTCAGACGAGAAAGAGAAAGAAGCGGACACTGAACGCAAAAGTAAGCAAGAGACGCGACCGTGGCAGGATGCGAACACGCTGGAGAAAGGTGTCATTTCTCCACCACTACCCGAGACGTTGGGCTTTTACGACATTAGCGCTGACATCAGGCGCCAGCGAAGGGACCACTCGACAGGTACCTCGTTGCACCCCCCAACCCCTGTTTCCCTTTTGTTGTTGTTGTTTTAACAACTGTGACACTCTGACAATAACATTTCCCAGATATTCTTTCCATTAAACGTCTGGTGAGTTAAGTGAGCAAAGCCAAGTCGCGAAGTGCTGTAAAATTGGGACGCGTAGCCACGAATGCTACTTTGGTAACGTGTATTTAATAAGAACAACTCTTTAACAAAATAGGTTGTGTCATTTCGTCATGACGTCACTCTTACTTCCGGGTGACAAAAGCTGGAGCTTCCTCTACGCCACTGCTAACAAAATAATCAACCTTACATCATCATGTCATTGACCAATGCAGAGCAACTAAGAAAATAGGGAAGATGACTTCAGTGATAATTTTATTCTTCTTTCCTACCACCTCAATGTAACCGTGTTAGTCAAAAAGATGTCAGATGAGGTAAATTCAAATGGCCTTAAAGGGAAACCCAACGGCGGCCATAATTTACATTTCAACAGATAAGTTGATTCTAATATCGAGGTGGTGGAAATTTAGACAAAGCTAACACTAGAAGTACTGTGCCACCTGTTGTTTTCAGTCAAGAAAAAGTTAGTGTTTTTTGTAAAGAATCGATAGTACTGGAGACGAGAGTTAATGCAATTAAAGACAATTTGTGCCCCCTATCGTTTAAATGATTCAGTGAACTTAACATACCCCATCTTCTCCCTAAGGGCTTTCAGGTTAATTGCCAAATAATGGTCTGTTTTCATTCAGCATGCTTTGTGTATGTCAGTTGACATGAATGACAACCATGCACAGGGTGAATGATGTCAGGCAGCAATAATTTAAGACAATAAAGAGCAGCAAGTCCTAACCTTATGTGCCATGGAAAATTATCCAATTTCAGTTAATTGGTGAACTATTATTGTAGAAATTATTTCCTGCAAATAATGTCTTTGTTTATCCATTTGTGCCAGTGACATATAGTAACAGGGAGAACAATGAAATTCTCTTCCACTCGATGGCAGAATTAAAGATGATTAACTCATTCAGACCCAAAATCATATAAATGGTTTTTTAATACTTTGTCCTTCACTCCCAAAAACATATTTGTGTTTTTTTGTTTTTTTTGTTTCTTGTTTTATGCTAGAGCATACAGCTTCTGACCTGAAGAGGTTGCTGAAAGCAGCAGTAGTAGTTATGACAAAAAACGGCCAGCAAGTGGCAGCAGAGTATAAGAGATCAGCCAGGGCCATGTTGCAACAAGCTCTTTTTGGCAGTGCTTTCAACAGGTTTGTGAATAATGATGAAACTGAGCTATATTCTAGTGCTGCAAAACGGAAACAGATACAAATGTACTTTTTTGATGATGAAAGAAGAGAATCAAATCTTTCTTTTGGTAGGTTCCATGTTTTTATAGCAATAGAACACAATATTCTGTGGACCTTGCGAAACCTGTCAAAATCCAGTGAAACAGCTTGGAGCAAAGGGGTTGCTTCAGTTATAATGACTGGGAGTGAATGAGTTAAAGTGAACGTGTGTTTCTACTTGGTACCTTTCATACAACAGAATAAACATTTCGAAATGAGTGAGTCAATTTGCAATCAAATGAGGTGAGAACTGTGCTGTCATATTTTACTCACGTAAAATATGTGCCTTGGCTTAAAGAAAGTTTGGAAAGATTTGTTCCGATTCTGACTAAGTTTGGAAACAGAACCATAACACCCTCAAAAGTGTCATTGTGATCAACTCTGTGTGTGTGAATAGCTATTGTAGTCTCGACAGCAGACATGACAATGGGGACTGTGTTCGTTGCATGCAATGTCATTCCAGATTCGTCGCTGACCCGCTTCATCTGCACGGAGCTGACCCGAGGCTACTTCCTGGAGCACAACGAAGCCAAGTACACCGAACGTCGCGAGAGGGTGTACACGTGCATGCGCATTCCCAAGGAGTTGGAGAAGGTAGGTAGCTACTTGGTACTGAATTCAGTTCAAATATTTTACTGTTTCAGTCCAGAACCACCAGATGGCCGTCTAGAATCATTTGCAATCGTTGTTTTGGTTGCAGTTGATGATCTTTGGTTTCTTCCTGTGTGTGGACGCCTTCCTTTATGTCTTCACACTGCTGCCCCTCAGGGTGCTGCTGGCCGTGCTCCGCCTCCTCACCCTGCCCTGCTGTGGCTTCAGGTCAGAAACGCCACACAAACTCCCACACAAATAAATACAGTTTCATACTGTATAAGTCTCTCTGTCGTCATGACAAAATTAGAACAGTGCTGTTGGTCCTCGTGGTGTATTTCTATGGACTGCATGAGTGTGAACACACATTCTAGAAATGCACAACAAAATTAAAAAATAATAACACTCAACTAAAACAATTTAAAAAAAATACAAAATTAAAAGACAATGAAAATAAATAGCATTTTTTTTATAGAATCTTCAATTTTAAAATAAATATAAATGAAAAGCTAAAACTATTTGTAGAAAGTTAATTTATGCAAAAACACCAATAATAATTAAAACAAAACAAAACACAGTTTTAATTTAAAACCATGACAAATAAGTAAACATGTTGGTACAAGTTAGTTTTACAATTAAAAGAGTAAAAATTAAAAAATGTTTTAAGAAGTGCATTACAAAAAAACATGAAGAAGGAAAACAAATACATGACAAATAAATAACAATTGTACAAATTACAAAAAAAGGGTAAAAAAAAATTTGAGTAAACTAATTAAAATAAAAAGGATAAGCAAAATAAATATTTTTGTGATTAAAAAAACATTTCTAATAAGTACAATCATGCAGAAAAAAAGTTCATTTTAACAAATCATTTTAAGTAAAGAGAAAAAATATTCATAGAAGTAATTGTAGACTAGAAAGTGTGTGAAAGTGCAAAAAAAATAAATAAAATTGTTTTGAAAACTATTGTGTCGCTTTTTGGAAAACAATCTTTACTTAATTGACTTTCAAATCTTTTCTATATTTTTATGATTTGTTATTTATTCTAAGTTAAAATACACTTAAATGTACTTAATTTATGTTTTAAAAAAAATGCAATTAGAAAATCTTTTAGCAACGACTCCATGTTTGTGCCCATCCTCCCCCCTCTCTTACTGTAGGGCGCGCACATGCCCCTACTGCAGAAGAAGCAGGTATGCTCCCTCCAACCTTATTCATGTTCACTCACCAGCCCCAAGCAACCATCTCTCTACCTTCATCCTCATCTCCATCGTGTCCTTTCGATGTTCAGCTGCTCATCATCACGGCCCACTTAACAGCTCCTTATTGGTTAGTTCCCCTATCACCGGGGAAATTGCATTCAACCACGTCAGCGGAGATTTGCGGAGTGTGCATGTTCATCCTCCGTGTTTGCTCAAAAGCTGCAAACAAGCTGCCTGTATGTGTATTTGGAGCACTTTGAAGTCGACAAGGAGTCGAAATCAAGAAGGAAAATACTGTTTGATTTTTGCTTCATGTCCAAGTGACTCGGTTTGTAAACCACACAGGATCAATGGAGTGCACTACTTGGCTGCAACCAGAAAGGGGCGCTGTTGTTGCAATCACAACTTGTTTGCCATTAGAAAGAAGGGCAGCATGGCATCGGCTTGACTGCTTCCTTATTTTTATCAATGTGGAGTAGGAAGGTGGTGAGGAAGTGATGTGATGAGTAGCAGGCAGGACAGGAGGAGTGAGTCAGACAGTGTTGTGTGGTGGGAGTGGCTTTGCTCAGAAGCGACTTAAATGAATTGCCACGGGTGACATACTCTAGATACTGAGGCTGTCTCTTATGGATGTAGCGTAATGTATAAAATGAATGCGTCAGTGAAGTAATACTTTTTTAAAAAATATATTCCGTCACTCAAAGAGTGCATCTTGCAAGGCTCTTTTACGCAGAGATGCCGCCAAGAAAAGACCCGTCATTTCTATGCCTTCGCCTTTTATGCGCTGTGATGTATGTCATGAATCCACATGCTTTTTTTATTTATTTATTTATTTATTTATTTTTTTGTCACAGCACTATAAACGCTAGTTTGGAAAGTTGCATTTTCAACCATAAATCAGCACTGGAAATGTATGCATCCATATCCACACTGGCCTTGCTAAACGTGGTTGTTTGTCGTATTCAGTATATATGTTTTTTGCACGTTTAGTAGTTTGTCTTTTGATGTCTGGCATGCATCGCTTCAGTAGAATAGTGGAATAAATAAGTGTCGTGTCGTAGCTAGTGTAAGTCAGTGTTGTTGATTGTGTGCTTCCACAGTGGATCGAGGCTGCTGCAGCCGGCGCAGGTGTGCGACATGCTGAAAGGCCTCATACTGGTGCTGTGCTTCTCCATGATGCACTACGTGGACTACGCCATGATGTACCACCTGATCCGAGGGCAGTCAGTCATCAAGCTCTACCTAATCTACAACATGTTGGAGGTGATATTGGAGTTATTTCAATGGCTTGGAAAGCGGAATGAGTTGCGCTAACCATACAGCAGAATCAATGTATGGAATTTGAGTTCCCGGGTGTGAGTAAATTGGGACAAAATCCTCATTTCGGTATCACTGGCGTTGGGCCGAAACCTCCCATGTCCAAATTTCCAAATTGAAACTATTGGTCATTCCCTATGTGTGTGTATAAAGTTGGTGCTGCTTTTTTGGTCAGCAACTGAATGAAAGGGGGAGATATGACTATATGTTATATCATGTGACGTCACTATAGATTCGTTGTCAAATCTGGAGGGAGGTAATCTTACAATCCTGACAGTTATCAAGTAGGTAACACGAACGGAAAAGAGGGGTCATGAATGACATCACGCAAGACTGATTGATGTTACATTTAACAATTTCAAGTGTGGTGACAATTTGACTTGAGACTGGAACTGATCTGTTTCCATTATTTCTTTGGGCACAAAAATCTTCCCTGATAAAAGGTTGCAGATCGCCTCTTCTCTTCCTTCGGCCAAGACATCCTGGATGCGCTCTACTGGACCGCCACGGAGCCCAAAGAGCGCAAGAGGGACAGCATCGGCGTCATCCCTCACTTCCTCATGGCCGTCTTTTATGTTTGTATCCTTCCACTATGGTAGTATGGGTGTTGAAAAACGTGTTATCACCTTTTTTTTTTTGCTTTAAATCAGGGTTCACTCTCACTTTTTGGATCAATTTCCAGTCCCCTTATGTGGATAATAGAGATACAATACTTTTTTTTTTTTTTTTTTTTTTTTTTTTTTTTTTTTTTTTAAGTAGACGTAATAATTTACCACTGCTATTTTTTTTTCTAGTTACGGCTCATATATCACTACTTGAAATGTTTTCTTGAGCATCACATCCCCAGTTCTCCACGCTATCCTCATCATGGTCCAAGCCTCCACGCTAAACGTCGCCTTCAACTCACATAACAAGTCCTTGCTCACCATCATGATGTCCAGCAACGTTAGTACACACACACACACACACACACACACACACACTCACACATTCACATCATACGGCAAGACCAAAGTACACATTGTTATTTTGTGTGATGAAGCTTAAGTAGAGCAAATGGAATGTAACCGCTTCTTATTTCACAGTTCGTGGAGATCAAAGGCAGCGTTTTCAAGAAATTCGAGAAGAACAACTTGTTCCAAATGTCCAACAGTGGTACGATTTGTTTCAAATTTTTATCATGAGTGAACAGATAAAAGCTGGAATTTATTCCAAAATACCCTCTTGTATATTATTTATCTTTGTAGAAAACTAGCTAATGCTAGAACAAAAATGTAACCAAGGTGAAATATCTCTGATCAAGGCAAAATGTGCTTGTTCTTTTTGTTCCCAGACATTTGTTCTTACAGGGGCAGTAGTTTGCAGGACCATTTCACTTACTCCAAGCTTTTTTTTTTTTTACTTATTGCTGTTGAGGAGCTTCTTTAGCTTAAAATGAAAGTAGTGAGCCCATCTCAGCTGGCTTTGGGCAGTAGGCGGGGTACACCCTGGACTGGTTGACAGCCAATCGCAGGAGAACATATATTTTTTTTAAATTTTAGTACTGCGACTCTAATTCTTCAGAGTATAAATGAAACATTAGTTTAAGACATCACTGCATTTTTTTTTTTTTTGGGGGGGGGGGGGGGGGTTCTAGCTAAAAGAAGCACGTTTTAATAAATCGTACCGAAATCAATCTTCCTGTTCTATTGCCTATTTTTTTTTTTTTTTTTTTTTTTTTAAAGAGCTTATTTTTACAACTTTCCCAATTATAGCAAAACAGAAACAACAAACATACATTTGGTCATCCATTTCACAATACAGAAAAAAATACAGTAATTACAGTCTTTTTATACAGCAGTGGTTCAAGAGTCCGTTCTTTGGTTTATAAACACAATCCATTTTCCCAAAACAGAAGAAATGTTTCCGTTTTTTGGTTTAAAGAGAAGGTAATACACTCCATACTTTCAATTGTGTTCATAATACTTATCCAATCAGTCTGTGTTGTGTTGGAGGATCAGATTGCAGCCATCTCCTAGTTACTGCCTTTTTTTTGTGGCTGCTATTATTATCTTTAGCAGATATTTGTCACGGTTTGAAAGGTCAGCTGTGATATTGCCTAAGTATATTGTTTGGAAAGAGAAGTCTTTTCAAAACTTTGTTAATTGTGTATTTGACCCCATCCCAACATGCCTGAATCTGTGGACAGTCCCAGAATATATGGAAATGGTCTGCGATCTGTTTCCCACACTTCCTCCAGCAAAGACCACCTCCATCTAAAGCACCCTGCAGACCTTTTATTTTTGGAGTAACAAAAAATCTTATTAAATTTCGCCAAAAAAAATCTCTCCACTGGCCTGAACTAGTGGATGTTGCCTGAGCAGAGCACATATTCAACCTGTCTTGTTCTGAAATTTCAAGTCCAGACTCCTTTTTCCATCTTAATCTAACAGTGTTGGTTGAAAGATTCTTTGTGTTGAATTGTTGAGTAAAATATTGAAACTAATTTCTTTACACCTTTGTCTCCGTACATGGACACTAATATATCTGCAAGGTTAGTGTCTGACTAATTTCGCTTCTTGATTGGTTTTTAAGATGCGATATGTAGTGGGGTCCTTCATTTGTTCTCTTTTGCACTGTAATTCCTCTTCTGTTGCTAACCAAAACGGCAGCACCTTACTGTTGGTCGCATCACAATGTTGTGTGCATCCATATTTATGTTTTCAGGGCATGAGTGAAAAAAAAGTTAGCAAAAGAAAAAGATCTTAAGACACAAATTATTTTGCCAGCTTCTTCCCACTACCTGTTTAAACAAAATGTCCTCTTTGGAGACTTGGAGACACCATTTGACACAGACTTGGAAGCCATTATGTGCTTTGAGCGTCAAGTATTATATTACAGCCGTAGATGAAATGTCTTGGAAGCTATGTATGATTATGACAGCGGCAGCCATTTTCTTGACAAACGCGATGTGACAGGTTGTTAGAGTTTAGCAGCGCTTGTTGCGGTCGTGGTTTCACATTTCCTTCGTCTTCTCCCGGCAGATATCAAGGAGCGCTTCACCAGCTACGTTCTCATGCTCATCGTGTGCCTGAGGAATATGGAGCAGTTCTCATGGAACCTTGGTAATTGTCTTGAAATTTAAAACAACAAAACTCAAAACGAAATCAAAACCAACTGACATTAAAATTCCAAAACTACAATAACCCTGGTCAGAACACATGGATGCACACACAAAATATCACAGAGAAGTCATACATCGTCAACGAATGGCTCCACAGTTGGGACAATCCTGCTGAGCCGTGAGCAGTTTTGTCCTCAAGAGGGAGTCCTCTTGAGCAGCAACGGCGTGACATCCCGATTGACAGCTCCGTGACAAGCGTCGTCGCCCCGAGATGCTCCTGAAGGCGAACGCGCAGGCGCTGACTGACAGACACAGCCTGTCAGCAACGTTGTGACACCGACGCGCTCGTCCCTTTTCCATCAGTCACGGTCGCTTTCCTCAAAGCGAAACAAGCTTTTCTCTGAATGAGCTTCAAAGCACATTTTGTGTCGTTAGTCACATTCCTATAATAAATGGCAATGTTTAGTTGTGCAAATGTGCACAAAGCCTATTATTAAACTGCAGTGTTGGAGTTAAATTAATGACTTGTGAACATCCTTTGACAGCTTAAGAATGTCTTCTACAAACAAAGGGTTTGCATTAGCAAAGACATTTAAGCTTGTAAAGTAAGGTTTAAAATACACAAAGACTGTTTGTTTAATTTTGTGCTTGTTTCCTTTGCCGCAGAGCACCTGTGGGTTTTGTTCCCTGACGTCTTCATGGTCCTAACCTCCGAAGTGGCCGTTGACGCCATCAAACATGCCTTCATCACCAAGTTCAACGACATCACAGCGGATGTAAGAACTGAAATGTATATATTTTTTAATTGTTTTAAGTCTCCCTCCTCTGATGTCCCCTATGTTGTCTGTCAGGTTTACAGCGAATACAGAGCCAGCTTGGCCTTCGATCTCGTCAGCAGCCGACAGAAGAATGTAAGCAACAGCTTCTTTTGATTCTGCCCTCACTCTGTTGACATCGTGTTGTCTGTGTTAGGCTTACACGGACTACAGCGACTCCGTGGCCCGCCGGATGGGCTTTATCCCGCTGCCCTTGGCCGTTCTGGTAAGACGCCGCACTCTCTAAACGGTGTTGACCTGCAAATACATGATTTCAACACCTTTTATTTTGTGTTTGAACAGCTTAGCCGGGTGGTCCTGAGTTCAGTGAAGGTGCGAGGAGCGCTGTCATACACATGCGTGCTCCTGTTTTATCTCGGGTAAGACCCATTTCATTTTACTGCAGATTGCTTCTCCAAATCAATAAATGTACACTTGTATTGAGCATGTAGCATTTTCAAACACACTATTATTATGCCTAATGTAAGTGTCAAAATTTAGCACAACTATAAATTTACTTGAAAAGCTTAAATTGATGCAAAAGGTGGCTATTTTCAAGATAAGAACTGAAAGCTCTTGCAAAATTTGTCATTTTCACACAGAAACCCTGCAAAATGACCACATCTTACACATATCCCGCAAAATGACTCCCACCTTAACATTAAGATTCTATAAAACTACTTTGTCCTTCATGCAGAGATCCTCTAAAAATACCACACAGAGATCCTCTAAAAATACCACACAGAGATCCAGCAAAATTCTGACTGTTTCACACTGTAATCCCTCAAAATTGTCACCGGTATTTCATACTTATGATTACGCAAAATTGCCACGCCATTTCATGCAAAGACCCTGCAAAATTAACATCTCTCACCGGGATCCAAAATTACTATCTCTTCAGTCAAAGATCCTATGACCACCTTTTTCTCAGAGACCTGTACACTACCCAGTCTTAAGCTTTTGCCTGCCCATTGACACATTTTGTAGTTACGTCTATTTTTATTCGAAGCATGCATGCCGTACATCATCGAACTGACTCAAATATTCCCACACAACACACACACGCACTACACAGTTACATAAGCATCAACATCTTGCTTTCCCCGTGCTCGTTCGCCGCATCCCATCGGGCCGGCGCCATTGAAGAGTTTCCCCCTCAGGGTGAACAGTACCATGTTGTCATCTCGGCTGGCATCTCGGCGGTTTAAAAATAGCCCTTGCTGAAACACGCTGCCTGCCCTGGCAACAGTTCAGCCGCACTGACATGCGCTCGCTCTTAACACCTCATCGCATGCAGCAGCAGCAGGCAGCAGCTCGGCAAGACCTAATTTAGTGTGCCTGTCATCAGTGACGCCCCTTTTAGCCCTGATGATGGCACACTTGGACCACAAACACATCACAATGGACCAGTAGTAGTCTTAACCACCGCTGTGCTCACCAATGTGCTCAGGAGCTCAAAAATACCCTTTAGCTTCACACTGAGGACTGTTTCCAATCTATTTGATCTGATGTTGCAATGTGAGGAAGTTGTACACCACACATTTTAGTACACACTACGCTCAGGAAAAATGGCACGTGCGTCATCTGATTGAAGGCTGATTTAATTCAGCACTGTCATAATATTCATTTGTTATACCCTTGATATTAAAGGAAACAGAATAGTATAACAGTTAAAATGTGTTAATGTATAATAATTTTCATTGAATTATAATCACATTAATTTTAAGATGTATTTTGAGCAAGCAGTTGCATTCACAAAGCGCTACTCCTATAACCTCTTTCGCACAAAGACCCTGCAAAGTTGGCTCCTCTTTCACACTGATCTGCAAAATGGTCCTGGCTTTCACATAAATGAATTGATTATATAACCACATGAGGCAAGGGCGAAGGTTTTATCATTTAGAGTGAGAGAACTTTAACATATAGACATCTTTAACACAGAGACCCTGTACTCTCTTTCACACAAATGTCTTGAGAAATTATTGTTCTTATCGCATAAACTCTACAGAATTACAGTAACATCATTCACAAGGAGACCCTGCACATTTTTGTGGTTTTAGAGCTTCTGGAGAATTTACCCCTCTTTCTCACTAAGATCCTGCAAAAATATAATGCCCTCTTTCACTTACAGATCCTGCATATTACCAGATTACCACCTAAACTCTGTAAAATTACTTCAACTCATTTGTCTTACAAAATTACCACCTCTTTCATAGAAGTCCTGCAGAATTAGATCCACACAGAGACCCTGCAGAATGTCCTCTTCTTTCAAACAGATACTTTTTATTAGTCCCACAATGGGGAAATCCAGAAAAAAAATCCCAGCTTGCAAAAGTACAGCCACTTTCAAACAGATACCTTGCAGAAGTACCGCTTCATTCTATGAGACTATGTGAAACGACACATTTTTTTACACCGAAATCATTGGAAACTACCTACTTTCACCTCAACACTCCTGCAAAAATTCCATCTTTTTCACATAGATCCTGGTAAAGTAGCACCTCTTTCAGAAAGAGGCCCTATAAAATAATCCCTTCTTTCTCTGCAGACTGGTCACACTGAAGGTACTGAACAGCATTGTGCTGCTGGGCAAGTCTTGCGTGTACGTCAAAAGGGCCAACATGGAGGGCAAATTATTCAAGAAGCCCCATGTCGCAGCTTCATCCTCAGTCAAGACATCCAACAACAAATCTGACCACACTTCCAACGCAACAGCCTCAGGTAAATACAACCCAACAAGGAGTTAATTTCATACAGCTCCTCGTCTGTAGCCTCTTTTACACAAAATGGCCGCCTCTGCTATAAAGACTTCGAAACATCACTGTCCTGTAAAATTCACGTAGATCCTGAAAAATTGTCACCTCTATCACACACTAATCCTATGAAATGACCAACTCATTCACTGTGACCCTGTGATTTTACCACAACTTTCACACAGAGATACTACAAAGTTACCTCCACTTTTACACAAAAATTCTGCAATCGCAGCCATGTTGACACGGAAACCCTGAAAATGACCGCTTTTTCATGCAGAGATCCTGCCAAATTATTGCCACTTTTACACTGTGATCCTGTCCAATTGTCTGCACCCTCTTTCAATGAGATTCTGTAAAATTGTGGTCTCTTTCACACAGAGTAGGCAAAAATGACCACCTCAACCTTTTATGTGGAAACCCTACAATATTCACACAGCGATTTTGCAAGTAGTTCATCCATCATCTATCCTGTGTAATTACCATCACTTTCACATGGTAACCATGTGACATCACCCTGCAAAGTTATAAACTTTTTTTTTTGTTTGTGTGTGTAATATCCTGCAAAATTACAGTCATGAAACAGACCCTGAAAATAATAATAAAAATAATAATGGTCTTTAAAGAGGCACAATGCAAGATTCAGAGTTTTTTCACATTTGCGACCCCTCTGTCGAAACGTGGAATGGACCCTAGCGACGTGCACACGGCCAGGAGCGTGCACGACTTTTCGGGCACGAGCAAACCGCCAAGTTAATCGAACAAACGTAAACACGGAGCACAACGCCTTTTTCATAGGCTTAATAATGTCTACAGAGGTAAGAAACGTATTAATATTAAAGTTACTTTGTATGTGAAAGTCATTTTGAGTGACAAAAGCTTACGTAATTACAACCTTCCAAACGTAAATAGTGCAACCTGTGAATCCGGTGACATTGAGGATAGCAGTGCGTTGCTCATATGCCCAAGTGCGGAGACATTAGTAAGCAACCGTGTGGTAACTTTATTCTGCACTGCTAATCATAAATAGACCCTATCATATTTTCGTTACAAAGTATTATCTTTTTAGCAAAAAACTCAGCAAGCTGTGGGTCCCGTTTCATCTCCAGGATAGCTCTTAGCTCTCTCCATCTGACGAACGCTGCTCCTATATTTGACGCTTTCCTATATATGACGCTGGTGATCTGAAAGTTTTTTTTACTTCTCTTTGTCTTCCGTTAAGTCTCCATAAGGGATTGAGACGTATCGGGCGCAGGTCTTTTCAAGTCCATCTTGAATTAGCTGTCCTGTCCGTGAAGTTGCGTGAACAATCGCAAGAGCTAACAGGGACAATAGCGTGCACGCGCATGACGTCATGCTCAGAGCCACAGTTAAAGATTCCGGCCCGAACGCTCCGACGTTTTTTCCTTTTACAGAAAAATAGGGGCAACAGTCATTGTGCCACAGTCGTGCCTCCTGTCCATTATACAATTCTTAAAACGTGCGGGTGAAAAATATGGTTATTTTAACACTCAAATTTGAGTCGAATCTTGCATCGTGCACCTTTTAATGCAGATGAGAAACTTTTCATGCAGAGATTCTGAATGACCATCTGTTTTTGCGATTCAGTACTGTCTCTTTCACACAGATATGGTAAAATGACCACTTTTTTCACACAGCAACCCTAAAAATATTAAACCGACTCTGCAAATGACATTAACCATCACTTTTATACAGGTTGTCCAAAATGGCTGCCTCTTTTACACAGAGACCATATGAAACATAACCTATTTCACAATGTGAGCCGGGAAAATGACTGCCTCGTTCACTGAGATCTCAGCAAATTGAAACACGGAGGCACGCTTCAACACGTGGCAAGCGTTAAATGTCATCTCATGGCTTCCATGGCAACAAACTGAGGCAGACGCCCACTAACGCTTGCCTTTCATCTGTTGAGACTTCATAAATGGTGGGCCACTCCGCTTTTAGACGCCCGCGTCATCGGCCAAACACCCGACAGTTCCACGTTTTCCTGGAGGTGGCGGCGCTTTCGTGTCATTTGCAGCCAAATCTCCTCGGCTCTCACCTCCACGCGTGGCCCTGCCCACACTTCTCGACAGGAGCTTTGAGGTGACAAAAGATCCTGATGGCGTGTCGCTTCCCGTTTGCTTTATCTGGACTCACAGAAACGGCAAGACGCCACATCTTTGAAATGGGATTTGAACCCGCAACGTCAGCTTAACATGCTCACCTCACTTTCAACCTCACGCTTACTCAAGTGCCACTCCGCCGCACAATTATGTTCAAGCGCACGTCTTCGTTTTTCCAATTCAGCTGGATTCGCACAACACAAAGACGCACCATCTGCTTTTGAGTGTTCGTCCGCAGGGAAGATGAGGGCAACGAGCAGTTTGACATCAGCCATTTGCGCTTAACTTGTATTCAAACGCACAACACAAGCTATTTGAGCAACTAAAACCTCCGCCAAGGCACTTGCACAATGACCGTCCGTCTCTTTCACACACAGAATCGGCAAATTCACAGACTGTTTGACGTTGACCACAGTTACCACCTTGTCCTGCTGCAATCTTGCAACCACTTTCCCACAAAGACCCTGGACAGGTTTTACACAGCTCAATGTGTGTCGACGCTTTCACACGGACACCCTGCACAATTACTATCTCTTACTGGCAACACAGAGACTCTTAGCAATTATTATCAGTATGAATTCTTACCAAAATGGGCTCTCTTTGGATCCTGCTGAACGATTGCTTCTTTCACAAAAAAAATCCTACAAAATCACTGACACGTTTTACAGCCTCCCTAAAAATGTCTTTCACACAGAGATCCTGTAAAATTAGCAACGCTGTTACTGCGGTTCAGTAAAATTGTCTCGTTCACACAGAGAGCCCATGAAATCACCTCAGGTTTTACACCAGAGGTCTCCAATTCCTCGAGAGCACCTATCCAGCCTGTTTTCCATGTCTCCGTCCTTCAGTACAGCTGAATCTAATGATCAGCTAATCAGCAAGCTTTGCAGAAGCCTGATAACGATCACAATCATGAATCGGGTGTGTTCGTGGAGAGAAACATGGACAACAGGCTGGATAGGGGCTCTCGAGGACCGAACTTGGAGACCCCTGTTTTACACAGTGGGCTTGCAAAAACACTTGTGCACAGAGAACTTGCAAAATCAGCACCACTTTCATCCAGAACCCTGTAAATGATCGTCGGAGACACTGTACTTTTACCACCTCTTGCTACCTGTATGTTTTTTTTTGTACATTTATATTGACCTTTTTTCCATGAAACATTAAATTTAATTATTTTTTTTATTAATTAATAATAAATTAATTTTATAAATTAAACATTAACATCTTCTTCACAGGTGACAGCAAGCTGAACCCGAAGTCGCCCTCCGTCCCTCCTTCCTCCTCACCTTCCTCTTCTTCAGTGACCACTCAGCCAGCACCGCGGTGGGACTTGCCCCCGCCTCCCGTCGACTCTTCAGCCTCGGCGCCAGCATCTCCTCCTCTTGACCGCGCGCCCCTTGCACCCGAATCCCAGCAGGCTGCTCCCTCGCCTCCCAAAGAGGAGCGCGCGCCCGAGGCGAGGCCCAAGGCTCCCAAAAAGGACCTTCTGGAGATCGACCGCTTCACCATCTGCGGCAATCGCATCGACTGAGGGGAAAAAGACACGAGTAAGTAATCGGACGCGCCTTGTGCCAGTTTCCTGTTGTTTTTGAGACGTTTCACGACAGGAAGATTGAGCGGGCTGATGATCAGCATGTGTGGGCGCTGGATATGAAAAAAGGAGCACTTTTCAAGGTACGGAAGAGCACAGCTGGAACCCACGCAAAAAACGGTGGTCGGGGGGCGCTCACGCCACAAGAGACTCCAAAATATTCCCCGTACTGAATGTGACGACGCTGCACAAAATGGTGTTTACAACTGTCAAGGCCAGGACGACGTATCACGCTTGTGCTTTTGGTTTGAAGATTTACAATAATTATGTGTTGTTGTTGTTTTCAACTCAAACTCAATGTTGAGTTTGCACAGCTCTCATGCCTGTAGCCACTTTCATACAGAGATCATGCCAAATGACCACCTCTTTCACACAGAGAATTTACTGCATGGTTCAAAAAGACCTTGCAAAATTCCTGCCTCATTCCATTGGAGCACGCATAATTACAGCTTCTGTCATACAGGAATTCTGCATATAATTAGCACCGCTTTCTTTCCGAGAGCCTGCAAAATCACAGCTTTTTTTCTCACAGATACGGCAAAATGAAAGCCACATGCACTGTTTGTTCTTGGAATACAGCCGCCGCCCCGTACACACAGAGATCCATTGGAATTTATTTCACACAGAGACCCTGCACATTTACTGCCTCTTTCACACAAATAGCTACCAAAATTAACAACACCTTTTATACAGGGAAAATGCAAATTCACGGACAATATAGCCAATATTTATTTTTGTTTATTTTTTTACACTGACCTTGTAAAATTAGGGCCACGCTCACACAGAGACCCTGCAGAATTACTGCCTCTTTCACAGCTCGTAAAATTAATACCACTTTCATACAGAGACACTGCAAAATCAGAGCCTTATTCCCTCCAATCTTGCAGGAACTCTCTCTTTCACACGGACAAAAATTATCACCTCTCACGTAGAGATCATACAGCATTCTTGACCCCTCTATAGATTCTGTAAAATTGACCCTGCAAATTTGTAGCATGGTTTCTACAGAGATTCTACAAAATTGTAGCTTTCTTCACAGAGTTTTGGCGGTTTCATACAGGAACCATGCAAATTTACCTTCTCACTCACATTTTGCAAAATTACCATGTTTCCAACACGCCTTCAAAATTACTGCCTGTTTCCAACAGAGACCCTCCAAAATTACTGACACTTTCACACAAAGATTCTGCAAAATACCTGCCTTTTTCACTCATGTTTCCAAGTTGTTGTTGTTTTTTTATAATACTTAATTCCTCTTCCCAGTGCACAAATCAAAATTCATTTGCCACAAAATGGCGGACCAACTCAGCGTGTTCTTCCATTTAGACATCCTGCCTGCTGTCCCAATACTTTTGTCCACATAGTGTTGCACTGATGGCGCCAACCAGATTGTTGCCTTCGTTAGCCTTCGCCGTCATGTTTATGTCCTTGCCGTAGTCATAAAGGTTTTCACAATGAAAGCCTTTTCATCTGGAATGTTTTCAGGTTGACTTTGATTGCAATGAAACGATCTTTTGGTTCCCTGCAGAAATATGAATTATTCTGTTTTTGTTTGATACAAGATGTGACATGTAAAGTGTGATTTATTTAATTTTATTTAAGGTACTTTTTCCTTCCATGTCGAGGAAGGGGGGTACACAAGAGAAGGTTTCTATAGGGTTTACTGCCATTGTTATTATTATAATAATGTAATAAAATATTTTTGGGGAGTTGCCACTTGTGATGTGATGATGACGCAGCTTGTTTCATGTGCCTTCATGGTATATTGTTTGCTTGAATTATTAAAACACAAAACTACTTTCTGAATGTCCCTGCCATTACCATATAACTATATATTTGTGTTAGACTTGTTAAATTTGTCATTTTTATTTTGTCTTGTTTTTATTTTGGGCTTGTTTTCCATTGATTTGGCACCGTAATCATTGTCAGGATTTCCAAACAGGCCAGAGCGAGTTGAGTAATTTCTGTTGCTCGTGTTTCTTGAATCCATCTTAACTGTTTTTGCCTCCCAAATGTAGGCCACACATTCGATCAACTGTCAACAAGTCAACATGATAACCAACTCGGAAAAATGGTGACTCAGCTTGTCAACGTGTGACCTCTTCATTTCACGCTGATAACCAGCAAATTTGCTGCCTCTTTCATACAAGAACTTTAAGCCTTTTGCATACAGGAATTGTGCAGAATTATTGCATTTCACACAGAGCAACTGCAGAATCCTGTCTTCATAGTTCATACAGAGAGCCGGTAAGATTTTTGCTTTTACAACATAGATTTGTGCTGACTCTTTAACACAAAGGCAATGCAAAATTAATGCTTCCTCATTGACATACACTCAACGGTGCCTCACGTTTTTCCATACAGAATTTGCAGGATTCCCCGCTTTCACACCGAGATACTAAAAAATTGTTACTTGCTCATTTCCCCAGACATCCCGCAAGACCGTGGAAATGTATAACCTTTTTTTTTTATAGAGAAGTTCTGCATTACTAGACCAAGTTTATTTCCCCATTTGAACATAAACCTGGCAAAATTGCATCCTCTTTCACACAAATGTACTTCCTTTTTCACGCAGAGATCCTGCTAAATTATTTACTTTTTTCATGCAGAATTATATAAAACGCTACAAAATTACCTAATTTGTACGGAGACCTAGTAGAAATACTGCCTGTTTTACGCAGATATTGTGCAAATGTACCTTTCACACAGAGGCCCAGCAAGATTACCTCCTCATTCACATAGAGCTGCAACAAAGTGACAATTGCATATTTTCTTTAAAAAAAACAACACACATTTACTCCTCATTTACACAGAGACCCTGTAAAATGCCCTCCTATTTCATACAGAGACAGTGAAAAATCAATTTTCTTTCTCAGATATCCCACAAAACAAAAAATGAGAAAACAGGTACTCCACGAAATTATTGCCTCTCACAGTTTCCAGCAAAATTATCTTGTTAATTAAAAAACCCTTCACAATTGCTCTTTTCACGCAGAGATTCTGCAAACATTCTATCACTTAGAGTTTAATTTCATGATGAGACTATTTTTGAGGGAGGTGTTCATTGTGTATCAGTGTCGATAGGAAAGTAGCTCTGTCGTTGTTTCTTTATTTTCAACGAGTGCCAGTAAGCTGAGATTTACCCCCCAGACGACCTCACCTGTCCCGGAGGCCAACTTGTGTGCGTCTCGCTGTCCGCTAACACTTCTTAAGAGGACCAATAAGCTCCTTAGGAGAGGACGCTCACGGCCGAGACGCACTTAGGTCACTCACCATTAAAAACATCCAGCGGTCACCACCGGTTCAAATCTTTTCAAGCAGGGATGTTCACATTTTTCCAATGGGGGCTGCGTACAAAAAATGGAAGAAAGATGGGGGCGTCACTTTCAATCTGTGTTTAGGAAACATGATTAAACCCAATTCAGTATTAGCAACCCCCCCCCCCCCCCCCCCCAAAAAAAAAGACAGACCTTCAGCTGGTTTTCGATGACAAAGCTAAATTTAATATTCATTGATGTCTATATTTTTTTATACAAAGAAATGCCTGCGATCTCATCAATTTTATTTTTTTAGAATTAAAATTTTTTTTAGAAAAAAAGTATTATCTCGTCTTTTTATCAAAGCTAAGCAACAAATTAGCAAAAAAAAATATTTTTTTTCCCCTTTCAAAATATTTGCATGCCATCTTATATATTTGAACTTGTTTTTTAAAATAAAGTAAATTTAATAAAACATTTAAATATGCACATACAGTATAGGTGACAAAACAATGTAAATAGTTTAAAAGTAAGATTTCTATATATATATATTTTAAATGAAAAAGATTGTGCCACATGTTTTAATGATCAACTCTGGATGTCTGTAAACTCACTTTATTTTTGAAATTATAAATATATATTTAAAGAACACAAAGTCTCATTCCTAGCTTGGTTTTATTGTGGAAAAAAATCTATACAGCGTTAGTGTGAAATCTAATATTAAAAAGGAAATTTAGCATTCATATTTACATAAAAAATCCTAAATCTAAAACAAATCATAGTTTCTTAAAAATATATATTTCACATTAAATAATCAAAACTGCGATATTGTATCTTATAACATTTAGCTTTTATTACAAAGAATAACTGCTAAGTTTCAACATTTTAACGTAAAAAGAAAACTGTGATGCAAACTGACTGTATATATATATTCATGCTAATAACCCACTTTTCCACTTTCCCATGTTTTCCTTCCTTGTGAGCGTCTCTCCCTCCCCAGGGGGAAGGTATAGACATCCAATACCTGCTGACGAGACACAATGACATCATTGTACACTCCCGGGAGGTCAGGGGCCTCCTGGAGGCAACATCCTTTCAGGCAAATGTGATGGAAACCTCCAAAGTGATACAATTTCTAATCCGATGGTGTGCGGCATTTGGGCTTTTTTAGTTTTTGCGTGGTCACTATAGAAACAGGTAGTGGACGTGAGATTTTAGATGAAGCTTCTCACTTAAATGTTATTAAATCTTTTTATCTGTGTGAATAGAGTAATAAAAGTGAGTAACGTTAGTTTAATACATTTTCGGGGGGATAAAAAGAACATTTCCACTTGACCACCAAACGTTTAAACCGTTGTATACTTTTTTTTTTTTTTTTTTTTTTTTTAAAGCTTGAACGTTGCAGTGTCCTTCCTCTTTTCTTCCGCAGGGGGCGCCCATCCTCCACTCACCGCGCGCTCCCGCGGCACGCACGGATGCTGATATAGGCAGGGAGCGCGCGCGCCACCCGTAGCGAGTGCGGGCTTGCGTGTGGACGGAAGTACTCGTCGCAGAGCGGAGACGGCGGGGAGAGGATCTCCCAGCGTGGAGGCACAGTCCGCAGCTGGGCGGGGGGGAACAACGATGCCCAATCGCCGGTAGCCGGCGCTTCCTACCCGGACACTTTCCCCACATTTCAACCCGTTCACCTGAGCCACCATCCGGAAGATCCACGCTGCCTTCTAGAGGACTCACGATGGGTAAGAGCGGAACCCTGGTGCTCCTCTGCATGCTGCTGGGCTCCGGGAAGCTCCAGGAACCGGAGCCCAGAAGGCTGCCACCCCCGCCGGCCAAGTTGGACTTCGGCTACGTGCCCGCCGGAGTGTACGAGACGGTGGCCCACTACGAACCGGGACCCATCGGCATTCTCTTCCACATGGTGCACACTTTCCTGTGCGTGGTGCAGCCCAACGACTTCCCGCAAGGTAAGCAAAGCCCACCAAGTTACTTTTTTTCCATTATATAGTATTTTTAATTTCACATTTTATAATGAGAGTAGAGGGTTGAGACCCAAGAGGTACCTTGGGTTCAATTCCGTGAGCAAAGCACAGTCTAAAATTGTGTTAAGTGCATGCAATTAAAAAAAAAATGTTTAGTTCATTTTGATTTATAATGCATGAGTGTGGGTCAACCTGAGGCACGTGTACAAAATATGACACACAAAAGCCTATGTACGTCATTTAGTTTAGTCAATTTAACAATAAAAAAAAGAACAAGTGAAGGAATAAAGCCTGTAATATACAACCCGACCTCTAGTCTAATGCATCAAATTTTATTTTACCTAATTTTGTTAGCGCTAAGACAAACACATTGTTAGCTTCCCGTTAGCTGCTACGCAGAGTTTATTTATAATAAAAAAGAATAAGAATGCTCAGATATGGCCTTTTCTTTGTTTTTTCTCGTGTAATGTTATCTTAGCATTAGTTGCCATCTAGTTTGCTTGTTTTTTTAATATATATATATATATATATATATATATATATATATATATATATATATATATATATATGCAATTGACAATGATAACCATGTTCTAATATCTGTCAACATATTTCATCTTTTTCGCTTGTTTTTAGCCTATACGCTATGTCCACATTAGCATAAATTCTGACTGTTTTTCTGTTTGTTTTATAAAAATTTGACATTTTTGTTTGCCTCTATGTTAGAGTAGCATTGTCCACAGCATAGTTAAAAAAATTAAATGGGTAATACCTGCTCTAACATGTTTACCATTTGTTTGTCTTTCTTGGCCTCCTACTGCCATTTTAGCTTAGCTTTAATCGTCACTTTTTTTTTTAATGTATATATAAAAACAAAAATGGAAACCCCCTGAACTAATGTGTCAACATGGTGATGTTTTGTTTTCATTAGCCCCCATAGGCAATGTTAGTTTAGAATTACTTACATGTTTTGTTTTGTTTTAATAAAAAAATATATATGTATAATCCCTGTGCTAATTTATCAACACATCAGCTTTTGTTTATTTATTTTTTTGTTGTCCATACATCATGTTAGCTTAGCTTTCATGTTGATACAGGTGACTAAGCTTGTCAAACACGAAAATGACACGTGTAACAGATTGATTAGCGCTTAAATTTCATTGCCGTGTTAGCGTATGTTGAATTTGAGGAAGCCGGGAAGTCGGAAATATCCCACTTGGATTCTCCCATCTCAAACTGTTTGAGGAAAATGTAAACAAGCAAGATGGCTGATTCCAATAAATTGTTTGTTGTTCTGGTTAGAACAAATCACGTTGTGTTCCGTGAATTCACTTATTTGGAATAACTAAATTAATGTTATAATAAATAAATACATAAATATTTTTGTAATCGTGTAATTTATCTTTTGCCATTCACAGTCGTCTCTTCGGGGATTTCCGATTTCAAAGGGGCGTTCCCATGTACACTTCCTGGTTTGTCGTAGGAAAAGTAAAAAACAAAACAAAAACATAAACAAAAAGCTTCCTCAAATGCAAATTAGAGTCAAGACGAAATGTGTGACACCTATATTGTGCTAGGTCCTGCTCATGTCATCTTAGCATTAGTGGCTACTCAGGTGACCAAGCCTGTCACACAAAGCTAACATTTCTTGCTAACTGCACATCAGAATAGTTTGCACACATGCTACTTTGGTCACGGTGTTCATTAGTTTAGCCTCAATTCGCTATGCTAGCTTAGCATTAGCATCGGCGGTGTTAACTAAATCTGTGAAATTTACAAACTGGCGCAAAAAAAATCGTCAGACACAACTGGGCGTCAGGTTGAACAGGTACGCTAGCACTTAGCCTCAATTTTGTCATGTTAGCTTAGCATTAGCAGCTGTTGACTCAGCTTGTCATCCTTAGCACGAGTATGTTTTTTCACTGTCGAAATTTGTATCTCGCCCCCTCCATTGTAATGTTTTCTTTTTGTGACGCTATTAGTTTGCACTTAATGCAATTAAAGACACGCACACTGAGTGTGAGTGTATGTTTAATGGTGCTGAGAGTGTGTAGGAGTGTACTTGTGTGTGTGTGTGTGTTTATGTTTAATGGGGGTCTCGGGATGTGCAAAGATGCCCTCCTCCTCGTCTAAGTCTACAGGACATTATGCAGATTAGCAGCTCGGTGAGTCACCTTGTTAACTGGCTAAATCCCATAATGCCTTGCACCATATGCTGTTTAAAATCTCTGTTCCATGCAAGCGCTACACTAACATACACACACATTGTGATGGAGAGTACATAATATTCTAACGGAGAGACTTTTCTACATGTTAGAAGAATGTATCATGTATCCTATGGATCAATATCACAACATATTGTATCATTAGCTCTATTAGCGTTTGATATTGATATTATCATGAATCATTATATGTGAAGATTCAAATACTGGCAAACTAGCATATCATCTTTTAGAAGTATTGCTCAGTGAAAACGACCGACTCACTAATGTTTGATGTTGCCAACACACCCATGTATCGATTTGAATCGTTTTCTCTAAGTTAACAGTATCATTTCATTTGCATATATTGCTATGTATTGCATTGTATCATTATTACTCTGGGTTCAGCATTGAAACATCGTTAGATAGATCATTTATGTATCATGTCGTTATTTCCCAAGGTACTGTATCGGTAAACTAGTATTTTTGCATTATATCGTTATTTCTTAGGGGAAAGTCACATTAATATCTTTATATATCGTATCATTATCTTTCAGACAACCGTTTAGATATGTCATATTTGTATTGTAATATCTCAGAGATATCAATACATGAGGATTTGCTATTGATACTGTCATGTATCCTTTCCATTCAGTGTACCGTATCGATACACAAGCATTAGCTATCGCAATATATTGTATTGCTATCTGTTAGCGTACATTTTCGATAAAGGTTGGGCAAGTACTGATGCCAGGTATTGATATTTGTGTCAATACCAGCCTTATTTTAAGGTATCAGTACTTGTGACGGTGGCCAATATCAATATTGACCACCCTATTGTGGCCATTTTGCTATCAGGAACTCTGAATTTAAAAATAGAAGAATAGAAATTGACCATTAATTTCATGAAATTCTGAAGAAACATGCTATTTGGCATTCATAGCTTTTTCTTTAAGATTATCTGCCATAGTGCTTTGGGAGAATTTTATGTACTTAGTTGTATTAGTATTTGGTATCTGTGTCTACTCACTATTTAAGTACTCATACTGGTATAGGTCTGAAAAAAGTGATATTGATCATCGCTAGTATCGTTATCATGAGATATTAATATGTGAGGTACCGTCGTCTCTCAGATTATGGTATGATACATTTGCATTAGTTATCAATATCATGATGTATCGTGAGTACGGCACCATTAAATATTGATACAGTGAAATGGAGTGTTGTCATAATTTATTAGTGTAAAAAAATATATCCAATTTTTTTATGCGTGTGTCTCAGATAGCATTTTCTTTTATTTTTTAATTTTTAAACCTGACATTTCCTGGTTTGCATTAAAAAAAAAAAAAAAAAATCCACGTGTTGGCTAATGGAAGCGCAACCGCGGGAAGCCACTCAACACTTTTGTGGCCGCACACAATGGCTGCTTGTGGTTTTGTTTTACAAATGAGCGCTCATGTCGCGTACTCGTCGTCGTCGTCGTCGTCGTTGTTGTTGTTTGCCGTTTCACTCATGGAATAGTGTGGCCACTGTTCCATTGTGAGTGCGTATGAGTGACTCAGGCCAAATATTCAGTGGTGCCTTCATCCGTCTCCACGTTGCCTCGGGCTCTTCTGTCCGCCGTCATCAGGAAGCGGCTCACTCACTCTGCACATCGACCGACTCCCGATCAGCCAGACATGTGAAATACTGATATCAATGTGTATCATCTAGTTATCGCGAAGGATAAATTGACATGTATTACAAAGGGTACAGTATTGTTATCTCGGCATTAGATTTTGATATTGTGATGTATCGTGTTATTATCCCTCAGCTTATACGGTAGTACTGTATATTAGAATGTATCACACTGATACATCAATCGATATTATGACGTACCGTGGAGTGATTTCTCAGTGTAGGGTATCAATACACCACTATTAAAATACAATGTATCATATTGATATTTCTTAGGTTATAGGATCGATATACTCGCTTTAGATATCAATATGTGTTGTATTATCGAGTACAACACAATATTGACACACCGGTATTGATATTGATATCGATTTTGGGGCAAGTCTTATCCCTGTGTAAATATCGATTCACTGGCAGGAGATATTGATATCGCAAGGCTATCAAATCATTGCACAATTAACAGGTTTTGATATTGTAGCATATATCATGATGGCTCAGGGTACAGTATCGATACACCAGCATTACGTATTGGTATTGTATTGTAATAGCCCCTTTAAAATCGAAAAAAGATGCATTTTTTGCCGATTTTGCAAAAATGTTTCGTTACATAGCAACAAATTACAGCATAAAACCAAGATAATGACAGACCAACTTCCCCCAAAATATCGGCAAATAAATTGCCCAATTTCGTCATTTTTTTGTCTCTGTTGTATAGTTAAGCAAATACTAAAAGAAAAATGATTTTAAAACAGCCAAATGACACTTGTGATTTATATCTTTGTTGTTGTAACAGTTTAGGCACCAATTTTATTATTTATAAATTATTTAATTCATTTTTTTTTTTTTTTTTATTTAATCGACCAATAAATCGGTTATCTGAATTTTATTCTACCAAATATCGGAATCTGCTACGGACTCACAAAATGCATATAGTCGGGCAATTTACCAATGTACAATGTAAAGTATTGTCACATCACTATTTGATAGTATTTGATTGAAACAGGTCCAAGATCGACACACCGCCATCAGATATTGCAATCGTGATGTTTCGTATCATCTCTCATGGTACGGAACGGTTAAACGAGCATCTTGGTTGAGCCCGTTGCAGAGTTTAGTCATGAGACAAAGTCCAAACAGTTTAGTTGTTTTCCCTGTGCTTCAACCCCAAGCAACTCACTCTAATTAATAATTACCTCAAAGTCGTCAACCAATAATTCATCACCAAATCGTTGTTTTTTTTTCCGTTCCCTTTCATAAGGCAAACGATGTTCACTTCACCGACAAGGGAGAGAAGGAAAGCGGGCTGGTGTTGATGTTTTCACTAAGACATTCTGTTTGAATGGATGTCTGCCCGGAAGCCTGGAATGCATCAACAGCGTGTCTCGTTTGGGCCGATGTTGTTCACAAACAATGTTAAAAAAAAGAAAACATAATTTGTGTTGTTTTTTTTTCTTTTCTTAAAACTTTTAAATCTGACTTAGGTAACTCTGCAAAAGGCTAACAATTTGTATGATAGTCAAAACTGCTTTCCAATATTTACACAGTCCCAATACTTTTGTCTGTATGTTTTCCCTCCAAATACCAAACGCAAAGCGACCTTTTCCCGGCACGGAGACGAGCGGCTCACAGCAATCAGACGAGCGAGCGTTGACATTTCTATCTGCCTTCTCTCAGACCAACTCCCACGGTGAGGCGCAAATCAGTCAAAACAAAGCGGCGTCGGCGTGCCGTGCTGTTACGGCGCAGCGGGCGTCGACCTTTTCGGAGGTCTGATTGCGGCTTCCTGCCGTGCCTTGACGGCATCTTGTAACTTTTGGTGTTCAGCCTCGCGAGTTAGTGAAGTGACATGTTCAAAATGTCTTTGCGACAAGAAAGACTGTTTAGAGAACCATTAAGAGTTTAAGTTTTGAGAATGTTTAGGAGGCACTGCAACGAAACCTGAATTCTCTAAACGGTCTTAATGGTTTCCTAAACAGTCACTTGGAAATTACTTTGCCACAAGAAAGACCATTAAAACCATTTGGAGAACCATTAAGACTCTTTTGAGAATGTTAAGGAAATGCTGCCACCTTTTAACAAACCCTGAATTATTTAAACAGTCTTAATGATTTGCTAACAGTCTTAAAAGGTATTTATTGTAGTCACGGTTCGTTCAAGGTCGCAGCGTTTCCTAAACACTCACTAAACAGTCTTAATGGTTCTCTTAACAGTCTTAAATGGTCTTTATTGTCGCAAGGATCAAGAAAGACCATAAGGACTGTTTAGAGAACCCTTAAGATTGTTTAGAGAACATCTAGAAAATGCTGCGACCTTGAACAAACACCGATGTGAAATCAGCATTCATTAAGCCCATATCCCACTGAGGGATGAGTTTGATGCTAGCGAATGCCGATTTCACGACAGGGTTCGTTCAAGGTTGCAGCGTTTCCTAAATGTTCTCTAAACATTCTAAATCAGGCATGTCAAACTCAGTTTGGCTCTGGGGCCGGATCCAGACTTTCTGTTCTCAGGTGGGCCGGATCAGTAAAAATGTCAACTCCAACTATTTAGTTTTGTTTTTCATTACTATGCTTTATCATTCAGCCTACATTTGTAGCCTACCCTACATATTATAATCACGGATGACAAGGGATCTTTTCTAACCACAACACATTTATTCACAAACAATGGAGAAAAAAATGATTTTCATGTTTGGCATTGAATGTGTTAACAACTGGTTTATTTTAACAGTTGAGTGAATGCAGTTTTACACCTGAACCAACTCACCACACTAAACAAACTCAAGTGGGAGCTATGAAAAAAAATGTTTTGCCTTAATTGTCACACTGCTTTGAAATAATAATAAATAAAAATATATAATAATAAATAAAAATACAAAATAAAAGTTTTAGCAGTGCATGGGCAATAAGATTAGACCACATCAGCTCAAACTACTAGGCTGGGCCTACTGAAGCTGAGAATATACTGCACAATATTAATTGTCTTTAATATGAAACCAGATTAATCTTATTTTTAATGATCTGTATTCATGAGTGCAAACAAATATCGTGTCATCACACTTTTTTTCTCTCTCTCACTGCACTCATGCAGTCTACTTGCTGCTGCTGGCTCCGTATTGTAATATGTAATATTAAACTCTTTGAACACTGCAACTTGCTGATTACAAACCAAGCACACTGGTTTTGCATTCACTTCTGTGAATAAATAATTCTCAGTCCATTTTTCCTGGAAAACCCTGCACTCCGTGTCCACTTTTCTTTTTTTTGACAGTGCCATTTTGGGAAGGGTGTGTTGACCGATAACTTTAGTAGTAGTGGTGAATGGTGAAGCAAGCTTACCGGTTTATTTCTAGTTGGACACATCATGTTGCGAATGTTTATTTCCTGGTACTAACTCGTGTCAGTGCTGCATGCTGGACGTGAGCTCTTTTACTGCCCTCTAGCGGCCGGAGCGAGTATTTGGTTTGTATTTATTTTAAAAAATCATAACTTTTGATAGAAATGAGCTATTGACTCGCTTTTTTTTTTTATATACTCAGAAATTTATGACGGGCCGGATAAAATCATCCAACGGGCCGGGTCCGGCCCGCGGGCCGTATGTTGGACATTCCTGTTCTAAATGGTCTCTGTTGTTGTAAGGATCAAGAAAAGACCATTAAGACTGTTTTGAGAGCATTTCGTAAACGCTGCCACCTTGAACGAACCCCGATGAACGCTGATGTGAAATTGGCATTCGCTAGCATCACAAACATTGAAGCCTCAGTGGGATATGGGCTTAATGGATGTTAATTTCACGTCAGTGTTGGTTCAAGGTCGCAGAATTTCCTTGATGTTCACTAAACAGTTTTAATGGTTTTCTAAACAACCTTAATGGTCTTTCTTGGTCCTTGCAACAATAAAGACCAGACTCTTCGCTGGCCTTCCTATTTGTGACGTAAAGATCCAACTTTTTGTTTGCTTCTTACTAGGGCCCGATTGATGTGGATCTTTTGGAAGCTGATGCTGATTCCGATATTTGGCAGAATAAAATTCAGATAATTGATTGATCAGAGGATTATTATTATTATTATTATTATTATTATTATTATTATTATTGTATTTATTTATTTATTTTTATTTATTGTTGCAAGGACCAAGAAAGACCATTAAGACTGTTTAGAGAACCATTAAGCCTGTTTAGAGAACTATTGACTGTTTAGAGAACATCTAGGAAATTCTGTGACCTTGAATGAACCCTGGCATAAAATCAACATTTGCTAAAAATAAAAATAAAATAATAATAATCCTCCGATTAATCGATTGTCTGAATTTTATTCTGCCAAATATCGGAATCATCAGCTTCCAAAAATGCACATCAATCTGGCCCTAGTAAAAGGCAAACAAAAAATTTGATTTGTACATCACAAATGGGAAGGCCAGCGAAGAGACGACTCAATTAACGGACGCACTCAAAAGGGCGGAAAGATCGGACGCCTCCTCTCGGTGCGTCTCATCATTTTTTTTGGGGGGGGGTCGTCGTCGTATTCGGGTTATTGGAGGAGAAGCGAGGCGAGCGGGGATAGCAAGTCATGCGTTCCCCCGCTTCCTTTGTTCCGCTCGGTTGGCGGATACTGACGCTTCCCCTCTTCGCCACTGGACAATAAACGGCCTGACTCAACTGCCGACAAAAACGCTTCCTCTTATGTGACAACCACGTGCTCACACACATTTACGCTGACGTCGAAGTATCATTAGTTAACAAAAAAAAATAAGAATATAACTAATAAAAAGAAATTAAAAGAAAAACAATCTTAATTTAAATACATTTAAATATTCATTTTGGTATCACGGTATGCGCGTCCAGGTAGTTGTTTGATTTAATTGGCAGCTTCCAACCAGGCATGACACAGTTGGCCTCGCTGCTAATGATCCCACTTCTGACACCATTAGTCATGGATATTGTGAAAGCCAACCCACGTTTTGAACCTTGTGCTAAGAAACGATCTTCTGACACCATTTTCATGAAAATTGAGGACTCAGGTTTTGGTGGGTTGAGGGTATGCAAAAATGGTGTCAGTAGTGGGATTTGTGTGATGTGCCTTGTTCCACCTAAATCTGGAACACTAGTGAGAAAATCTGGGATGAGGGCACTAAAAGAAGAAAAATCAGAATAGTGATTGTGGACCTCAGTTTCCAAACGGAGACGCCTGTGATGGCCTCATTGCTGTAGATCCCACTTCTGACACTATCGCTCACAAAAGTTTAGTGAAATTTTTTTGGGGGTTAACAAAAACAAACTGTCACCATGCTGACAAGGAGCCACGTCGCCAGTTTCTAAACTAGGCAAGCCATGGATGGCCTCACTGCTTGTGGTCCCACTTCTGACACCAGTTGTCATGGCTGTTGGATAAACTCAATTTGTATTTGAAGTTGGGCCAATTGGGTTGAAATATACAGATTTGTTGACCATGCTGCCAAAGAGACTGGTAGCCAGCTTTCAAAATGGGCACACCATGATGACTGATGATCCCGCTTCTGACACCGGTTGTCATAGACGTTAGTTAAATTTAACCTGCATTTTAACCAACTAGAATGAAACGTGCTGATTTATTTTAATAGCCAGGTTACAAGCTTCTAAAAATGGGAATGCCATGGATGACTTCACAACTATTGATCCCACTTCTTATACCAGCTGCATTTGAACCTGCGGGTCTATTGGGTTGAAATATACATGCTCACTTACCAAGCTGCCAAAGCGCCGGCTAGCAAGCTTGCAGACTGGCTACGGCATTGACAACCATGTCGTTAATGATCCCACTTCTGACACCGTTCATCAACTTGAATGTTTAGGGTTTGGTTTGTTTGCTAGCATGGTGCTTCACGGAGGCACACAGGTTCATTCAAAGTTGCGTTGGCGTGTAATGTTGCCTCATCGTACGTTAGTAGTGACTCCCAGCTACTACTACGTGTCACCTCGCACCCGTGTCATGTCACATCCACAACCACTACATCGATTTCGTCCCGGTTGAGCTTAGCTGAGACGGCAGATTGTCTCCGTGTGTGTGAGACGCCCATCAATGTGATTCCCACTCGAGGCGAGGCTGTCATGCTGCAAACATGCCACCGCTTTCTTTTCTTTTTATTTATTTATTTTTTGTTCAGATGCTCATGCGGTCAGTCGAGCGCACTAGCAGCTGCGCACGTGAGCGCGGGGAAGCAGGCAGGACACATCTGGCGAACATGCCAAGCGCACGCGTGTGCAGGAAGGAAAGAGCTTGTGTGGCGTAAAAGGGGCGATTGGATTCTCCTCTCCATAGTAACAGATTCTATGGTAACAGTTGTGACCTTGTGCGGAGGTGTTTGTTTTGCAGCGGGCAACCTCGTAAAAGCAGAGGAGGGATATTGCAACACACGCTATTAAGTGTAGTGGTTCAGAGTGGTAAATTGTTGTTGTGTTTAGGCCGTCAAATGACTCTCAAAATTGAGCGTTTTGCTCATTGGCTGCTCTTTTTGTGGTCCCACTTCTGACACCAGCTGTGATGAAAGTTGAGTACCCTCAAATCAGATTTGACCACCAGTCTGGCAGGTAGAAACGCCTGAATATGGACCATTGCATTAAAGTCCGCTTCCGACCTGGCTTGTGGTGCCACTTCTAACACCATTTGGTCACATATGTTGAGTAATCACGACGGACGTTTCAGTGTTGGTCTAGTAAACAACCTGTAGATTGAACATGCCGCCAAGGATTCAGGTGATTTGTTATAGTAACGAGCTTTCGACTTCGCCTCACTCCTTGTGATCCCACTTCTGACGCCATTTGTCACAAAAATTATTTTCCGCCAAATCTGATTTGATTGCAAGTTGGTTAAGATGAAAACGAAAACCCTGTGTTTTGACAATGTTGCCCGCTTCCGATGGGAAATGCCACGGACATTTCTTGATCCCACTTCTGATACCCTTTTGCCAATACGTGGCAAAAGGTAAATTCAACGCACATTTGAAGCTTCGTCTATTACGGTTGATAAAGCCCTGTTGATTGACCATGATAACAAACTTCTAGGATATTTGTAGTATCTGGTTTCTCCTGTTTGTCATCCCACTTCTGACACCATTGATCACAAAAGTTTAGTACATCCAAATGAGCAGAAGTCTATTGGGTTATAAAATCTGTAGATTGGCCCTGCTGCCAAAAAGCCAGGTTTCTAGTTTCCAACTGGGCACGCCGCGTATGTTTTGTATACCCACTTCTGACACCACTTGACAAGGATGTTGCGTAAACTATTCAACCCACATTTAAATCCAGATCTATTGGATGAGGAAAACCTGTAGATTGTTAAAGATCCATGTTACTTATTGTGGTAATTTTGTCTCTAATGCCCCTCATCCCACTTCTGACACTTTTATCACAAAAGTTTAGTGCCCTTAAATTAGATTTTATCACAATTTTGCTGGGTGGTACAATGACCAAATAGCTTCCAACTTGGTGCACCACTGCCTGTGGTCCCACTTCTGACACCATATCGACTTTGAATTAAAGCAACCTGCATTTGAACCCAGGTTCTTGGGTTTCATACCACAAACCACATCAACCACAAAACGAAAGAAATTATCAACTCATCTTCCTCGCCTTCAAGTCTGTATACTTTCCTAAAGTATTTTTTGGAATGTGAAAAATTGAGAGCATCAGCAAACTTGGTTCATGTCGAGCGGCGTTGCCTTTTCCCTTCCCACATTCCAATTCCGCGTGGATGGGAACCGGCAACATCAAATTGACAGAGATAACGTCGCAGCCGAAATCCCCCGAGTGGCTGTTTGCTTTGTCGTTGTACAAACGGCGTAAAGCTGAATGAAGTTTAGCGGCGTGCTAGCGTGTCCCGGCCTGGCTTACATATTCCGTATTTCTACTTTGTTCCATAAGCCGGTTAGCACGCAGCTTAGCGAGCGGGCTGATATTACAGTCTGCTGGCGTTTAGAGCAACTTGATTAGTTTTTCGACTTTCCTCGCGCATCCATCCGTTCATTCATGTCGTTTTGCACCTCTCACTTCTACTTTTCTTCAACCGTGTCAGCCAGTTTGCCACATTTCTATTCACATCACAGATTTTTTTTTATTTATTTTTTTACTTCTGTCTTCCTCGTCTGTTTTATTTCTTTATTTTTGTACACTTTCAGCCTTTTAGCTCCTCGGCGCTAATGCCGAGCGAGTCATAAGACGAGAGAGGATAAGCTCCAGGCCTGGCACCGGCGAGCCGTGTTCAGCACTTTGAGCGCCGCAATGCTAATTTTATGTTTGAGCCCAGCTCGTCGAGAGAAGAATCCCGTCAGAAAATACTGGACCCACTGCTCACTCATCTTGTCAGAAAATATGGATTGGAATCAATGTTTACTTAATTATTTATTATGGTAATATTATCAGTATTTAAAAAAAAATATTTGCAAGCTACAGGAATTTTAGGTTCAGTCGATTTATCCACTTGCCCGCAAGGTTGTATTATTTATATATTTCTCCTTTAATGATATTTAATTGTATTTTGGGGTGTTTTTCTTAAAAAAATTTTTTTATTTTTTTTAAGATTAGTTCTTATTGTACATATATATTTTTACATTTTCATTTTATTCACCTTAACAAAGAAAATCCTAGTGGGAATTGTTTTTTACTTTTTATATTTTGCTAAATAACATTAATTAAAATATATTGTTTAGAAATGTAGTAAAAATTCAAATAATTATTGCTGTTATAAAGCTTATGTTAAGATATTTTCCTTTTTTTTTAATGCTTTTTTCAATTAGTGAAGCCCAGCCTTCAAAGCAAACATGGTGAAGCCACATATAGATGTTGTGCTGTACACAAATGGAATGAGCTGTCAATGCCCATCATTTTAAATTCAGGTTAAAAACTTTGCGTTTTACCATACCTTTGATCAAGGTCTTTATTTATTTTACTTTATTTTCTTTACTTAACTTTTAATTTTTTAAGTGTTCTGTGAATATATGTTCTTTTAGTTATTTTGCTAAGCTACTTTTATTTTGCTCCGACTGTTGTTAGCTGTTGTGTTTGTAAATGCTTTTCGGTGTTGTGTATTTGTTGCTTGTGTGAAGCACATCGAGTTTCCTTGTGTATGAATTGTGCTGTTTAACTAAAGCTGCCTTACCTCGCCTTCCTTTTCAGTTGATGTTGCGTAACACAGGTAACATTGGCATTGTTTCGTCACCGTAGGGGAAACACGCCACCACACAAAAGGTCCAAAGATCATCACGGTCTTTTATGTGCTTTTCCCTTTTATTGCTTTTCTTCCCAAAACCCTGATCATTTTACATCTGGCCCGAAAACCCACAATAGATGCTGACAAAAGCCATACAAATTCACACAAGAACTGCCATTTAGGACTCACTGACCTTTCCAAGACTTTCCTTGCTTTGGGAAACATCAGGTCTTCTTCATTTACTGTAACCAGACAACCGGCTTGACTTTCACTCTTTCTTTTTTTTTCTTTTTTTTTTGTAGCATTACAATTGATGTGATCACTCCTCTCACTTGTTACGATATAAATGAACAGAACCGCTAGAAATAACCAATAAAGTTGATAAAGTAGCAGTACAGCACTAAAGTCTGTCACGGTTCAAAAGGCCTCGATTGAGTTGAATCCCGGAAATCGTATTTGTGGAAGAAGCTGTTGAAGTAAGCGGTATGTCAACAGGATCAAAAGGAATTCATCAAAAATGTTTGACCCTGTCAGTTTTCATCCAAGGGGGAACAATTTGGTCAGGGGAGTTGTGGCAGATTTTAGCTGACAAAGTCCCATCAACGTCACTTTGCAGATGTCACAGTCCACGTGTGCTTTAGACTTATTTATGTATTATTATTATTATTATTATTATTATTATTATTATTATTATCATTATTCAGTGAATTATTGCTTAGTTGGTCTGCTTAGCAGTTATCAATTTCAAATGGCAAGGAATTGTCGTAGAAAACTTCAAGAATGTCCAAATACTGATGCACATAATTTGTTTATAAGGTAAAAATATTTTGTAATGGTTTCGCACTAGGAAACGCTTATCCAAGTGTAGAGAAATTGAGTAGCACTTTGTACTTATTTACCATCAGAAAATGCACATCTGTGTATTTATATAAAAATGTAAGACTTTTTTTTTAAATTTATTTATTTATTTTATTTTTTTTAATAGTCTAGCACTAGAAATTAATATGGATGTATGTTTTTATATCGGGTGGGATATTTTTGTAGTGGTTTCGCACCTGAAAAGGCACCATTTGGGCATTTTGGGAATAATTTAGCCACAGAAATTTATCGTCATGTTCATGTATGTTTATGTAGTTAACAAGGTAGGATATTATGGAATAGTTTAGCACCAGAAGCACATGTTCACTGTGTGTACTGTATATATATGTATAACCATAGAAAAGACTTGGCATTCTGGAATGGTTCAGCACCAGAAATGTATATTCATGTATGCTTGTGTACTTTGCAAGGTGGGAGATTTTGGAACAGTTTACCACCAGAAATGCATGTCCATATAGTGCAGAATTCATATCTGTTTGTACTCACAAAATAGACTGGATTTTTTTGTAATGGCTTAGGACCGTAAAATACATATTAAATGATGTTTGTCTCAACTCAACTTTATTTCTAAAGCACTTTAAAACATGATAGGATAGTCAAGCTCCTGAAAATGCTAACTAGGAAAGCTTATGTGCAAATTTAGACATTTTTGAATGGTTTAGCACTTGAAGTGCATATTCATATAGGTTTATGTGAAAATGTAGACATTTTTGAATAATTTTAGCACCAGAAAATGCTCATCCATATGTTTGTTTGCCTTTTAATGTACTGTTGTGCGTGGAAGTTTACAATCAAGCAGTGCAGGACTAATCTCTTTTAAAATTTCTTGCAGATCTTCTTATCAGACTGGCAAAGGATAAATTTGGAGCCCTCCAGACCGACTATCACAAGGTGAGTGGATGACTTTCCAAGCTGTAAATACTTCAGAAATCACATATTGAATGACATGCCAATTTTTCCTCACGACATCCAAGAAATCCACCAGACGTTTGCATGTTGCATTTCTCTTGTTTTATTATTTTCTCTTTAGTTGGTATTGGTGGCCTTTCTTTGACGCTTGTGTTTTAATGCTTTGTCTTCTGCATGCATCTTCTTCTTCTTCTTCATCATGTGAAACCATCTGATATCTCCTTCAGCCAGAGAACATAGTGCTGAGCCTGCAGGTAACGTCTAAAAGTCCAAAGCAAATTTCAACACTCCTCACGAGAAAAGCATTCCCCTTTTTTTTTGTTTACGTCATTATCCATAAAATGCATGACTTGCTTTCATCCCTTTCCGCAAACTTTTTAGCATCCAGTAGGGAGTGATATATTCCTTATTCAAATATAATGGAATCTCTCTCTTTTTTTTTTTTTAAACCACAGGGAATATTGCGTGTCGTATAACCTATAAAACCGATAATATTAACTGCATCGGCACTGTTTGAACTAGCTGTGATTCTTGTGTAAAAAGGAGTTACTCTTAACTTCGTTGACTGTCTAACAAAATAATGACTAACAGTATGGAGGACCAAAACTGCCAAAATTAAAAATAAATAAATAAATTAATTAATTAATTAATACTTGACTAAATAAATAAATAAATGACTAGATAAATAAATGACTAAAAGTGCAAATAAAAATGGATATAAAAAAAATCTGTAATTCAAAAATTAAATACAAATGTATTTATTTATGTATATGTATTATTTTTGCTCTTTTTATTTCCAAATATATTTTTGGGTGGGGATATAATTTTCGAATTACATTTTTTTATATCCATTTTTATTTGCACTTTTAGTCATTTATTTATCTTTTTTTGTCATTTATTTATTTTGAATTTTGGCAGTTTTGGTCCTCCATATTACAGTACACCACATGCCTTTCATGTTTTCAGCGTTTAAAATCTTCGTACATGCAATATAACATTTGACATTGATGCTAAACCATCCAAAAATATCCCCCTGCCCCGTGTAAATAAAGACATAAAGATATTAATTTTCTGGTCATTACAAAATGTCCATATTTGCAGGCAAACACATGGATGAGCATTTTCTGGTACTAAACCATTCCAGAATATCCATATTTGCACCTTAATGTTTCTGGATTTGCATTGCTGGTTTTAAGCTAAACCATTCCAGAAATGTCAGATTTTGTGCATAAATACATATTTAGTATATGCATTGTTTAGTAATAAACATTCCTAAATTTCAAAACTTACGCATAAACATAATGGATATGCATTTTTCTAGTCCTAAACCATGCCATGATATCAACCTTTGCACATCAATGCTTCTACTGTAGCTACTATGTATTTGCGGTGCTAAACCATTCAGCTTTTTTTTTTTTTTAGATGAAGTATTCCTAAATGAACTAATTTAAGCATTAAAATATGTTGAAATATTTCTCTTTTTTTTTTTGTGCTAAACTATTCCAAAATGTAACGAAGTGTAGTAGAATATTTAGCATGCGTTCTCTCCAAGCACGAAGCTGGAACCTTTCCGCCCACCCGAGGACGCTCCGGCGGTTGTTTTGGTGATTTTTAACATCTTAACTACAGCGACACGCCGCCACCTCATCTTTGCGGAAGGTCACATTCTTCCTTCGGGCTCTCGCCAAAACAAAGCAACCGTCCAAAAATAGTACGAGCTTTAAGCCATGGAGGGGAAAAAAAAAAAGTTATTATGACAAGTTGAGACAGTGGGGAAAAATGCAGATTTCGTATGATGATATAGAATAAAATCCATTCCATGAAACTGGGATTTGAGGGGGATTATATTTTTTATTTTCTTTTAAGCCTTTGATACTGATTTAAGTCCAACTTTCTCTGCGGTAGCTCAGCTGGAAGTCCAACCTTTCATCAAAAATTCTGTCTTTCCGCCTTCGTTAGTGATGCGGCGGCACCACAGGGATACACGCATTGATCTGCCAGGCGTACCCCAACAATAATGTGCTTGCCATGGCATTGATCATATTTAATAACACCGCGGAATGGTTCATTATTAGGCTTTTCTTACAGTTTCAGCAATTTTTTGACTCTGTGTTGTGTACACAAATCCCATTTGTACACACAATAGAGACCGTTAGATTCATTTATCAACACATTCTCTGGTGCCTTCTAACTTTTCTTCTATCTACATCGTCCCACTTTTTGTTCCTCACTTGCACACAAACACAACTGCATATTCATTTTCTCAGGATAAACCATCCTGAAATTAAGTACTTGTACAAGAACACATTCTGGATATGCATTTTCTGTTGCTAAACCATTCCAGAATGTCTACAATTGTATATAAACAGATTTTATTTACCATTGTTTTTTCACGTAAATATTTATAGGTATGCATTTACCAATGCAAGACCTTTCAAAAATGTCCACGTTCAAACATACATGCTGTATTTCTGATGATAAACCATTCCTGAATATGAATATATTTGGATTTACATTTTGTGGTGCTAAAACATTCCAAAATGTCAATTTTTGCACAAAAATAGTTATACACATATGGATACACACATTTTCCGGTGCTAAACCATTCCAAACTGTCCAGATTTGCACAAAGGGCATGTCTGGATAATATGCATTTTTTTTGTGCTAGACCAGTTCAAATTCATTACCCTAATAGTTCATTTTATACATAGTTATACATTTTCTAGTACTTAACCATGTCCAAATGAATGTTATGAACCGTTCCAAATGTGTACACTAGCCGCATTTAGATTTACATTTAATGTGCTAAACCATTTTAAATTGCGCTTGGATGCTCGAAAATGTCAATTTTTGCACATAGACAAATTAATATGCATTTTTGAGAGCTAAACCATTCCAAAATGTCCATATTTCCTCGTACATTTATGGATATGTTTTATCATTTTTGGTTTCTTCTGGTGCTAAACCATTCCAAAATGTCCATCTATTGTATGTATAGGCAACAATAGTTGCTAAACAATTCCAAAAATAATCCTAAACATCAACACGAGCCGCATTTGGATTTACGTTTAATGTGCTAAACGATTCTAAATTATGCTTGCGGATGCTCTAAAATGTCAATTTTTGCACATAGACAAATTAATATGCATTTTTGGGAGCTAAACCGTTCCAAAATGTCCATATTTACTCGTACATTTATGAATGTTTTTTCGTTTTTTGTTTCTTCTGGTGCTAAACCATTCCAAAATGAAATGTATAGGCAACAATGGGTGCTAAACCATTCCAAAAATAATTCTAAACATCAAAGGCTCTGTATTTTATTTTTTTTTTTAATGCTAAATCACTCTTCTTGTACACACCTCACGGGAACCCCTAACACATATCTCTCTTTCCATCCTCAGGCGGTCTACTACGAGATGGGCTTCCTGGTGTGCGCGGCGGTTGGTGTCCTGTTCACCGTCCTGGTCCCCGTGGTGGGCCTCTTCTTCTGCCTGTGCCGCTGCTGCGACAACTGCGGCGGCGAAATGCACCAGCGGCAGCGAAAGAACGCCGACTGTCGACGAGGCCTGCTGGGGACGCTGCTCTTCTCCACCTCGCTGGTCATCACGTGAGTGTGCCGTGTTAAACCGTATGATGGGAAAATAACACATGGGTACAAACCAACACGTATCAAGAATGGTTTCTGCACACGTAAGTAGCATGTTTAGCATGACTAAACCATTACAAAGTATCCACAAATTTGCATAGCTTGCGTAACATTTTTTGGGACTTTTTTTGTGTATTTTCTGGTTCTAAACTTTTCCAAAATGGCCACCCATGTATACAGTAAATATGTATGAACAGAGGTGGGCATTTTTGCTTGCAAGTCAAAGTCAACGAGTGTTTGTATCTTGAAAAACTTGCGACCTTGCATCACAAGGCATCACTGTATACGCATCTTCATGTGCTAAACCATTCTAAAATTTGTCGATGAACGTGAGCATATGCATTTTCTGACGTCATCTACCACCACTTTTACAAGCTCATCCATCTATCTCTGGCTGTTTCTGGTTTTATCTGGTTCTAACTTGATTCAAAGTGTACCTGGAGAGAAAACATAAATTTTGTAAAAGTCAAGTGGGGATGATAAAAAAAAAAAAAAAAAAAGTGCCATGAGGTTTGTTTTGGTCCTCATTTCACTCGAGCGTCTGCTCCCGGTCGCTGGGGAGATTTAATAAGTAACGACGCTCCCTGGTGTCTGCTGGTCGTGCTTTGGAATTTCCAATAAGTAAGACTCACCCCAACCATGGAGGAAAGTCAGCCCTCGTCAAAGTAAATACACCCCTGCTGCATTGCCTTGGCAACACTTTTTTTTTTTTCCCCCACTAGCGCAAACGCACCTTAACATGTTGCCAATGTGTGTGGATGTGGAACAAGTTTTTCAAGTTCCAATCTGTCACTTTTTTTTTGTGTGAGCCAAAATGTGAGTTGCAAGCGAGGTTCAGATACGCCACCACTCAAGTATAGTGACTCCATCTCTTGACATCATCCACTACTAGGCCATGCCCCTTAAAGGCATGCATCCAACACACAAATAAATAACCTACAAATAAATACTACAGTATGTTTACGCTTTACAAAGCCAGTTTATGTCTTTACATTCATTATACAAAACGCAACAAATAATGGCAGCACTTTTGAGTGGCTAGGATAGATACATTGTGTGAATTGAGTTACGAGCTTGGTCACGGAATGAATTGAACTCGTAAGCCAAGGTACCACTGTAATGCAACTCACGATGGTGTTTGTGTACGCATTTTGGAATTGTTTAGGACCAGAAACTGCATCTCCACTATATGCTGTTTTCGTATTTGTTGTTTTTAATGACATTTTGGAATAGTTTAGCACCAGAAAATGCACAGGGGTGGACACTTTGGGAATGGTTTAGCACCAAAAACTACATATCCGTATGTTGTTTTGTCTTTTTTTTTTTTTTTTTTTTTTTAACTCATTCACTCACAGCCATTTTCACTGAAGCAACCCCCTTCGCTCCCAGCTGTTTTACTAGATTTTGACTGATTTTGGTGCAAGGCCCACAGAATATTGTGTTCTATTGCTAGAATAACATGGAACCTACCTAAGAAAAATTTCTCTTCTTTCATCAGGGAAAAAAAAAAAGCATATTTGCATCTGTTTCCGTTTTACAGCAATAGGCATTAGATTATAGCTATGTTTCATCATTATTCAAAAATCTTTTTAATATCAGTGTGGAAAAGAGCTTTTTGCAACATGGTTCTGGTTGACCTCTTATACTCTGCTGCCACCTGCTGGTCGTTTTTGTAATAACTACCATTGCTTCAAGCATTCCCTTCAGTTCAGAGGCTTCATCAAAGCCTTCTGTATGCTCTCGTATAAATATAAACAAACAAACAAAACAAAACCAAAAACGTATAAATACGTAGGGATGTAACGATATCCAAACATCACGATATGATATTATCACGATATGAACATCACGATACGATAATTATCACAATATTGTGGGGGGGTTGGCGATATTTAAAAAAGATCACAATATTGTGTTTAAAAAAAAAAAAAAAAAAAAAAAAAAAAAAAAGCTCATACTAAAAAATAGCACAATATTGTGCTTTGCTTTTGTACATAACAGCAATGCATATGAACCACCTACAATCTCTAATAACAATATTGAGGCACTTACTTGCTAATGCAAGCACACATTGATCACTTCACAAGCAAATTAGGTTCCAATTCATCTGACAATTAGCATAGATTTTAAACATTGAAGGCCAAAACATCCCTAATGAAAATTAAATTGCAATAATAAACTAGCCACTAAAGGGTGCTAGAACTGCACAAATGGAACATGACTTTTTTCACAAATGTGTTCCTTTTAACTATTGTGAACATGACAACGACAATATTGTGGCAGTTTTAATATCACAATATTGCCCTTATTGTTACATCCCTATAAATACGTCTATGGGAGCATAGTAGGGCTGGGTATTGCCGTCAACCTCATGATACGATACGTATCACGATACAGGGGCCACGATACGATACGTATTGCGATACATATGTATTCCACATAAGACACATTTTATTTCGTTTTTTTAAACAAAATATACGAAAATTGGTACACTGAGACAAGTGCCATGTTAACTTTATAAGTAAATAAATGTTGATATTCTTCCTCTGCTTTCATTTTTCTTAGCAAGACACAGTGTCCAATCACTGGTGAGCTATTTTTTCATTAATTGAAGGCAATTAACTTCAAAGACGCTGCTGGTTTTTATTTTTTAGGTACAATGCAAGCTGCAAAGGCAAACGTTAATTGCCCATTCAAAGTTAACAAGCAATATCGATTCTGACGCCTGCGTATCGATACGTGTATTGTAATGAGGCCCGCAAAGATATATTGCCGTATCGATTTTTTGAGCACACCCCTAGAGCCTAGTAATATTTAAAATAGAACGTATTTATACGTTTTTGGGAGAAAATGAGTTGATGAGGATAGACATTTTAGAATGGTATAGCACAAAAAAAAAAACATATTTATGTGTCACTAGAATGGACATTTTGATATGGATTAGCACCAGAAAATATGTATCCATATGGATTTGTTTGCACATTTTAGAATGGTCTAGCACCAAGAATGCAATATATGGAATGAACATGCATTTCCTGGTGCTAAACCATTCTGAAAAAGTCCACATTTGAGCATAAACTGAATGTAGTGCTAATGCACGACCCAATTTCTGCATGCTAATTAGCCTCTTGTGGCTTGTAGCCTTACCACTAACATGCTGCTTTATGAGCAACAACAGCATAACATGATCTGACTTAGTCGTGCATATTCTGGCTTAATATGAATATCTACATATTTAGAAGGCAACTAACAATGTATGGAAAAAAAAGACAAATTATTATTGAGAAATTCAAAAACGTGTAATGAAATCAGCGTTATTGTTATTTTTGCAAGTGCGTCAAAAGACAACTTGTCTCATGTCGTTACCCAGCGTGCATTTCCGCGCTCTATTTTAGTCGCGGGCTGTCTAACACCATTAGCGCAAAAGGTCGCAACATGACGAGCTAGGCAAACCCCCCCGCCGCACCAATCCTACGGGGGTCTAATTAATGATAATGTCGACACCATCCGCCCACCCTCAAATCCATTAAATGCCTCACTTGAACCCCGTAGTAATCCAAGATGAACACCAAATACATTGCTCCTATTATTATTTTAATATCACCTAAAGAGGAAACATTCCCCGCTCATGAATTTAAACTAGAAAAGGACAGAAATAACGTGGAATTCATTCAATTTCAGTAAATTTTTATGAAAATAAGACGTTAGCACGGTTGATCTGAGCGTGCACACGAACAAGCATCTTCCAGTGACTCATGCCGCGATAAGTTGACTAACAGGAGGCGGTGAAATCCATTAAACGACGCCCGCGAGCGGGGCCAAGCGTAGGCAGAAAATAGTCGCAGAAAGGAAAATGTAAAGGAACGAGAAATGACAGTGCGAAAAGGGAGCGAGGTCAGAGTGGGTGGAACAGTGGAGCGCAGACCTCCGCCAAGGCTCAGCCATTCGCCAAAAGCATCCATTGGTTCTTGTTTGTACTTAGTATGTCAATCGTTAGCATAATAGCATACTATTTTATATCATATTTGTACATTTTTGGAATAATAATATATAGGTATATTTTTTATGTAAGATGTCCTTGAAATAACACAATTAATCATACTAATCATCCATCAATTATTAGTCATCCAGTCGGTGATGGCTCAACGTTGATCGTTCATCTCTTTGGGCTGGGAGGATTTCTGTGTCTATAAATAGCTCCACTATAGAATAATTATACCCACCATTGATACCTCTTTTCTTTCTTGAGTCTACGATTAAGAGAAGCCCGGAACAAAAAAGCCTCTTTGACTTGTGCGCTCTCTTCCATCTCTGACTCCAACAATCCTTTTCTTTAGGGATTACTTTTCTATTTTTTTTTCTCGCCGCTTCAAAGCCACCGACTGCACTTGTTTTTAAAGATGAAAACTTGTTTAAGGTACCTCGGGTCAAACTAAGTATGCTTTCCTTACTTTTAGGACTATGCTAGCCACATGTACGAGGAATAGTTACATCACTCTTGATTTGTCAGTCATTTTATTTTGCACCAGTTTTTGGTTGGTTACATCACTCTTCATACTCCATATACTCCACGCTTAAAAAAAAAAAAAAAAAAAAAAAAACTGGTACTAAAATAAACTAAACTAAAATGACACATTTTTGAAAAAAAAAAAAACTACAAACCTTCAATAAAAACTAATTAAAACTAAATTAATTTAAAAAAGAAAAAGTCAAAACAAAATAAAAACTAACTCAAATGAAAAATTCAAAACTATTATAGCTCTGGTGGCTTTCACTGGTAAGAGTGATGGGACTTCGAAGCAGCGCACAATATGATTGGCCGCTTGAGCCACCTCTTTGAACTGAATTGCTTTCAGTGAGGGAGGGGTGAACACAGAGGACGAGGAGGAGGGTGGGCGCAAGACGAATGAGTAAGATGATGTGCATTGTCCTTTTAAAAAAAAAAAAAAAAAAAAAAAAGAGAGAGAGAGAGAGAAAAACAGTGCCTGTGGGTACTAGTTAGCCCAAGTACAACATGAGTAGCACACGGGCTTGTTCTAAATATAGTTCACCAGTAATGAGACACTGTGACTTACTAATAAGAATTAAAACAGAAAAATAATGTAAACAATTTATTTATTTATTTATTTATTTATTTATTTATTTATTTATTTATTTATTTTATTTACACTTAACATAAACAAAATATTTTATATTTGGCTTAAAAATAATAATGGGGGGAATGCTGTTTTTATTTAACACTATGTTTTTAAAAAATTAATTTTAGCGCTCTAAATCTAACACCGTGATTCTGCCATATTTTTTTAATCATACAATCGTAATAATAATATCAGCCCATTCCTACTCGTCATTGGTCAGGCTACATGTCAATTCTTACATGTAGTTTTTGGTTACTTATTTCCAGGGTTGGGGAGATTACTTAAAAAAAAAAAAAATGTAATCTCATACAGCTTCTAGTTACCTGTTAAAAAATGTAGTGAGTACTTTAATCTTTGTGATTACTTTTCATTATTTTTGGATACCTCCAGTAACAAATATGCTGAAACATTCAATTAAAAAAAATAAAAAATAAAAAATAAAATAAATGAATAGTCAAACATGATTTTCAAGGTTCCTCCTGATCCACCTGCCAACTGTGATGTTGTATTTCCGTAAATATGAAACACTTCCTCCATTCATTTTCTCCAGAGTGAAATGTGAGCCCGTTGACCATGATGGTATCTTCTCAAACGGGCGATTCATTGTGGGAAAACGTCTCTTTGTGAGAGGTTTGCACTGTCCGTGTGGCTGCACTTGTTATTGTGTTGTTGTGCGGAGACGATGATGGAGGTTCACTTGCATTCTAGTGGAAGCAGGGAGAGGGGGAGCCCGATGGGTGAATGCGGGTCATTGTTAGCGTCGCTACGAGCTATGGAACCGGCAGACCGTGTCAACCCCCGATAGTGGCCTACATTCACGCGAGTTTGATGCCCTTCTTCTTGCTCTTCATTTGTTCAAACTGGCCGAGTTTCATGTGTGTTGGCTCGGATTCAAAGGGGAATTGCAAGAGCCGCTCGGAAATTGAGTGGAGGTGTTGCTAACTAGACGGTTCGGAAAGGATAAGGTCGGCCGTGCTAGATAACCTTTGATGAATTGATTGATTGATTGATTGATTGATTGATTTTTTTATGAATGGGATGATTTAGTAATTTCATGACTCATTTATTTCTTATTCCCCTAGTCTAGATTTTGAATGGATGTGGAGAAGTAGTTAAGTTATAAATTAGTTACTAATATAGGGTACTCTAAACCCAAAATTTACTGATATTATATAAAATGATAAATTATTTATTAAAATGTCTATGTATTAAATAATTAAATTAAGATTTTTTTTGTGAACAGTTTTTCCAAATTTACTTCATAACCATTTTAGAATATTATTTTGTTGTTGCTGTAATAATTTTGTTTCCTAAGAATGGTTTGTAAAAATGCAGAGTTATTTATTTGATTTATTTCACACATTACGTAATAGCCGTTAAATAGTCTTTAAAATAGGGCTGCACGATATTGGAAAATCAGGCGATATGCAATATAGTTACTGATTATAGCGATATCGATATTATTGCGACATTTAACATGTACCCAAGGAAAGAAATTTTTTTATTAAATAAAAGAATTGCATTTTTCAGGCAGCAAAATAAGGTAACTCAATATTTTCTTAGTTAATTAAATGTAATTACATCTCGATAATGTTCAACTATTGGTTGGTGGTGCGCATTTTAGTTAGCGGCTGACTGGTCAAATTCAGATAAAAGCGTAAAATTCCATATGAAACTTATTGCATGTCTTTGCAATATGCATATTACATGGGCCAATATCACGATATCGATATTTTTTCGATATATTGTGCAATCCTACTTTAAAATATGATTTCATTTTTTTGTTGTCCATCAATTTAACTTAATTTCAACTCTGAAACTTATTCTCAAATAAATGTATGTAGATTTATTTATCTAATTATTTTGTGACAGATTTGTTTTACTTAGTTTTTAGTGTATTAGGATTAGTAGACTTTTATTTAAATTCAATTAAATTAATTAAACAGGTTAAATTACATGTTCTACCAGTTACAGTAAACCCTGAACATGCATGTGTTTTTGTTTAGTTTTTGGAGACCAAAACTTTTGTTATTTGCCAGAAAACACATTTGTTGTTTTTGTGATCTGGCCATAGCCTTGTCTAATATGAATTAAAATGTGATTTTGGCACCATATTCTTGCATTTTTGAGGCCAAGGAACGATGTTGAAGTGAGGTTTGGAGCTTCATTTATTCAGACTATAGCCATGTGGGGGGGAGAGAGGTTTCTTTGCTGCCATCTTGTGGCATCTATAGGCAATCACAGGTCTTTGAGAGTGGGCGTCAATTCCTCACGGTTGCTACAAGAACAGCTGAACTTTATGATACGTTTTAGCTGAACAGAAAGGCAGACACATACTTTGTTTTCTCTCTTACACACTGACAACAATAATTCAGTTTGAGTTACAAAGGCACTTGTTTTGTTTTCACAATCTCACCTTCACTAAGTGACGACATCTGTAGGATTATACAGGTTAGATTAACGGGATTATAAACACAAAAGGGGGTGGGGATTTTCCTGCAGGTTTTTCTTTTTTTTTTCATTTCAGGAATGGAAAAAGATGAAATGCACCTTGTTCCTGCATTAGTGCAATAAAAAAAAAAGAAAAAAAAGGCCCGGGCCTCGCTTTGCATGTTGTGCACACCTTCAGAGAGAAAAACACAATCGCGTTTACATCATTCATGAAGATTCAAGATGATGAAAGTTGCGCGTTTGCAACTCGAGAATGAGCACACACTCGCACACATGCGCATTTCACATATAAATATATATCTCGTCCGAGCTGTGAGCTGCTGCGCTGACAATTCTGCCGGGATTGAGGGTGAGTCATGGAAGCGGCTTAATATTATGGGCTGCCGTCGCCTTGATCTCGCTCGGGCTAATTAAGCCTGAGACGAGCCGCTCGGGTCTGCCCGATGAGGGCGAAGGGACGGCAGGGTTCATTTGAATATGTTGAAAAGGCCTCACACTAAAGCGCTCGAACAGACGCTTTTTGGTTCGGGGAAAATAGTGTTGTGATTAAAAAAAATTCTGATTCAACATCTGACAATGTCACCCGAGTTAACAGGAAGTGTGCTGTCATACTTCGCTTTGGCAGGATCGGCGTGTTGTGCGCGTACGCTGCCAACCAGAACCTGAGCGCTCAGGTCAAGAACATCCGACGTCTGGTCAACAGCAACATGAGGGACCTGCACGCCTTCGCCAACGACACGCCAATGGTAGGATGACGCGTTTGCTTGTTTTTCACACTATCAGGGCAAATCCTCAAAGATGATCGACAAATTTTGACTTCAGGCTCCGCCGACATTAGATGGCGGAACCAAAAAAGGCTTGGCAATTTTGCTCCGCCCATCTGTCTCGTGTACCTGCTTCTCATTAAGTCTCCTAGAAATGGTTTCTAAAATGGCCAACATCATATTAATTTCTGTGTTCTTGAGACTTTTTGGGGGGCCCTACTATAGTTGAACATGCCCACATAAGCATGTCTACTGAATTTCTTGTCCTTCAGCGTTTTGTTTTTTTTTAATTCTTTTTTTTTTTTTTTTTTTTTTTTTTTTTTTTTTTTTTTTTTTTTTTTTTGAAGAGCTCAGAATTGTTCATTCGGTAGTCTTACCGATTCAACGTCTCGTCATCATTGCTCTTTTTTTTTTTTTTTTTTTTTTTTTTTTATTTATTTATTTTTTTTTTGTGCGTGCGTGCGTGCGTTTGCGTGCGTGCGTGCGTGCGTTTGCGTGTGTGCGTTTGCGTGCGTGCGTGCGTGTGCGTGCGTGCAAATACGTATAAATTTATACTCATTCATTCACCTAAAACCTTATAAATATCCCATTACCCTTCGCCTTAACCAGGTACTTCAGAATCTTGCCAGAGTCGTGAGATTTAAATGGTCAGGAGACCAGAGAAAAGGTCAGAAAAAAAAAAGAAATAAAGAGAAAAGAAAGGTAAATCAAAGTGACATCCAGCACCGACCAAACACTTCCTGCCTTCCCCATGATTACAAAATCAAAGTCTTACGCCAACCCCGGAAGCCTCTAAATTCCAGCAAATTTAGCGAGATCTCAAGAGCCCAGAGGAAAAACTAAAGAGAGGAAGGAGGGAAGGATCGATAAGGCAGAGTGAGATCCATAGAAGCCAGTACATCCAATCCATCAAAGTGAAGTCCAGCACCAACAAGACCCCTCCTGCGTGGTTACAAAACCAGAGTCTTATGCCAACCCCAGAAACCTCATACTTCTAATAAATTAAGATCTCAAGTGACCAGAGGAAAAACTAAAGAGAGGAAGGAGGGAAGGATAGATAAAGCAAAGTGAGAACCACAGACACCAGCACCAACTGATTCAAGGGGCTGTGGGAGGGAGAGGGTACTTCTGTTGAGTTTCAGTAGATGCTGGTGCGACGGATCTGGCATGCATAAGGACCACCACCAAAGAAAGAAGCCGTCAACCGCGTTTTTTTTTTAATTCTAATGGCGAATCACCAAAAATGATGAGCAATGTTTTTATTATTATTCATTCGGCAGCCTTCTCAAGTCAACATGTCGTCATCAACGCTCTCTTTTTGTGTGTGTGCGACTTTGTGCTCTTTAATTCACCCGAAAACCTGTTATAAATCCAAGACCCTTCACCTTAACCGGATACTTCAGAGTCTCACCAGAGTTGTGAAGTTGTCAGAAGGCCAGAGGAAGGATCAAAGGAAAGAAAGATGAAACAAATGGAAATCCAACACCAACCAGACACCACTCTCCGCCCACAGAGTTACAAATCCAGGGTCTTTTATCAACCCCAGAGACGTCTAAATTCCAAGAGATTATGATTAGCAATTTTTGATATAATTCTCTGGCCACAATAGATGACATTGGCAAAAAGAAAAAAAAAGCGATATGGCATCGCCCATCTATCTAGTGCTCATTTGGGCAAGAGAATGTAACCAAACAACGAGAACTAGAAATGACAAGAATCTATGGAGAAAAACAAAACAATAGTCAAAAGGTTCTAAAAAAAATTAAATAAATTTAAAAAAAAAATCCAACTATTTTTTCTGACATGTGCCCATGAGACTTTTTTTTTTTTTTAATGCATCCTACCATGCTAAACATGTCCACCAAATTTCATGTCATTATAATAATAATAATGATAATCCTCAAAAATGATAATCAATCTGTGATGGCAAGCTCCGCCCACATTTGTTGACATTGGAAAGCAATCGTTGGCAAATGTAGCGTCACCACCAGTCTGTCTAGGATGCCTGCTTTTCAATTGAGGTTCGTTTGGGCGAATTCCGTAGTCGGAGTTTGTGAAAGTATGAGGCCTGGAATTGGCCCCAAAATGGCTGCTTCGAACCAAAATGGCTGACTTCCTGTTCGTTTTAACATGAGTCCTTTCTTGTGTATTCTCTTGATCCATGTCGATGGGTGCAATCACACTTTCCAGTGGTTTTAGGGTGGTGGAGTTTGGTACCTCTTAAATATATATACAGTAATATTTATTTATTTTTATTTATTTATTTATTTATTTATTTATTTTGCTTCTTATTGCAGCAAATCGATTACCTCACCTCACAGTACGCTACCGCCAAGAACCAAGTCCTCTACGACCTGGAAAGTAAGCACTCCTTGTCTACCTCCACCCCCTAGTGGCGACTTTCATCACCACACATTAAAATGATTATAATGTAATACTTTTGTCAATATAATTTATTTCCTTATTTTGAAGACATTAATTTTAATCTAATCCTAAAATAAAAGTCACATCAATAACAGTTTACATTTTATTGTAATTGGTGTCTTATACTGAGGTTGCCAACTTAACTCAAGGTACCAAATACGTAGGGTTACTTGCCTACTTTACATTGTTGTGTTACTTTTTACTTTATTATTTATACTTTTTATTATCATGTTGTTTATGTGATTAAGAAGATAACAAAAATAAAGGCCAGCCGACCTGTTTGTCTTCTGATTTATGAACTGAAAATAATACAGCAGTGCCAAGAGATTAAATCTGTTGATGCCCTTTTTTGTTGTATTTTTCCGAATGGCAGACATAAGTCACACAATGTACGGTGTGTTATCTTTTTAATATTTGCTTATCTCCTACCGCGGCACAGACATAGGTCCGCTATTAGGTGGAAGGATACGCGACGCCTTGGATAAGGAGGTGAACCCGGCTTTGGACGCCGTGCTGAAAATGACAGGAGGTGCGTATGAACACCTTGTTTCATATCCTTTGGTGATAACATCAGCATAACAGCAAAACAAAACACACAAAAAAACATTATATTCTGTTTACCAATGGAAGGTGAAGGAAAATAAGGTAAACCTAGAGGCCAATATCAGGGTAATACTCTAAAGAAAAAACATAATGAAATTGAAAACAATAATGGCTTAAAATCTTAAAATATAATGACAGAATCAATTAAAATAAATAATAAATCTTGGAAATAATGGTGGGAAACAGGTAAAATAAAAAATCAAGGAAATCAAGTAAAATGCAAATATGAAGGTACTGTACAAAAGTACAATTATTAAAAATCAAGTGAAAATAATGAGATAATATGAAATAATTGCGAACAAGAGTCTTCAAATTAAAAATAAATGAATAAAAGATTTGCTATAATAATAAGAAATCTAGCTAATGAGAATATGACCTTGCCAATAATGGAACTATCCAGGCAATTTAATTGAATATGATTTGGGTTAAAAGAAAAAAAAAAAGAGGGGGGGGGAACAATGCTAAATAATGAAAAATTCTGAAAAAGCTTAACTGTGAGAACAATCCAATATAATGAATAAAAAGCAGGTAGAATAATAAACGAGTAATGCTTATTTTCAAAGTAACAACCGCTGACTTTTTGTCAACAAACTCAACTGCTGACACTGTGATACAATTTTGATGACGTCATAGTTTAGCCTCTTGTGTTGTGCTTTTCTTTCTTTTTGGTGGATTTTTGTGAAGTGAAAATCGACAGAGCCATTAAAGGTAAAACGGAATTGAACCATGACGTCGAGTCTGGTTTGTCCCCAGTGGTGAGCCCTCCTCCCAAGACCCCCAAACTCGTGGCCCCTTCATGTAGTATTCAAGACCCATTTGAAGATTAAAACTGCACTTTGCGCTGACAAAATGAAGTCAAACAGAGATTGCACTTGATGATACTGATTTATAACCTGTGCATATACTTATAGTTGTGTAGCTTTTTGTGAACAAAAGACTTGTGATACTCACTGCTACATTAGCTTCTCGCCAGCTAGCATTCTGCATGGCTTCATAGAACTCAACTGGCGCCAGTATTAACCATCTTTTTGTGAACAAAGGACTTTAATTTGGATCCACCGTGACTGATGTTATGTTTGTGTTAGACTCTACCAGTCAACAAAGGACTTCATCTTCATATGACTGATGCTGTGCATCTGTTTGCTTTGTTTGACAAAGAACACTACATGGACTACGACGTTAGCTAAAAGTGAACTCCCATTCCTGTTGGCTCAAAATCCTGGCTTGTAGGGACATTATTTTGGATGTTAAATAATGTTTGTTGTTTTAAGCAAATTTACATTTCATTTTCAAGTTGACCGAATGTGAGATGATACATTTTAAAAACTTTGCTTGAGACTTCCGGCTTGGTGCAGTTTTAATTCACTTTTCGTGAACACTGAATCAAAGTGTCAGTCAGTTCCCTGTTTTTTTTTGTTTTGTTTAGTTTTTTTGTTTTTTCCTCTTCCCCTGCATCTTCTTGAATGCATTCCGGATGCAAGAGGACTCACGCATGCTCCGAGATCCCATCGCAAAATGTCCGCCAAGGGGCGATGTTGTGATTTTCCTATACCCTTCGCTCGTTTGTTGTGTCTCCTGGTACTTGTAAACTTTTAATTGCCCTGTGTATAACGACAAGAACAAAGATTTGCATCTCATTTAAAAGCTATTAAAATGTTATTATTCATAGTGCGTTGTTGTTTGGGCTTTATTGGCCAAACATCCGAGCTGTTGCTGGGCAGATTTATTATTTATTTACATGTAGAGAAATGCCCACAGCACACTTTTAAGACAGTAAAGCATTTGGAATAGATAAACAATAAAAATAGAAAAAGAATACATGTAGCATAGTATAAATGTGTCGTGTATATATAAAATGCTATTTAGAGCAGAAAATGTGTTAATAATACAACTTTAAAGATGTAAAAATATCATATTTAGAAGTTTAGAATACACCACTAGCAAGATTGATCATTAGCTTGCTAGGCTAACTTGCCAAAAATTTAATATATTTAAAAAGATAGGAGAATTAAAACTACCTAACAATCTATCTAGATAGAGATTTAGAAGATGAAGTAGAATGCTAGCAAGGAAGCTATTGGTAACAAGCCAAAATATGGTTACACTAAGACAAACTGATTATTTACATTTAAAGCACAAAAATAACTCAAGGACATGAAAGACAAATAAAGGGTACTTCGAAGATTAAAACTCGATAGCAAGCTGCAGCGCGGGCTTGCCGAAATATAGCCACCCTTTTCTCTGAAGAGAGAGGTTAGCTAGGTAGCTAAATCTTGTCATCCTGTCGATATTTTTAACGTATTTCGCCACCAATTTGTCTGATTGTGTAGCGGGCTAACACTGTATTCTCATTTCGCAGCCATGCGTGAAACCAAGGAGGCCTTGGAAAACGTGAGTGTGTCCCTGCAAGTGCTGCAGGAGGCCACGGGCAAGCTGGAATTCAACCTGAGCCTGGTCCGGGCCAACATCAGGTACTCCCTCAACGATCCCGGTTGCCACGACGAGGAGTCGGACGCCACCTCGGCTCAGCTGTGCCGGGGCATCCGCCAGTCGTTGGAACAGTTGCACATCAGCGCCAACTTCACACGGGTACCAAAAGATTTATTTTTATTTTTTATTTTTTTATTTATCAGGTTAATTTATTATTTAAGTACTTTACAAAATATTCATAACATTTTAACTACATTTATTATTATGGTGGTTGGTGAATTAGTTCTTATGCTTTATGAATCTTTTGTACTTTTAAAATTAAATTGATTATTTCCAATATCTCAAGCATTTGTTTTATATTAACACTTTCTTTTTGAAGAAGTATATTTATTTTATGTCAACCGAACGAAGGTGTGTACAAAAATGAACAAGTTGTTTTTGTCACTTTAAATAACTTACACTTTGTTGAGCAATTATTGTGACTTTTTTTTTGTGGTGACGTAACACAATTTAACCCAACATTCCATGCATTTTCTGCATTTAATTAACTAAAATGAATCAAACATTATTTACATTTTATTAACACAGTTTTATCCAACATTGATTTTTTTTTGTAAATAACATCATTCTAGTCAACATTAACTTCATATTATTTTGTGTTCAAATCACAAAAAAAGTTCACACAAAAATAAGTTGAAACAAGTTTTTGTGTTCTTTGTTTTTGTTTTGTTTTTTGCATCAATGGATGTCTGATTGAATACATAGTAATCTCCCAACGAAATCTATTTTTTATTTGTTTCAGCTTCCCAACGTGAACTCTCAGCTGGAGAAGATGAACAACGTGTTAAAAACGGACCTCAGCGCCGTCGTCAACAAGGTGAATGCAAAGTCTTCATTTTATTGCTGATTAGACTTTGGTGTTGTTGATGAATTTTTGGGGGAAATAGAAGAAATTGCGTCACTAAGGTTGTAAAAATATGCTTAAAAAATTAAATAAATAAAAATAAGGTTCTGAGGTCTGCAGGCTCGGATCAATTAGTGAAGCCCAGAGATAAAAAGCAAACATGGTGCATCCGCATTTAGCTGTTATGCTGCACATGAACAGGAGAAGCTGCCAACAAAATTCACGTTAGCCCCAAGTTTGTGTTCATTCATTTAAATTCTTTTGCCTTTAAATGTTTATTTCATCTTTTAAATGTCGTATGTTAACTATTTGAAGCACAAGCTAGCTTGTTTATGCTATATGCAGTAAATAAAGCTACCGTGCCTTAAAATTTTGTCACCTCTTTTAGGGTTACGCATCCTTGAATGACACGCCTTACATGGTGATGGTACAGACCCGAGCTGTTGTTGACAGTAAGTATTAAAATAAAAAAAGTGTCAGAAATGGAGGTTCATTTAAAAATATGTTGTGCTTTTTATTTTCATGCTACTATAATATTTCTTTTGTTCAGAAACAATCGCATTTTGTTTTCATTTCAATTGTCTCAGGGGTGAAGAATTTGGTGGACGACATCGGCGGCAACGTGGGCAACCTGTCCAAAGCGTTGCCCGTGCACAACACCTTGTCCAGCTTCACCATCTTCATCAGCCACATGCACGCAAAGATCGAGGATCAGTACCCTGAAATTGACAAGCTGGACTTCTACAGGTCAGATCAATTTGCTCTTTATGTCATCAAAGTGTAGAATACGTGTTGCATGTTGCATTGAAAAGATCCCATTTCCATGTGCGTGTGCGTGCGGCGACAGGTGGACGGGCTGCGTGGCTTTGTGCTGCATGCTGGTGCTGGTGCTGGCCTTCAACTACCTCGGCCTGCTGTGCGGCACGCTGGGGTACGACAAGCACGCCTCGCCCACCACGCGAGGCTGCATCTCCAACACGGGGGGAACCATGCTCATGGCGTAAGGAAACAGTCGTCGCCTTTTCAAGTGGAACCCCACTTCTGACACCACTGCTCACTTAAAAAGTTGCTTTAGTGGAAATTAACATAAGAAGACACATTAAAAAATAGAGGATCTGACTTCTGACATCACATATTAAAAAAAAAGAAAAAATTAAAAGTGGAACTCCACTTCTTACACCAGTTCTCAAAAATATAGACATAACACAGTCACTTTTTACAAAGTAAAAGTAGTTCACCACCTCTGACAAAAAGGTTGTTTTACTTAGATTTTAAAAATTTACCCCCACTTCTGACACACTTTCAAAAAGAAACACAAAAAAGTTTGTTAAAAATTGACCCTCTTGTTTGACAATTAAAAAAAAACAACATAAACATAAAAAACATGGACATATTTTGGAAATGTTAAGAAAGTGGATCCACACTTCTGTCATTCCCACGTCTTACGGTTAAAAAAAAAACAAAAAAAAAAAAAAAAAAACTTAATTGGACAGATATCAGTGAGATTTTTTAAATGGATGCTCATTTCTTATGCCATCTTAAAACAAAGAAAGAAATCTTATATTAGGCCCTAAGAAAAAGAAATAAGAATAAAAAAAATGGATTCCCACTTCTAACACACTTTTATAAAGGTGGATCCCACTTCTGACAAAAACTGGTTTTGTTGGACGTACACGAGAAACCATTTTTTTTTTTAAATAAATAAGTCCCCACTTCTGACACCACTTATAACAAGTAAATTGTATTATTGAACATAAAAATAAGAAGCCCTATTTAAAAATTGAGCCCCCACTTCTGAAACCATTTTAGAAAACAAATATTATTTTATGATGATGATGATGATGATGCGGATGCGTCTCATGGTCTCCAGCGGCGTGGGCTTCAGCTTCATCTTCTCCTGGCTCCTGATGGGCCTGCTGACCGCCATCTTCCTGCTGGGCGGCAACATGGAGAAGCTGGTCTGCGAGCCCTTTCACACCAAGGAACTCTTCAAGGCCAGTCATTTAGTGACCAATCAACCCGACCGTATCGGTCGACGCCTTTCACTTCACTTGATGCGTTTTGCGACCGGTCTCCAAGCAGGTGGTGGACGCTCCGTACCTGGTGAATCCCGAGTGGAAGAACTTCAGCCCGGGTTACTTGTACAACGACTCGGAGCTGGAGCTCACGGCAGAGAGCATGTACAGGTGACAATCTGGATTTCTTATTTTTCAATATATACTGTATATAAATATATATATACTTCCTGTTCAGAGAGAATGCGCGTGTCATGCACTTCCTGTCATGTTCACTGGGTGGCAGCAAACGCTTACATTAACAATCCCACCTGTGTGGTGTGTCTGCAGCACTTGTAAAGAAAACAAAGGCATCTACTCGGCGCTGCGCTTGGACAAAGTTTTCAACGTCTCGTCTTTCCTCAACGTCACCATGGTCAGTGAACGCAGCACAACTCTGGATGTTTTGTTTTTAACTGACTTGTGTTAACTTTTGTTTTTTTTCTTTTGTTTTGTTTTTTCTTGAACACGTGGCCTCGAGGCATCACTTGAATTTAATAATGTAATACATGAGGATAATAATACATGATGATGACGATAAGAATTTAGATAAAATCTTTCAAGAGCTGCAAGGATGGATATTTGAATTTAATTGTCATTTTTAAGTTTGCTGTCCTAATTTATTATTATTAGACATTCTACTAAAGCTGAAAAAAAAACTAAAATAAATTGAAAAACAAATAAGTGAAAATAAATGTAAAAACGAAAATTTTATTTAATTTTGTTTCATGTTTTTTTATTTTGATTTACACTGCTAAATTTAAATTTGAAAAATAAAATTAAAGGAAATTAGTCAAATCAAATGAAAATAAAATAAATGTGAAATTAATTGAAAAATAAAATAAATGTTTAAAAAACAATTAGGACATTAAAATATTAACAGAATTTACTGATAATAGTGTCCATTTTTTTCCATTTATATAATTTTTAATCAATATGAATATGTGGCCTGGCCTCAGTTAAATTTAATAATGTGAAGATAATAATACATGATGAAATGGTGATGATAAAAGTTAAGATAAATCTTACAAGAGATGCAAGGACGAATATTTAAATATAATTGTCATTTTTAAATTTGTTGTCCTAATTTATTATTATTAGACATTATACTAACACTGAAAAAATAACTGTAATAAATATTAAAAAAAAATAAGTGAAACTAAATATAAAAATGAAATGTTTGATTTAATTGTTCCATTGTTTTTTATTTACACTAATAAATTTAAATTTCAAAAATGAAATAAAATTAACTTAGTCAAATCAAATAAAAAATAAAATGTGAAAATGAATTAGAAAATAAAATAAATGTTGAGAAAAAAAAAAGAATAGAAATAGAATATATTAAATCACAAAACAAATGTCAAAAACAATTAGGACATTAAAATATAAATGATGGCTTTCCATTTTTTAAAAATAATTATGTTCAGAATGATCCCAATTCACTTCCAAGTGACTTGTAGCTCCGTTGCAAGTGTACCTGAAGTGAGTTAGCTTAGCCACCTGTTCGTCTAACATATTTATTTCCATTTCCCCTAATATCTGCCTCCCCCATCTACAATTGACTAAATAAACAATATTGTGCTTTTTTGCGATGCACTTGTTCTCTCTACAGTTGACAAAGGATGTGGTGACACTTCTGAACAACGTGAAAATCGACCTGAGAGGAGTCATCTTGCTGGAAGCGGAGGGCAAGCAGAACCTTCTGGATTTCTCCGAGGCAGGCCTGTCGGAAACCAACTACGCAGATTACCTGGAAGAGGTGACACATTTGACACAAAATGAGATTCATAGCTTTCTCTTATTGACAAAAAAAATGCGGTGCACATTCCTCCAATGGATCTCAAAGTTAATTCCGTGTAAATGAAGCGTAACTAAAGCGGTGCAAATGTGATTTCTCTCCCGCAGGTCAACAAAGGCGTCACAGTGGTGGACCTGCTCGCGTTTGCCAAAGAGCTGGAAGCCCAGACAGACCTGATGGTATTTCACGCCACGCTCCATTTGTCTGTTTATTTCAATTATTCATGTTTAATACGCCTCCGCCGCAGCGTCGGGCTGCCAGGCCTTGCGGGGCAAAAAACATGTTTGAAAATCAACATGTTCTACTTAGTAACAAAGTACAAATGCTTACTATTCTTTTGATTGATTGAGATCTTAGTATACACAAGGCAGAAATTTCCATCCATGGCTTTAAGAAATTTGTTTGATGTTATTTGTATTAAAATGCAGTGATAAACACATTCAGGCAAAGCTAGTGAGCTCTTAATAACTCTTTTACTGCCACAAGTTATGGTCAAAAAGACAACCAGCCAATTTCAAGCATTTTCACTCATCTTTCAAGGCAAACAGAATATTGTGTGCTATGACTACATAAACATGGTAGATAGGTACCATATGAACGATTTGATTCCATTCTCTCATTCTAAAAAAAAAAAAAAAAAAAGTATGATTCTACCTTATTCCGCTCTTTAGTTATCAACATTTGAATATGGGTAGTTTGAGTGGCACCAAGAAAGAAAATGAGAAAAGAAGCTTTTTGTGAAGATACATTTTCTGCACAACATTGACTTTGATACTAATATTTTTTGTTTAGTGACGATATTTAATGGGATAAACACTTTGATCATTCACGGCATCCTTGAAAATGTTCTATTTCCTAAGTTGCGCCATGTTGTCATGACATTTGATCCACGGGATACCATTGAAAAGAGATACAGTTCTGCCATATCTGCTGGCCATAGCTAGTGAGTGTTTTTTTTTTTTTTTCCTCTCTCTAGCTCATTCATGAAACAAGAGCTGCTCAAGATGTTACGCTGCCCATTGAGGGAGAAGAAAAAAAAAAAAAAAAAAAAGTTGACGTCAATTAACGTTAATGGCAGTACTCGTTGGGATTTCTGTTAACGTCAATTAACGTTGACGGCAGGAAAAGAGTTAAATAATATGTGACTTCTAAGATATTTCTTTTTAATACTAATACTATATAGGTGAATATAAGAAGGAAAAAAAATATGTACACAGATTTTTTTTTATGTGTTATCAAAATGTTAATATAACAAGTAAAAAAATATATATTTTTAATTTTTAGGTACAGGAGTTTAGTCAAGACTTGTAGTGTTTACTTTGGGAAAAAAAAAAAAAGATAACAGATGACTGTTCCAATCAGAACATGGACTGATCTATCCAATCCATTTAAACAACATGTTTATTTATTGTACATTCGACCCCCAGAATTCTCGGGGCATCGGGACTGGTCCGGCCCACGAATAGCCAAAATTTGTATTTATTTGCACTAAAATGCATTGTATGGTAAAAATAACAATTGAACCATAATAAATCACACGAAAAAAAAACAACACGAAAAAATAAATAAATTATTTGTTGTTTTTGTGTTCAAACCAAAGCTGTGAGTCTCTCCAAAATATTTTTTGGGCGCCATCTGACCATCTACGTTCATACTTATTAATACTACAACTAAATTACTAACTATAACGCGTGTAACAAGGCGTGTATTTTGTGTGTGTGTTTTGGTGTGATCCAGCCTCGAGGTCGTTTGCAAACATCTCTGAAAGGTCATGCGGGCACCGTGCGCCAGATCCACAGCCAGCAAGTTGTCCCCATGCAGCAGGCCATGGTAACGCTCCGACTAACGCCACGCCCACTTCCCCCCCCCCCTCCATATGCTGCAGCCCCTCCCTCTTTTATTTTGGTCTGTTGACATTTCACTCAATCGAATTAGCCATTTGTTCCAATTTACGTCTGTGTGCTTGTTTTCTACTTTCAACGGCAAGAAATATGTTAGAGCCAGGGTAAGCGCTTTTTGCTCGTTGTTACTTTGTGCAATGTGGTTGCCATGTTTCCAACAAGTGGTGCAGGTAGCATGTAAGGCAGCAATAAATATTGGTTTTGTTTTGTTTTGTTGTTTTGTTTTGTTTTGTTTTTTATCGCCGCTGACATATGTACACTTGTTTGTGTATTTGTTGTGCAATGCTGCTTTTGTGCTTGGCGGAGGTAATACAAGACAAGTGATGCTGAACTGCACTGCTTGCTGTAAACAGGTTACTAGGCACATCTGGAAAAATGTATCTCGTTTTAGAGGATACGGTCACAGTGTGCATTGTGTGTAGTAAGTGTGTGCGTGAGTGTATATCCTTCAAAGCAGTGATTCCCATCCACAGATGTTTCACTTAATAGGTCAGCAAATCCTAATTTGCATTTAATGTATCTTGAATTCTTACTACTTGTTGAAAGGAAAGGAAATGTCATCACTCTGTTTTATTGTCCCCCAACAAATGTAACATCTTTATTTCTTCTACTACTATTAGCATACAACGTAAAGAATCATGGTATTTCGATGGGCATGGTGCTACTCATTCTGGCCACCAGGGGGGAGTATAATGCATGCAGACATATTACACGACAATGAAACACAGAAGAAGATCATCTCAACAAGCTACAATGAAATTAGTTGGAAAATGTCAGCATTGTCATTTGTTTATATGTGTTAGTTAAAGGTTTCAAATTATGTCAACATTATCGCTAGTTTTGTTAGCCCATCATCATTTTACATTCTGTGTTAGCGTTAAGCTAACAGATCTGCTAAACTGTTGCTGGTTGTGAAGCTCTGATCAACATGTAGCACCCTTTTACAATTTTTCTTTGCTAAAAAATAAAAAGAAATTATAATAATAATAATAATAATAATGATACGTAGAAGTATAATGTGAGATTTTTTATTTTTTATTTTTTTGAGGTGGGTTTCTGTGAGACTAGTTTCATGTAAAATATGCCTTGGCTGGGAAACACTTCTTTAGGGTGTGGTATTGAAGGACGTTGTGGCCAAAATGCCAACAAGCATCCACTTACGATCAACAGTTTGACATTTTGCTTTCCATCCCTTTGAAAGCGAAGGTCACATATTTTATTTATGCGTCAAAACCACCTGAAGTCGTGGCCTTCGCCTCAATTAGTCGCAAGTTGCATCATCCATTTCATACATAGTGCTTGTCCTCATTAGCTAGACCCAGCTGACCAATCACACCCCCTAATGTGGATGCTCAACTTTAAAGGGTCTTTTCATTTTGAAGCACAATCCTTCTGCATGTGTGACATGACAAATGTGCTCACTTTTGAGCAAGTGTCGTTTTCTGCTGAGTCATCGTGATCCAGGTGGACCTCCACGTTTTAACGTTTTAGCCCTGCTGCTCTCTGACTGTTCGTTCTGTTTTGTTTCCCTTGAAGAGCTCCCTGAACCAGAGCATGAGGTTCCTAGAGAGAACTGCCTCAGACCTGCCAGTAAGTCAACCATTAAAAACTGTCACAACCGACAAATTTTAGTCCTTTCAATACTAAAAAGTTCCTTTATACCGGCCGAGAGTCTCATCAACTCAACAGGAAAGAGCTAGCTATAAGCTAACGTAGCCTATATGTTAACTCAATGATCCTCCTTGTCAAACAAAACAAACACACAAAACTAGTGACAAAAAAGGTTCAAATTAACGTGCAGAGTAAAAAAAAAATAAATAAAATAAAAAAATAAATAAATAAATAAAAAAAGCCAAAACCCCAACACTAATGGGAACTAGCTAGAAGCTAACGTAGCACTTTTCAGTCAAACATCCATTCTTTTTCAATAAGCTCCGGCTAAAAGTCTTATCAAGCCAATGAGAAGTAAACCAGGAAGTAGAAAACTACCAAAATAAAACAAAACAGCAGAAGCAATTATTAGTATAACCAAAGTGTTGCAATGAGCCAAAGAAAAAGCCAAACACTCGACTGAATCTCATGTTTCTTGTTCACAGAACAAAGTCTTAGCCATACTCGACGCCATCAACGCAGCCCAGTATCTCATCTCCCAGAATGCAACACATATTATTAACCGGGTACCGACACGACTCCCGTTACAGACATCATATTTCATATAAAAATAATTTCTCATTTATAATAATTGTTTTCCCTTTCAGGAAAGTGCAAAATACACATCAACCATTGTGGGTTACTTCCACCAATACGCAGAGTGGGTCAAGACATCTGTAAGTCACAATACTGTAATAACACATTAATAACATGTAATAAGATTACTTTTTAATGTTGTTAATATGCAATGTGCTGTTGTGCATATGTGTCACCTTGATGCAGCTGGCCATGGAGGTGGCGCCATGCAAGCCTTTCAGTAACGTGCTGGACACAGTGGAAATTATTACCTGCAGCTACCTTGTGGACTCGATGGTATTTGATTACTTATACTTATATATTACTTATGTAAGATCAAAATATGTGTTTTCGTAGGAGATTACATTTATCCTGTGTGCAAATAAATATATATAATTTGGCATAAATCCAGGGTGTTGAAAAGTTGTATTTGGCTATATTTTCAAATAACATGAATGCTTATTAGGGGTGCAGCTCATAAAAAGAAATGCAGAGGTGCAAAAATGTTTGATTTAGCCATTAAAAAATAAATAAATAAATAAATAAATCTTTTGGTGTGAAAAGCTGAATTTGTCAATATTGAACAGTTTTTGGGGGGTGTTGTAAAATGAATATTTCTTTCTTTTTAAGTGAGATAAGGAACACAGAATTTTCTAAGGGTTGCCGCTCAGAAAATATGAGTGGGTGTGAAAAAAAATAAAATAATTTTCAATTTAACAAATTTGAATTTCTCTGTGGGGGCTAAAATTGAATTTGGCAGGTTTTCTTTTTTTTTTTTTGCGATGAAAATTAATATGCATTTCCTCTTCTTTCCATTTATATTATAAAAGGTTTCTTAATGGTGAAGGTCTGTTAGCTTTTATCAGATTTTTGGTCAAATTAATTTACATTTGAAAACGTTCCCACTCGCACATCTATTATTGAATTGCAAAATCAGTGTACTGCTAATAATGCCAAATGGCGGTTTTTGGTGCAGAACGTGTTCTGGATGGGTCTGGGCTGCAGCACGCTCTTCCTCATCCCGAGCATCGTGCTCGCGGTCAAGCTGGCCAAGTTCTACCGCAGGATGGACACGGAGGACGTTTACGACGAGTGAGTGCTTTTTTCTTTTTTCTTTTTCTTTTTAAATACAAACTGCAATGGCATATAAAAGCTGTAACTCACACACATCAAATTGGGTTCAAAATTATTCTTATTTTTTTTAAACGATAGTTCCACTTTAACCCTCCTGTTATGGTTGCTTCTGTAGTACACCAAATGTGACCTTCTATATATTTTATTGTATTTATTTATTTTATTTATTTATCTTTTTTGGGTTGGAGGAGGTCTTATAAACACGTTTCCAAATCACAGACTTTTTAAAAAAAATTTCCCCCCCAATATTTTTCATCAGCGTTTCCGGCTAATAGTTTTGGTGGATTTGGAATGAATGACTTACAGTCATATTAAATAAACATTCCTAAGATTTTTTTTTCATAGTCCTATGTTGCCCACCTGTAATCCCTAATTATAATAATAATAATAACAACAACAACAACAATAATAGCTTATATTTAATTTTATGATGAATTCATTTTTTGCGAATATTGGAGCAACTAAATTAAAAAAAAAAAAAAAATGTAACCTAAAATTTGGAATGACTTATGGTAATATTAAATAAACTTTACTAACATAAATATTAACATTTTGAGTGGGTAGTTTTTTTGTTTTGTTTTTTTAAATGGTCCTATGTTGCCCACCAGTAATCCCTAATATTAATAATAATAATAATAATAATAATAGTGATAGTAATAGTAACAACAATAATAATAATAATAATAATAATAGTAGTAGCAATAATAATGGCTTATATTTTATTTTTTTGATTGATTTTTTTGTGAATATTAGAACAATTAATTTTTGAAAAAAAAAAAAAAATTTAATATAAGGTGACTTTTGGTGAGAGACCTAAAAAGGGGTGAATTAACAGGAGGGTTTCAACCACTGCTTTCCTGCATTGATTTTTGCGAATAAAATTTGAGTGGACTATAATTTCAAGGCATTCTTTTGTTGTCCCCTAACTCTTTCTTCCCGCTTTTATTTCCTCCTCCTTCGTAGTTCCTCCGTTTCGGGGACTTGGCATTTTACTTTGTGATAACCATTTCTACTCTTTCCATCAACCAGCTCATCCTTCATCCTCCCTTTTTTGCTTTTGGCATCTCATCCTCCTCCTCTTCCTCTTCTTCTTTGCACTCGGCACTTTACAAAGACACTCTGGCTTGGAAGGCATGTTCCTACTTCCTGGTGCATTCCATAGAAGAATATTATTGTTTTTGTTTTTTTTGCCATGAATCACCCATTTCTGCTTTTGACCATCCAAGAGTTTACTTTTCCAAATAGTTGGTGCTGGTTTCTGGGTTAAAAAGTGTCCCTTAGCTTTCACCAAAGGGCTCTCGCAATCGCAACCTGACAAACGTCTTGACTGTCATTGCTGTAAATAAAATCCAAAAAGGAACATGACAAGCATGCCGACATGTTTTCATCTCACATCTTTCATGTTTTTTTTTTGTTTGTATGCAATGTTTTGTTTTCAGTATGGAAAGTGGTAATAATGGTTATCATAGCGAGCCCCCACAAGGCATCCTAAACCCCCCTGTGACCAGGTAAACACGCTCATTGCTAAGTCCGCTGCATGCAATTTGGTGGCGGGAGCATGCTGGCATAATTGACATGTATCTTCTATTGTCTTGAGGGTTTCTGTTCATTGATGACAAGCGCATAGCACTATTCAGAGCTTGCGGCTTCATTTTGACTTCTGAGGGATTCGGAGGCTGTGCGGCCGACCAAGTACCGTATTTTCTGCACTATAAGGTGCACCGCATTATAAGGCGCACCTTCAATGAATGACTTATTTTAAAACTTTTTTTCATATATAAGGCGTTACAGTAGAGGCTGGGGTTACGTTATGCATCTATTAGATGGTGCTGCGCTAAAGGGAATGTCAACAAAACAGTCAGATAGGTCAGTCAAACTTTATTAATAGATTACAAACCAGCTTTCTGACAACTCCAAAATGAATAAACAGCTGTTTTATTATTTTCTCTGAGGTAAAGTATTAGTATTAGCTAGCGATCCAAGATGGCGCGATCTTCTGCGCATGCACGTCACCGATGGTGCAGGGTCACCGATAGCGTCTTGACAGCGAGACCTGTTGTGGCTCAATATTGATCCATATATAAGGCCCACTGGATTATAAGGCGCATGGTCAGCTTTTGAAAAAAATGAAGGCTTTTAGATGTGCCTTATAGGGCGGAAAACACGGTACATTTGCCTACATTGAAACACAAAAAAGTGCATTTGTTGAGTTTTGAGGGATTCAACTCAGTATGTGGAAAGACAGATAGCTCAATTTTTCTTGATTAGTTTAGGTTTTGTTTTTTGATGGATTCAACTTACATTATCCATAACTTACATTTTACTCCGTTAAATTTGATTTATTTTTATTATTTAAATCAATATGTATATAATAAATAATGATAATAAATATTTTTATTTATTATTACATTTTTTTAGGTGGGGAGTGGGGCGTTAAACTGACGATTCGGATGACGCATAGCTTTAACCACATGGCCTGCATTTATCTTGCTTTGCTTCATTTATTTATTTTTTTAAGAGGTCAACCTACTATGCGGACAACCTCATAGCTTTAGCCTTAGATTACATTTAATGTTTTCGTTAGGTTTTTTTTTGTTTGTTTTTTGTTTTTTTTTAAGAGGGATTCAACTTTTGTGGTTGACTACATAGCTTTATCTGGTCTGCTTTGATTTTTGAGTTTTGTGCGAATGACCTCATCGCTTTAACTTTAGTCTACATTTATCTGAGTTAGTATTGATTTGTGTGTGATTTAAATAATTATGCAGCCTGCATTTATTTCGGTTATCTTTGGTTTATGAAGGATTCTATGCGGGCAATCACATAACTTTATTTATTTATGGGGGGGGTCTCTCTTTTTGTTTTTTTTTCTCTTTCCTTTTTCAATTCAAGGAAGATTCAGATGACTGCAAAGCTTTATCCAGAATGTGATTTAATCTGGGTTAGATTTTTTTATTTTATTTTTTTTGAGGGGTTCACTTTTATTGTGATTCGTCCGGGTTAACAATATATCTAATTTCCTTAAAACTGCTCTGGCTAATGCAAGTTTGACATCCATTTTTGAGCTACACTGTTTGTTTACAGAGTAATGTAACTTGGTACTCAATGTTCCATACCGAAAATTCCAAATTTGAATACATACATCGAATCACTCTTTCCTCTCGTTTAGAGTCAACCAAAGTCCGATGAATGTGCACCTGATCATTTTGTTCCCAGAGAGGCAAGCATGGCAAAACGCTTGAGATTCTTTCTGCTTCTTTTATTTTCCTCTTTAAATTAATCCCACAAAAAAGAAGAAAAACAACCAAATAACTTCCTTTTTTTTGTTTTTTGTTTTTTTTTAAATGTACTTACCGGGTGAATATTTGCAGTTATTTATCATAACTTTAGGCGGAGAGCAAAACATTCAAAAATAATAATAATACAATTTATCAAAAAAATAGCCACATTTTGTAGATGAAAATGAAAACCGAAGGAAATAAAAAGCTCTTGAAAGCAGCAAACTTTTTTTTTTTTTAACGCCGATATGAATTTTAAAAAAAACATAACTGTTGACCTCAGTAAGCTAAGTTTTTTTTTCCGTTTGTCACTTCATGCCATTAAGTTTGAAGGTGAGCAAAAAAAATACTGTCAGTGAAAATAGAGAAAATCTGAAGACAGACACTTAAAAAAGCACAAAATAATATCCAAATCAAATATTTGTTTGTATTGTTTCTATGTTTTGCTCTCTGACCTCATGAGCTTCTTGTTTTTGTTTTGTGTGTGTGCGTGCGTGCATGTTTTTATGGCCGCTAATGTTGTTGTTCCTGTGCTAGCATCCCAACGTACGATACCATGAACAGGTTCCCGAGAGCCTCGGCTCCTCCCAGGCACATCGACTGGTGACCGAGAGCCCGCATTTTCTTGTGGCTCCCGACAGGTACTTTAAAAAAATAAAATAAAAATAATAACGTCTTCTTACAGCATGGATCCATCCGCCTTTTCCTCTTTCATTGTCATTACATTTACACAATAACTTTTTCTTTCTAAAAATGTTTGGGATGCCACTTTTTTCCCGACCAATCTCAGTATGAGTATTCACTCACTGAGTACTCATCGATGCATCGATACCTCAAATACTTTTGATATACGAAATTTTTTTCGAGCATTTCTTTTTGACGCAGATGACGATTTGACAATGTGCAAAACTGCCACAGTGTAGCGCCAATTTCTGTCACGGAGAACTTAAATTTTATACTTTTTTGCCGTAAGTATCATGGCTTGGTATCGTCAGACTTACCGGCAGAAATACCTTCAAATATGGCTTGTATCAGCCTGATACCCGGTATCTGATATTGTACTCACCCGTCCCTAAAAAATATAAACTAAACTTAATCTCACATAACATTTCTTTTTTTCACCTAAAGTCAAATTAAATATTTGTGTGTTTTTTGCAATGCTATGAGTTCTTTCTTGCAAGGTGCATTTTTTAAATAGGTTATAATCTATTCTCGCAACATTTTACATGTCAACTGACATAACTGTATTGAAGTAATGTTGACATTTTTTGTTTGCAAATGTTTGTAAAATTCTGAATATTTTCTCTTTAACATTATTTTTCATAACCTCTTTTTTATATATCTTTAACTCCTAACATTTCCTAACCATTCCTGTATATATATAAAACAAATAATAATAATTTGTTCCTGACAATTTTGTCAAAACGAGACTACTTTTTTGTTTTTGTTTTTTTGCTAGAAAAATGCAAATTCTTCATGTCGAAATTTTACGTTATTCTCACAAAATTCTACCTTTTTTTGTGGTATACTTTGGCATTATGGGTGTCATATTCCAACTTTTCTTTCATAATTTTCCACCTTATATTAACACTATGTTAAAATCTACTGTAAAAATGACTTTATTCTTGTGAAATTCTGAACACTTTTTTTATTCCTTTAAAATTCATTTTAATAATATAACAAAAGTTCTTTTATTTTTTTTGGTCATGATGCTTTTTTTTTGTTTATTCCAGCCTCTAACCATCCTTTCATGTGCAATTAATCCTGCTATCTCTCTTTCCTCAAACTAACCGTAATTCTTTTATTTAAGCTTCTTTTAGGCTGTTTCTTCTCTTTTTGGAGTGACATCATGGTGAGAATCATAATCATGTCTCCGTTTTCTTTTGATGTAAATGCTGCATGAGGACATTTTCTTCTTTTGTTTGTTTTGTTTTGCATGAATCTTATTTGATGTAACTTGATGTTGTCGTGGGAGCCACAAAGCCACAGGGGCCATTTTGCATGGCCAATATGGAAATTTCCAAGAGAATTACACGCACGCACACGCACTCCCAAAATGAAGCACATGACTCAGTGCGCCCTCGTTTATTTCCGTGTGTCGTTTAACGTCGTAAAGACAAACGAGAAGACGTCCACGCACAGCCAAACGATCGTGTTTTTACGTTGATGCATTGCATTCTAGAGAAAGGTGGAACGAGCGCTACCAAAAACCACAACATGAAAATGGATTCAGCTGCAGATGTTATTTTGGCACGTTTTAGGAATTTAGAGGAAAAAGATGGATTTGTAACCATACTGCCCTAATTTGGCTCGTTATGGGTCATGTCCTCATTACTCTTCGTTGTCATAATAATGTTGGATTTTCTTTTCTTTTTTTTCATGCATTTTGGGTGGCATAAATTCTTGGAGAGAAAAAAAAATCACTCAAACTGATTTTATTAATTTGTGGCAAGAATGAATTTGAAATGTTACTAAAATAAAGGTGTAATGTGAACGAAAAATGATGAACGTCGTTTAAATGATTTAATTCTTATAGTATTACACCCACAAGAAAAAGTCTATTTTTTTGTTGTTGTTGTTGTTGTTGTTGTTTTTTCACTCATCCTACAACTCCAGTTATTAAATACTATTAAATATAAATTATTTTTTTCATACTCAAAAAAAAAAAAAAAAAAAAAAAAAATCGGAATGCTACAAATAAATTTTTGAGAACAACTTCTCGAAAAAAATTTTTTATTGCCTTAACGCTTCAGACTTGTTTTTGTTTAAACATTCCCATCGCAATCCACTTTTATTTTTGTAAAAGGACTTTATTTTCTTAAAAGGATGAATATTTTCTTGTAATGTTACAACCATATTCTCATAAAATCACAACTAGTGCAACTTTTTTCTCGCAACATTCAAAATATTACGAATTATTCTTGCACAATATGAATTTTCTTGATTTTCATAAAATCAACAATATTTTGTCTGAGCATGATAACCGTATTCTCGTAAAGTTATAACAAGTTTTGTTCTCATTTTTCTTTTTTTTGTAATTTCCAACATATATTGCCTTTAATATTCTTTTTTGTACCCGTTTTTAACACGTGCAAGGAAAGACTTGGTATTAGCCTGCAGATGTCCAAATAATGAGCAACCTTTTTTTCTTCTTCTTCTTCTTTATCTGAGGCTAACAGCAGATTAAAGTTTTTAAAAATCCTTATTGAAGCCTGGAGGAATCCTCATTTCTGTCTTTATTACACTTTACAGCCCGAGCTGCTCTACTCTCCCAAACTTCATAAGCAAATATTGCTGCTTGTTTGAAACATGATGCCAACGTCTAATTCTTTCCTCTTCATCTCTGCAGCTGCCACGAACTTCACTGGAACTGAAAAAAGAAAATGAAGAAGTGTAAGGTGAGTTGGCTGCACTTTGTTGTTATTTTATTTGGTGCGACAGATTCACTGGATGAGCGTAACGAGTTTCGATTGTTTGGGTCGATGTTTGGTGATAAAACCTTGGGGAGGCTGCGCCGTTCACGCGGCCATTTAACAAGCAATTTGCTCCTCGACGGAGCCTGAACAAATCCATTTATGTCTACACGCCGTATGATAAGTGGCTCATTGAAGTGGCTTTTGCCTCAATAGACAACGTTGGGGACGAGACGTTTTGGCGGAATATGGATGCTAGTTTTAGCATATATATATATATATATATATATATATATATTAGTGTTGTTCCGATGCCGATACTGCATAAAAACAGTGGTATCGGTGACTACTCACAAGTAACATGCCGATACCATTAATTCCAAAGCTAAGGATTTTGGATGTAGCATGTTGTGTCTTGCTCGTGCAGGACATTCACTGATATGTGACATGTTCACTGCATGCCGTTCTAAGATATTGGCCCTTGAATGCTCTGAACCAATGGCAGGACATCTTTTTCATGTTGAGGAAAAAAAAATTTTAAGTATCGGTATGGTATCGGCATCGGCCGATACTGCAAAGCTGGGTATCGGTATCAGTATCGGAAGCCAAAAAACGGTATCACACTAATATATATATGTATGTATGTATATATATATATATATATATATATATATATATATATATATATATATATATATATATATATATATATATATATACGGTAATTTTTCTGTCATTTACTACAGGATTTTTCTGTCATGACGACATGCTTTCGGAGTGCTTTCATCATGATCATCCCTCCTGCCAGACGTCAACGGGCTGCCAAGTTGTTTACATTTCATAGAACGCAAAAATCCCAACTGGACTGCAACATTTTCCTGACGATAACAACAACAACAGTGGCGAAGTAACCACGAGAAGGTAACGACACGCCGCTTAAAGGACCTGCTGATAAGTTTGCTTCGTGATTCTTGAGGACGACGGAAAAACGACGCCTATTGTTATGTTTGCGGCAGGTTGGCATCAACAAGGTGGATCAAAAACATGGACAAACTGGAGCTAGCATGAATTTTTAACTGTTTACAATGATACGCAAAGTAACGTCATCCCTGTGGATATTTTGGGGCTCGTTTCGAAAAGACTGGTTGCCTTTCATGTTGGCATTTACTGCTTTTTACTGCCCTGCCTGCGATGTGCTTATGCCGTTTGCAAAATTTTGAAACATAGAGGAGCATTTTGTTTGTTTTTTTCCTTGTTTTTTTGTCTGCTTCTACAAATTTTACTGGACTCTCTGCAATGAAATTTGACTTTAGACTCCGTCCGATGTAACTGATGAGATTTTTTTTTTTCTTGCACAGTGCACAGGTTGCCGTTTCATTCAAATTGTGTTCAAATTTTGCACGTTCATAACAATACTTGAGCAAACATGGACCAAAAAAGCTTCTTTTTTTTTTTCTCGCCAGTTTCAATGAACTTATTTTTTCTGCATACATTTAAATCAAACGATTTAATTTTTGTACAAAAAAAATTAAAAATATTCTCCAGGCTTTTTTCTTTACAGTTACATAAAAAGCAGATTACAGTTGAACCAAAGAGTGACTTTTCATTTGGAAAATTATAGAAAATATTTGTAAAGAAAAACATCAACTTCCAAACCCTCCAATAAATCTCAGGACTTTTTTTTGAATGACTACTACAATAGAGAACAATCACAGATAAATAATCAATACAACCACAAATCAATCAAACGCTGAAAAATATACCCAGTCGCTATTTTCGTAAAAAGTACTTTTTAAAAATGTCTTTGCTTTATTATTTTTCCAACATTTACACGTGTCTTTAGTGAATTAACATTTCAGTGACAAAGTGGAGAAATATTGTTCACAAGCCAATTTTTTTTTTTTTTTTTTTTTTTACAGTAGATCTCAGGATTTCCCCACTCATTTTTGCGAATTTGATTACACATTGTTCTGTAATCGAAACTACGTGGATACATAATTTATCGAATAGTAAACTCGAGCAAGCGAATGTATTCCAGTTTGTTTTTCTTCATTTTGTACATTGTGTGCTAATGCTAACATGTCCTGCTAACATATTGCTTACGTGTTTACAGGCTAGCTGCTGTTGATGTTAAAAACAAAAACACACATTGGACAATCTGTTCCTGATACAAAATGTGATTTTGGTGTGGAAAAACAAAATACAGTACATAAAGGAAAATAAGCAAAAATGTTTCCCTCTTTTTGACACAACAAGCTAGTGCCTAGCTAGCATCTGAAACTGCCAACAAAATAACCTTGGCCACTATAACTTTTAGATCTATTTGAATCAAAAGGTCATCTTGAGTTGAACCAATTATCAAAAATATTTAGTCGATTCTTACAGTTTTAACATTTTTACTGAATCGTTAGCTTCTGTTTATGCTACGGTGGTACCTCGACATGCGAGCGTCGTGAGTTTTTCAAGTCAATTATTTTTGTGTCGTGTTGCAACCAGAATTTGAATATTTTAATGGTGAATGCTGATTTGATGTACAAATAAAATGGCTTGTGAATTAAACTTGTAAGTCAAGGTGCCACTGTATTTGATTCAACCGTTGAAATATCTTAGATATAAAAAAAATAAAATAAAAAAAACAGCATTTAGCATTTTGGTATCAGGCTGACAAACATGAGGGACCGAAAGACCGCAGTTCATTTGTATTCGGTTTACGACAGTGTTTAGCTACTCATGCTAAACCAGGTTAGCTGCTAGCTATTAAGCTAGCCACCCTTTTTTTTTTCCTCCATACAGTTGAAAAAAATGAAATAGAGTTCCACACATAAATTGTCTGTATAGCGACAGAGTGCACACGTAACATTCTAGTGTAATTTTTTATTGAGATTTAAGTTGAAAAGGCCTTTTGCGCATATGTCTGCTAATTTTTCTGGCTTGGGGATTCGGTTGTTGCGACAGAAAAAGGATCCGTTTTTCTGTTTGTCTGCGAGAATTTGGATGTGAAGGGACAACGCTTGATTTTTTTCTTAAGTGCTTCAATGTGTAAACTGTAAATAAAGTTTTTCTTTCAGCTTGTAAATTTTTGTCTCCAGTCTATGTCTGTCAGTGTGTTTGCGTTTGTTTCAAGGTGGTCATGTGGAGTTGGCCAGCCAACGAAGAGGCCGAGTGATTTTTGATGCTGGGGCGCTCCTTCAGATGATTGTAATATCCCGCCACTTTCGTGGAAACGCTCTGGAGACAACCTGAAAAATGAAGAGAAGGTTTCAAAAGGTCTTTGTCGTACTTACTTGAAATGGAAGAAGAAGGCGAATGTTAGATAAACACATACGTCAGACAAGGAAAATGTCTTTCCTGAAATGAAAGGTCCTGATTTCTGCAATCTTTTCTGACACCAAACTTAAGGACTCAGCTCAACTCAAATGGAAAATAAATAAATAAATAAATAAAATAAGTCTTGTCGAAAAGGGAATCTGCGATTGGCTGGCAACCAGTTCAGGGTTTACCCCGCCTATTGCCCAAAGCCAGCTGAGATAGGCTCCAGCACTACCCGGGACCCTTGTGAGGAGCAAGCGAGCAGAAAATGGATGGATGGACGAAAAGGGATTTAAAAAAAAAAAGTGAGATATAAATTCACGAAAATACGGACCGGGCCGAAACAAGAATAGCAAAAATCTGCGAAAAGTTGAAAAACAATTACAAAAATATATATATCAATTATTTTTTTAACCTCCCAATTTGTTTTTGATATGAGGGCATATACCACCAATAATTATGTCCATGAAAAAATTTGGTTCACCCACCCAGCCACCAAAAAAAAAAAGAAAGAAATATACAGAATTTAAAAATAGTTTTGAAAATCTGTGATAAGGTGAATCCGCGAGAATTTGGCAGTCCACTAAAATAAAGGTGCCCAATTACTTACAAACTCATTCACTCTAAAAACATTTGGGTCAAAAATAAGCTAAATTAGGTCAAAAAGGGGACCCAACTGTTTGGGTTAATCATTTGAATCAACCCCGTTTTTATACTGTGATGTGCATTTGTTCAATTAAAAAAAACTTACATAAATAAATATATGACAAAATTAAGCAATGTGTCAGCACTAACCCGGTAAAGGAAAAAAATAAACTGCAAACCGGAAGTTGGAAGCTACGTAGGACGTTGCTTGCTAGTACAATGCACCATTGTGTTGTCATTATTAGCCTCTTAATGTGAATAAAATCGAAGGCATCCAAATCAGCTTAGAAGTCTGTAAGCGCGTAAATGTGTTTTAATACATTTATTTTAAACTGCCGCATTCTCAACTCCGCCGAACAATCGAGTATAGCTGCAGTTCCCTTCTACACCATAGAGTGGCACTGTTGCTCAAGAAAAGAGACCACTCGTGACACTCCATCAAGACATCGAGCTGCTTTCACAAGATTTTTATCACATTTTGGTTTTTATATTAGTGAATAGTATAGTGCTTCATTACATGATTGGGACAACTCATTTAAAAACACATCTTCATTTAGTTACGATTACCTTTGAGCAAAAATAAATAAATAAAAATGTGTGGGCGTGCGTGTGTGTGGGTGTAAAGGGGAGGGCATGATTTCTGCAAATAGCTTCAAAGAAGAAGAAAGGCATACAAACAAGACCTCAAAACTGCTTGGATTTGTAAGGTAAGTTCATTAGCTTGCCAGAAGTTGTTTATTTTTGTAAATGTAACGTTCATGTTGAATGCTTTTAAATAATGAGTTATGTGATCACAAGCTATAAATAATACTGTTTTGTTTTTTTTAAGTAGAGAAATATTTCTGCTTTTATCATAAATATTGCAAGCGTTTACATGGCTTATGTGCGAACATATGTTAAGACTTGGCACTTGATTGAACCTTGAATGTTAAGGACTTATTATGACTCACTTCAATACGACCTTCTTCCAGGTCGTATTGATGGCTTTTGTCTCCAACGTGATCCTTCTGTTGTTTTTAACGTGCTTCTGTGAAATGTAAAGTTAAAGTTAAATATGACACGATTTAACGTGACATTATGTTATAACATGAAAAGTATTTTTACATAAAATTTGACGTAATTTAACATGAAATTTGTCCGTTATGGAAATTGTTTTTACATGAAATGTGGCACGACTTAATGTGAAACTTGTCACGTTTTCTGGTAAATTTACCACACTTGCAACTTATCAAATCAGAACGTAAAATTTATTATGTTATAACGTGATATTGATATTTTTCCTTCGTACTAACCTGACTGACAGTAAAAACAATTATGTATCATGCTATATTATATATATATTTCACAAAATAGCACCAGGCCTGCTGGAGCAGCGCAAAAAAATTGTCCCTGACATTTTGACATAGGCCCACTGGCACCGCCCCACGCCTCAGCCACCTCTGGCTACCACGTAGCTCTGCCACTGATGTTGATGTTTACTGTCTATATTGTAAATTGATTAATAGGCTGCTCCTTCTAAGTTGTGGGCCGGTCTCTTGGGGTAAAATGGAGGGAAATAATTAAATAACACTGCATCGGCCCTAAAAGATGCCGGCCCACCAGGCATCTGTCCTGTATGCCAGATGGCCAGTCCAGCCCTGCCTGCTGGGAAGTGTGGGCATGTCATGCTGTTTTTGTATCTTTAATCTTAGCATGTTTTAATTTTAGCTCCTTTTTATCTATCATGTAGGCTAAGTTGCCTTCTGTTTAACGTGTGAATTCAAAGAACTTGTGCTACAAAGCAACACAATTACGGGAAGCTCTCTTACTCTGACGGTTCATGATTGTTGAGATATTATGTCCTCAGTGTCAGTTGATGTGTAATGTTGCACTTGTGCCTCTGTGAGGCGCTCGTCCACTTTTCTTTTACCTTCCTTTGATCTTTGATCTACTTTTATTTTGTGCCCGACTGCTGTTGAGAGCAGACATGCTTTGCTGTGCTCCACAATAAATACGCCATACTTGACTAAAGAAAACTCATCTTGCCGTCATCAATTCATCTGAATGCATCGTTAAGCTGCCAAAACGTAACAGGTTATGGACCCAGGAGACATTCGGAAGGAAAGTTGGTCAGTATCCACCGTGTAGAAAATCGCGACGAACAGCGTGCTAACGGACGGCTAATTAGCAAAAAGAGCTAACTAGCATCATGGATCCACGAGGGACAAGCAGGTTGCCTCGACTGACGTTCGATGGAGATGAAAGCAAGTATGAGCTTTGGGAGACCAAAATGTTGGGACATTTCCATCAAACATCTTCCATTTCCATCTGAAAGAAAATGTGCTTGGAAGAACCAACGACCGATGCTGCTAGAGTGACAGACGAAAAGAAAAATGCTGACGCATCCGCAGAAATGATTCAACTCCTCGATGACAAAAGCCTCTCGTTAATTATGAGAGATGCGCCCGATGACTGAAGAAAAGCTTTGAGGATATTAAGGGAGTATTATGCCGGAAAAGGTAAACCTCACATAATCAGTCTGTACACTATGCTTACTTCACTGCAGAAGGATGACGACGAAAGCATAATGGACTACATCATCAGAGCTGAGGCCACCATCACAGCATTGAGAAATGCAGGTGAAACGTTGGGAGATGGTTTATTAGTAGCCATGGTCTTGAAGGGACTGCCTAAAAGCTTTAAGCCATTCGCAATACATGTGACACATAGAGAGGATGAAATCACGTTTGCAGATTTCAAAACTAAGCTGAGAAGTTTTGAAGAGACTGAAATGATAAATGCAGCTGAGTCACGTGACAGAGTAATGAAGAATCAAAGGACAAATGGACGTTGTCACATCAAAGAGAACACAGAGATTACATGCTACAAGTGTGGCATCAAAGGGCATCGTGCGAAAGCGTGTCGACAGAAGACATGGAGCAGTCGTTGCAAAAAGGACACACACAAAGATGCCACATGCAGGCGAAAGGACAAAGACAAACATGATGGTGCAATAAAAGCTCAGCAGATGACGACGTCAACTACGTGGTCAACATGAGGGACGGACGGTCTGATAACCAGGAGCAGACGGCGTGCAACATCAAGGAACGAGGGCTGATGGTGGACACGGGGAGCTACCTCTCACATCGTGACCGACGCCACCAAGTTTAAGAGCTTCGACAGCACGTTCCGGACAGAGAAACACTGCGTCGAGTTGGCCGATGGAACCCGGTGCAGCGGAGTCGCCCAGAACAGAAGTAACGCAGAGTTTTACCTTCTCGACAGCAACGCAAGGCAACGTTGAGGCACGCACTTTTCATACCCACCTACCCCCAAGACATCTTTTCGGTGAAGGTGGCAACTGCAAGTGGAGCCACTGTGATCTTCAAAGAAGGAGAAAACGTACTGACAGCCAGAGACGGTACCAAATTTGATATACGTGTGTATGATAAGCTGTACTATTTGCATACCGAGCGTGAGTCTAATGACAAATTAAATGCATGCCACGACATTCACACATGTTAGGCCACTGCAATTATGATGATGTTCTCAAACTACAGAATGTAGTTAATGCTATGCAGATCAAAGGCAAAACTACTAAGCCTGAAAAAGAGTGTGAGGTGTGTATTGAGGGAAAATTTGCTCAAATGAGAAATAGGAACCCCGATATGAGAGCAAAAGCTTGTTTACAGTTGGTACACACAGACCTTGCAGGTCCAATATCTTCAAAACTCAAAAGAAGGGCACAAATATGTACAGTTGTTCACTGACGATTACTCAGGTGCAATATTTGTATACTTTCTGAAACAGAAAAGTTTCTCGCTGACATATCCCCTTACGGGAAAGTGGGATGTATCAGGTCCGACAACGGGACTGAATACATGCGCAATGAGTTTCAAACACTCTTAAGGGAAAATAGAATAAGACATGAAACGTCAGCCCCATATTCCCCACACCAGAACGGGACTGCGGAGAGAGGTTGGCGCACACTTTTCGAGATGGGTAGATGCATGATAGCAGAAAGCGGGCTACCTTAATACTTGTGGCACTATGCAGTACAAACTGTAGCAATGGTACGCAACAGATGCTTAAACAGACGTACAGGAAAGACTCCTTACCAGCTGATAACAGACAAGAATCCAAACTTGTCCAAAATGCAAAAATTTGGGTCTGTATGTTACACATACAAACAGGACAAAGGAAAATTAGATACCAAATGTGACCGAGGATTCTTTGTAGGATATGATAAAAACAGACCGGCATATTTAGTAGATTATCCAGACTCAAACAAAGTCCAAAAACACAGGCTAGTTAAATTTGCAAGCAAGGAAGCTGTGGACTGTGGACTAGGGAAACTGCACAGGAGGTCTATCAGAGGAGAGAAGACACTCGGGAAACAAGCTCAGAGAGCTGTGCACACAATGAGAATAAAGGTGCAGTGGAAAATGAACCTGAAAGTAGAAGATATCCAACGAGGGACAGAGTGAAACCTAGACACTTATAAGTACATCATAGAAGATGATGAGTGTGCAAGTGTTCATACCAGTTGACTACTGCTACAGAGCTGTTTGTGGTATACCGCAAAATTTTGAGGCAGCTATGAGATCAGCTAACTCTAAAGAGTTAAAAAACGGAGCTCATTGTTTTCGGCAATAAAGAAAAGAGGATTGCTGTTAAAAAACAGCTTGAGTCACTGTCTTTAGAAACTAAAGACCAAGTTCGAAATCTTGGGGTATTAATAGACTCAGATCTGACCTTCAGTAATCATATTAAATTTATCACTAAAACAGCCTTTTACCAGCTGAAAAACATATCCAGACTGAAGGACTGCATGCTTCAAGCAGACCAAGAGAAGCTTATCCATGCTTTTATCTCCAGCAGACTAGATTACTGTAACGGTCTTCTGACTGGACTCTCTCAAAAGAACATGAGACAATTGCAGCTCATTCAGAACGCTGCAGCTCGAGTTCTGACCAAAACAAAAAGATCAGAACATATTACTCCAGTACTTAAGGATTTACACTGGCTCCCTGTCAGCTGTAGAATCGATTTTAAAGTTCTGCTACTCGTCTATAAATCACTAAATGGTTTGGGTCCTGAATATATCCAAGAAATGCTGATTGAGTACAAGCCCAGCAGGGCTCTGAGATCTACAGACTTGGGCCAACTAGTGGAACCCAGAGTTCGAAGCAAACATGGTGAAGCTGCATTTAGCTATTATGCTGCACACAGATGGAATAGGCTACCAACAGAAGTGAAGTCAGCCCCGAGTGTAAATGCTTTCAAATCCAGGTTAAAAACTTTGCTTTTTTCTTATACCTTTGATTAGGGACTTTTAAACAGCTTTAATTAAGTGTTTTTTTTTATTTTTATTTTTATTTTTATTTTTATTTTAATTTTTATTTTTATTTTTATTTTTATTTTTATTTTTATTTTTATTTTTATTTTTATTTTTATTTTATTTTTTTTTATTTTATTTTTATTTTTTTATCATTATCATTTTAAACTTCCTTATGTTAAATTTTTTAAAGTTTGTTGAATAATGTTTTAAGATTGTTAGTTTGTAACCTATTTTCATTTATTTTTCTTCCTCTGAATGTTAACTACTGTTTCTGGATGCTTATGTGTTGTCTTTCCTCGTGTAAAGCACATTGAGTTGCCTTGTGTATGAAATGTGCTATACAAATAAACTTGCCTTGCCTTGCCTTGCCTAAAGAATGGGTAAAAGCAATGGATGATGAGATACACTCATTAAATGAAAACAAAACATTTATTTTGACAACCCTACCAAAAGGCAAGAAAACAGTGGGGGGTAAATGGGTTTTCTCTATTAATTAAGAGAGATGAAAATGGCAGAGACAAGTACATAAACAAGGTACTACAATGTTTTGACTTGCATGATGACAATCAGGGGACAATCGCTCTTGCCAAGAATCCAGTCGACAGACGAGAGATGTAAACACGTGGACATCAAATACCATTTTATCAGGTCTACTGTGAATGATGGGAGTGTAACTTTGAAGTATTGTTCTACTGATAACATGATTGCTGATATTATGATAAAGCCGGTAGCCAAGTTGACACTTAGAAAGTTTGTAGGCATTATTTTTGGAGTTTGAAATGTGTAATCCACATTCATTCTGTATTTTTTGTTTTTCTTTACATTACAACCTGTGTACAAGTGGGGGTGTTGAGAGATTATGTCCTCAGTGTCAGTTGATGTGTAATGTTGCACTTGTGCCTCTGTGAGGCGCTCGACCACTTTTCTCTTTATCTTCTATTTAACTTTGTGCCTGACTGCTGTTGAAAGCAGACATGCTTTGCTGTGCTACACAATAAATACGCCATACTTAGCTAAAGAAACCTCATCTTGCCGTCATCCATTCATCCGAATGCATCGTTAAGCTGCCAAAATTTAACAATGATCGAGGCAATTGGTCTCGTATAACATCGCGATGATTTCAGAAATAGGAACTCAATTAACTATCCAATAAGTATCATCAACGAAAGTTATCATGCTAGCAAAATGACTGATAAAGTTTGTATTGTATTTGTGCAGTGTTGGAATCATTTGTTGTCCGTTACCTTCATTGAAATTAGCTGTGCTGTTGCTTTATTCGAATTGGTGTGTAATTGAAAATATTTGAAAGGAATTGTAATGTCTACTTGTGATGTGTTTTTCCCGTATGTGTGTTTGGCAAAGGATGTCTTCAACATGCCATCTTTCAAGCTAGGACCAACACTGTTTTAGAGTAAGTCAATTCAGTCTGGTCTTGGGCAGAGATGTAGGTTGCCAACAGGGGCCCCCGGAGGGCCCACAGATTTAACACAAACCGCATAGCCTTCAAATTAGCAGTGCAGCAATGACAATTGGAGTCAGGTGATGTTTTTTTTTTTTTTTTTTCCCGCCTTAAAAAAGACATGCCTGTTTGTTTTTTGTTGTTTTGTTTTAATTTTTTGGCTTTTTTTTTTTTTAACGACAATGTATATATCATTCTTAAAACAAAAACCAAAAAAAACATGTAAGGCTGATTATTATTATTTTTATTTGTAAAATGAATATGAATAGTAGTAAAGCTTTTATTTAAAAAAAAAAAAACATTTATAGTAAAACCTTTTTTTTTTAACATTTTAAAAATGACCATACATAGAGGCATTTATTTATTTATTCAAAAATAAGGACCATGTAAGCTTTTATTATTTAAAAAAAGACCATGTATATAGTGAGGTGTTTTTTTTATAACAACCATGTATAATAAGATGTTTAAAAAAAAAAAGAAAAAAGTGAATGTTCGGCTCTAACATGAAAACCAAGACGCTAAAGCAAGGAATAAAATTTGTAGCAAGACAACACAGTCAGGACCTGCTGTGATGCGAGATATCGAAACGACTTTTCTGCTCCTCTAATGACACAAAGTCGCCCTCCTGTTGTCACACTAATGTTTACCCTCGGGGGGGAGAAAAAGAGTGGATCCGGTTTGCTTTCGCAGCATCTCGCTTTTGAACCTCAAGAGGACCAAATTAGAAAGGCTGACACTAAAAGCCACGGGGAGGTGCGGCAAACCACTACATTATATATATATATATATATATATATATATATATATATATATATATATATATATATATATATATATATATATATATATATGTATGTATATATATATAAAAGCAAAAAAAGCCCCACAGGATTAAAACTGGGTGGCTTTTTTTAATAGTCCAAAGAGTCACAAAACACATGAAATCTGATTTTTTGCAAGATGGATTGAAACCACATTCTAGAGGTAATTTCTTTCATGTTGCATGTGGACTGGATGTCTCAGTCTGAAGACCTCCAAAAAGCAGATTGCTTTTGACTGGCCATGAAATCACTCTTCACCAGGGTCACTTGATTAGTCTGTACTTTAGCACTTATATAAAAGGTCTGCATGTAAAAAATGTCAGCACGAAAATTCACCTCCTTGGAAAAACTCGGTGATTCAATGCGTTTTATGACTATAATGGAATTGGGATTTTGTTAGCTATTAGTAAGGCGTTTTTTTTTGTTTTTTTTTACGACCATGTATAGTAAGCCGTTTTTAAATAGTTTTTTTAAACGACCATTTATTGTAAGGTAGGGTTTTTTTGTTTGTTTTAAACGACCATGTATAATAAGGCATTTTTTTTTTTTTTTCAAGGACCATGTATATATAGTAAGGCGTTTTGTTTTGTTTTTTAAACGATCATGTATAGTAAGGCGTTTTTTGTTTTTTTTGTTTTTAAACGACCATGTATAGTAAGGCTTTTTTTTTTTAAACGACCATGTATAGTAAGGCTTTTTAAAAAAAAAAAAAAATTGAAACGACCATGTAAGGCGTTTTCATTTTTCATTTTTTTTTTTTAAACGACCATGTATAGTAAGGCGTTTTTTGTTGTTGTTTTTTTTTAAACGACCATGTATAGTAAGGCGTTTTTTTTTTGTTTGTTTTTTAAACGACCATGTATAGTAAGGGGGGGGGGGGGTTTCTTTTTTCTTCTGAACGACCATGTATAGTAAGGCCTTTTTGTTTCTTTTTAAACGACCATGTATAGTAAGGCGTTTTTTGTTTTTTTTGTTTTTAAACGACCATGTATAGTAAGGCTTTTTAAAAAAAAAAAAAAATTGAAACGACCATGTAAGGCGTTTTCATTTTTCATTTTTTTTTTTTTAAACGACCATGTATAGTAAGGCGTTTTTTGTTGTTGTTTTTTTTTAAACGACCATGTATAGTAAGGCGTTTTTTTGTTTTTAAACGACCATGTATAGTAAGGCGGGTTTTTTTTGGTTTTTTTTAAACGACCATGTATAGTAAGGCGTTTTTTTTTTTTTTTTTTTTTAAACGACCATGTATAGTAAGGCCTTTTTGTTTCTTTTTAAATGACCATGTATAGTAAGGCGTTTTTTTTTGTTTTTTGTTTTTTTTAAAGGACCATGTATTGTCAGGCCTTTTTTTTTTTTTTTTTTTTAACCGACCATGTATAGTAAGGCGGGTTTATTTTTTTTTAAACGACCATGTATAATAAGGCGTTTTTCTTTTTAAACGACCATGTATAGGAAGGCGTTTTTTGTGTAAACGACCATGTATAGTAAGGCGTTTTTTGTGTAAACGACCATGTATAGTAAGGCGTTTTTTTTTGTTTTTTGTTTTTTGTATTTGTTTTATTTTTTTAAAGGACCATATACAGTAAGGCGTTTTTTTTTTTTAAATGACCATGTATAGTAAGGCGGTTTTTTTTTTAACGACCATATACAGTAAGGCGTTTGTTTTTTTTTAAACGGCCATGTAGAGTAAGGCGTTTTTTTTTTGTTTTTTTTTTAAACGACCATGTATAGTCAGGCGTTTTTTTTTTTTTTTGTTTTTTTTTTTTAAACGACCATGTATAGTATGGCGTTATTTTTGTTTTTAAACGACCATGTATAGTAAGGCGTTTTTTTTTTAAACGACCATGTATATAGTAAGGCGTTTTTTTGTTTTTAAACGACCATGTATAGTAAGGCGTTTTTTTTTTTAATCGACCATGTATAGTAAGGCGCTTTTTTTTTAAACGACCATGTATAGTAAGGCTTTTTTTTTTTAAACGACCATGTATAGTAAGGCTTTTTTTTTTTAATCGACCATGTATAGTAAGGCGCTTTTTTTTTAATCGACCATGTATAGTAAGGCTTTTTTTTTTTAAACGACCATGTATAGTAAGGCTTTTTAAAAAAAAAAAAAAATTGAAACGACCATGTAAGGCGTTTTCATTTTTCATTTTTTTTTTTTAAACGACCATGTATAGTAAGGCGTTTTTTGTTGTTGTTTTTTTTTAAACGACCATGTATAGTAAGGCGTTTTTTTTTTGTTTGTTTTTTAAACGACCATGTATAGTAAGGGGGGGGGGGGGTTTCTTTTTTCTTCTGAACGACCATGTATAGTAAGGCCTTTTTGTTTCTTTTTAAACGACCATGTATAGTAAGGCGTTTTTTGTTTTTTTTGTTTTTAAACGACCATGTATAGTAAGGCTTTTTAAAAAAAAAAAAAAATTGAAACGACCATGTAAGGCGTTTTCATTTTTCATTTTTTTTTTTTTAAACGACCATGTATAGTAAGGCGTTTTTTGTTGTTGTTTTTTTTTAAACGACCATGTATAGTAAGGCGTTTTTTTGTTTTTAAACGACCATGTATAGTAAGGCGGGTTTTTTTTGGTTTTTTTTAAACGACCATGTATAGTAAGGCGTTTTTTTTTTTTTTTTTTTTTAAACGACCATGTATAGTAAGGCCTTTTTGTTTCTTTTTAAATGACCATGTATAGTAAGGCGTTTTTTTTTGTTTTTTGTTTTTTTTAAAGGACCATGTATTGTCAGGCCTTTTTTTTTTTTTTTTTTTTAACCGACCATGTATAGTAAGGCGGGTTTATTTTTTTTTAAACGACCATGTATAATAAGGCGTTTTTCTTTTTAAACGACCATGTATAGGAAGGCGTTTTTTGTGTAAACGACCATGTATAGTAAGGCGTTTTTTGTGTAAACGACCATGTATAGTAAGGCGTTTTTTTTTGTTTTTTGTTTTTTGTATTTGTTTTATTTTTTTAAAGGACCATATACAGTAAGGCGTTTTTTTTTTTTAAATGACCATGTATAGTAAGGCGGTTTTTTTTTTAACGACCATATACAGTAAGGCGTTTGTTTTTTTTTAAACGGCCATGTAGAGTAAGGCGTTTTTTTTTTGTTTTTTTTTTAAACGACCATGTATAGTCAGGCGTTTTTTTTTTTTTTTTGTTTTTTTTTTTTAAACGACCATGTATAGTATGGCGTTATTTTTGTTTTTAAACGACCATGTATAGTAAGGCGTTTTTTTTTTAAACGACCATGTATATAGTAAGGCGTTTTTTTGTTTTTAAACGACCATGTATAGTAAGGCGTTTTTTTTTTTAATCGACCATGTATAGTAAGGCGCTTTTTTTTTAAACGACCATGTATATAGTAAGGTGTTTGTTTTTTTTAAACGACCATGTATAGTAAGGCGTTTTTTGTTTTTTTTTAAACGACCATGTATAGTAAGGCGTTTTTTGTGTAAACGACCATGTATAGTAAGGCGTTTTTTGTTTTTTTTTGTTTGTTTTTTAAAAGGACCATGTATAGTAAGGCGTTTTTTTTTGTTTTTTGTTTTTTGTTTTTGTTTTATTTTTTTTAAAGGACCATGTATAGTAAGGCGTTTTTTTTTTAACGATCATATACAGTAAGGCGTTTTGTTTTTTTTAAATGACCATAGGCGTTTTTTTTTTTTTTTTTTTGTTTTTTTTTCAACGACCATGTATAGTAAGGCGTTTTTTTTTTAACGACCATATACAGTAAGGCGTTTTTATTTTTTTTTAAATGACCATGTATATAGTAAGGCGTTTTTTTGTTTTTTAAACGACCATGTATAGTAAGGCGTTTTGTTTTTTTTGTTTTTGTTTTTTAAACGACCATGTATAGTAAGGCGTTTTTTTTTGGTTTTTAAACGACCATGTATAGTAAGGCGTTTTTTGTTTTTTTTGTTTTTAAACGACCATGTATAGTAAGGCTTTTTTTTTTTTAAACGACCATGTATAGTAAGGCTTTTTAAAAAAAAAAAAAAATTGAAACGACCATGTAAGGCGTTTTCATTTTTCATTTTTTTTTTTTTAAACGACCATGTATAGTAAGGCGGGTTTTTTTTTTCTTTTTTCTTCTGAACGACCATGTATAGTAAGGCCTTTTTGTTTCTTTTTAAACGACCATGTATAGTAAGGCGTTTTTTGTTTTTTTTGTTTTTAAACGACCATGTATAGTTAGGCTTTTTAAAAAAAAAAAAAAATTGAAACGACCATGTAAGGCGTTTTTAATTTTTCATTTTTTTTTTTTTAAACGACCATGTATAGTAAGGCGTTTTTTGTTGTTGTTTTTTTTTAAACGACCATGTATAGTAAGGCGGTTTTTTTTTGGTTTTTTTTAAACGACCATGTATAGTGAGGCGTTTTTTTTTTTTTTTTTTTTAAACGACCATTTATAGTAAGGCCTTTTTGTTTCTTTTTAAATGACCATGTATAGTAAGGCGTTTTTTTTTGTTTTTTGTTTTTTTTAAAGGACCATGTATTGTCAGGCCTTTTTTTTTTTTTTTTTTTTTAACCGACCATGTATAGTAAGGCGGGTTTATTTTTTTTTAAACGACCATGTATAATAAGGCGTTTTTCTTTTTAAACGACCATGTATAGGAAGGCGTTTTTTTTTGTTTTTTTATAAACGACCATGTATAGTAAGCCGTTTTTTGTGTAAACGACCATGTATAGTAAGGCGTTTTTTTTTTTTATTTTATTTTATTTTTTAAAAGGACCATGTATAGTAAGGCGTTTTTTTTTGTTTTTTGTTTTTTGTTAGGGCCCGAGCAGCGACCGCTGCGAGGTCCCTATTGTTTTTGTAAAAATTATTATTATTATTATTATTATTATTATTATTATTATTATTATTATTAGGGCCCGAGCAGCGACCGCTGCGAGGTCCCTATTGTTTTTGTAAAAATTATTATTATTATTATTATTATTATTATTATTATTATTATTAGGGCCCGAGCAGCGACCGCTGCGAGGTCCCTCTTGTTTTTGTAAGAATTATTATTATTCTTCTTCTTCTTCTTCTCCGTAAACGATCGCATTTTTGAGGGCCTAAACATTTACGAAAACTCACCAAACTTTGCAGTCTCTTCGGGCCCGGCGAAAAATTTGATATTATGTAGTTGTCATAACAACGCGACTCTATAGCGCCACCTAGCGTAGAAAAATAAAAACCAATCCCGGTCCGTTTGAGCTAGAGCTACGAAAAATGGCAGGCACGTGTAGCACTACGAGACGCACAAAAAAGTCAGTGGAAGCCATTTCCTAAAATGTACAGGAAGTGAGCTATGAATTTTTTAATGTCCAATTTTGGCCTATTTTGGCACATTCACTGTGGTCATGCTTTTTCCCCCTATGCAAACATTTTTCATCCCATTGACTTTAAACTTGGCATTTATCATCTCAAGACTTAAGAGAAAAACTAGGCAAAAAATCTTGCGTTTTCGAAATACTATATGACGGGGGCGGGGCATCAAATATTGCCTTTAAAATTTCATTTGTCCAGAAAGAGCAAATGCTGAATAACTCCCATGTACAAGCTCCAAAAAATCTCAAACTTCTCAGGCAACGTAATAGTCACGGCCTGAAAACACCTATATGAAAAAATTCAGTTATACATATAGCGCCACCTAGTGGTTACAATAAATGTCATACTTTACGTTTTTAGCTACTGTGCTGAGCTCGTTGAAGGGATCCAGTTGAAAATTGGTCAGAAAAGCCTTAAGATGTTGATGATGCCCCACACCGAATATTGTAACTTTTCGCCAAAGGGCGTGGCCGCTACGGTGACGCAAAGTCTGAAGATTTTTCGTGACAATAAAAGCTGCATGAACTTGACCGAGATGATCCTATCTTCTCAAAATTTCACACATTTGATGAGAGTCCAGCCCTAAAGACATCTACGAACTTATATTTCATCTAACTGATAGCGCCACCTAGTGGCAATTTTTTTTCTTACGAATTTTCTTGTACATTTTTCTCCAAACACGTTAACTGGACCAACCTCATATTTGCTCAGATGGGGGTTTCGGCCTTCATGATGTCACAACACGAAGTTTGTGAGTTTTCGCGAATCGCTGTGGGCGTGGCTAAGCACTGTTCACCAAGAAAACAACGCTAGTTTTGATGGTCTAAACATGCGCAGAAACTCATGAAACTTGGCACACACATCTGGCCTGGCAAAATGAGCAATATTTTATCATGTATTGTCCTATTTTTACAAAAATGACTCAATAGCGCCCCCTAGAAATTTTTAACGAAGCAGCCCCGATTGTACGTTTAAGCAAGATCTACGAAAATTTTTAGGTGTATGAGGGAGTCCATGACCTACAAAAAAGTCTCTTGGACCCATGTGCTAAAATGAACAGGAAGTGAGCTATGAATTTTTGAATGTCCCATTTTTGACGATTTTTGCACATTTTCAGGGGGCATACTTTTGCCCACTTCTCCTACACATTTCATCCGACTGACTTTAGACTTGACCTGGACCATGTCAAGACCTGAGCCAACTACAGGCAGAAAAATCTTGACTTTTGGAAATACTATATGATGAGGGCGGGGCATCAAATTTTGTGTTTCGCACTGAAAAAGGATATGCTTAATAACTCCCCGGTATATGCTCCAAAAAATCCCAAACTTGACATGTATGTTTATAGTCAAAGCCTGAAGGTATCTCTATGACAAAATTCAGTTATATATGCAGCGCCACCTAGCCCTTCAGGCGTGAAAAAAAAATACCCCACATACGGTATTTTGTACAAAAAATGTCAACTCATTCTAAGTGTGATAACTCCCATGTTCAAGCTCCAAAAAATCTCAAACTTCTCAGGCAACGTAATAGTCACGGCCTGAAAGCATCTATATGATAAAATTCAGTTATACATATAGCGCCACCTAGTGGTAACAATAAATGTCATACTTTACGTTTTTAGCTACTGTGCCGAGCTCGTTGAAGGGATCCAGTTGAAAATTGGTCAGAAAAGCCTTAAGATGTTGATCATGCCCCACACCGAATATTGTAACTTTTCGCCAAAGGGCGTGGCCGCTACGGTGACGCAAAGTCCGAAAATTTTTCGTGACAATAAAAGCTGCATGAACTTGACCGAGATGATCCTATCTTCTCAAAATTTCACACATTTGATGAGAGTCCAGCCCTAAAGACATCTACGAACTTATATTTCATCTTACTGATAGCGCCACCTAGTGGCAATTTTTTTTCTTACGAATTTTCTTGTACATTTTTCTCCAAACACGTTAACTGGACCAACCTCATATTTGCTCAGATGAGGGTTTCGGCCTTCATGATGTCACAACACGAAGTTTGTGAGTTTTCGCGAATCGCTGTGGGCGTGGCTAAGCACTGTTCGCCAAGAAAACAACGCTAGTTTTGAGGGTCTAAACATGCGCAGAAACTCATGAAACTTGGCACACACATCTGGCCTGGTAAAATGAACAATATTTTATTGTTGATTGTACTATTTTTACAAAAATGACTCAATAGCGCCCCCTAGAAATTTTTAACGAAGCAGCCCCGATTCTACGTTTAAGCAAGATCTACGAAAATTTTTACGTGTATGACGGAGCCAAAGACCTACAAAAAAGTCTCTTGGACCCATATGCTAAAATGAACAGGAAGTGAGGTACGAATTTTTGAATGTCCCATTTTTGACGATTTTTGCACATTTTCAGGGGGCATACTTTTGCCCACTTCTCCTACATGTTTTATCCGACTGACTTATGACTTGACCTGGACCATGCCAAGACCTGAGCCAACAACAGACGGAAAAATCTTGACTTTTGGAAATACTATATGATGAGCGCGGGGCATCAAAATTTGTGTTTCGCACTGAAAAAGGATATGCTTAATAACTCCCCGATACATGCTCCAAAAAATCCCAAACTTGACATGTATGTTTATCGTCAAGGCCTGAAGGTATCTCTATGACAACATTCAGTTATATATGCAGCGCCACCTCGCCCTTGAGGCAAAACAAAAAAATACCCCACATACGGTATTTTGTACAAAAAATGTAAACTCATTCTAAGTGTGATAACTAAGTCATTTATGAATATTCTTTTACTTTCCACCACTCAAAATGTTCACTGGCATTAGACTTATCCAAACATGTACTTTTTTATTTATTTTTGATAGCCTCTAATGGACATTAAAAGCAATATCGTGAATGAAGGATATGCTTAATAACTCCACGGTACATGCTCCAAAAAAATCCCACACTTGACATGTATGTTTAGAGTCAAGGCTTGAAGGTATCCCTATGACAACATTCCATTATATATACAGCGCCACCTAGCCCTAGAGGCATAAAAAAAAATACACCAACTTAACGGTATTTTTACAAAAAAAAAAAAAATCCACATGTCAAGGTTTATCATGCCATTTTCAAAGAAATTCTGCTTCCAATGTGCCTTACCTAAACTTGCCAGTACCCCAACGTGCCAGTACCCCAACGTGCAAGTACCCCAACGTGCAAGTACCCCAACGTGGCCCGGGCTGCGAGGGCCCTTTATAGCTGCTCGCAGCTCTAGTTATTATTATTCTTCTTCTTCTTTATTCTCCGCAAACAATCGCGATTTTGGGTACCTAAATATTCACGAAAACTCACCAAACTTTGCACACTCCTCAGGTCCGGCGAAAAATTTGATATTATGAAGTCGTTATAACAACGCGGCTCTATAGCGCCCCCTAGCGTAGAAAAATAAAAACCAAGCCCGACACGTTTGAGCTAGAGCAACGAAAATTGGCAGGCACGTGGAGCACCCCGAGACGCACAAAAAAGTCTATTGGGACCATGTAGCTAAAATGTACAGGAAGTGAGCTATGAATTTTTTAATGTCCAATTTTGGCCTATTTTGGCACATTCACTGTGGTCATGCTTTTTCCCCCTTTGCAAACATTTTTCATCCAATTGACTTCAAACTTGGCATTTATCATCTCAAGACCTAAGAGAACAGCTGGGCAAAACATCTTGCCTTTTCGAAATACTATACGACGGGGGCGGAGCATCAAATATTGCCTTTAAAATTTCATTTGTCCAGAAAGAGCAAATGCTTAATAACTCCCATGTTGAAGCTCCAAAAAATCTCAAACTTCTCAGGCAACGTAATAGTCACAGCCTGAAAACATCTATATGACAAAATTCAGTTATACATATAGCGCCACCTAGTGGTTACAATAAATGTCATACTTTACGTTTTTAGCTACTGTGCTGAGCTTGTTGAAGGGATCCATTTGAAAATTGGTCAGAAAAGCCTTAATATGTTGATCATGCCCCACACCGAATTTTGTAACTTTTCATCAAAGGGCGTGGCCGCTACGGTGACGCAAAATCTGAAGATTTTTCGTGAAAATAAAAGCTGCATTAACTTGACCGAGATGATCCTATCTTCTCAAAATTTCACACATTTGATGAGAGTCCAGCTCTAAAGACATCTACTAACTTACATTTCATCTAACTGATAGCGCCACCTAGTGGCAATTTTTCTTCTTACGAATTTTCTTCTACGTTTTTCTCCAAACACGTTAACTGGACCTACCTCATATTTGCTCAGAGGAGGGTTTCGGCCTTCATGATGTCACAACACGAAGTTTGTGAGTTTTCGCGAATTGCTGTAGGCGTGGCTAAGCGCTGTTCGCCAAGAAAACAACGCCAGTTTTGAGGGTCTAAACATGCACAGAAACTCCTGAAACTTGGCACACACATCTGGCCTGGTAAAATGAGCAATATTTTATTGTTGATTGTGCTATTTTTACAAAAATGACTCAATAGCGCCCCCTCGAAATTTTTAACGAAGCAGCCCCGGTTGTACGTTTAAGCAAAAACGCCGAATATTTTTAGGTGTATGAGGGAGCCCAAGACCTACAAAAACGTCTCTTGTACCCATATGCTAAAATGAACAGGAAGTGAGCTACGAATTTTTGAATGTCCCACTTTTGACGATTTTTGCACATTCACAGGGGACAGACTTTTGCCCACTTCTCCTACACGTTTCATCCGACTGAGTTAAGACTTGGCCTGGACCATGTCAAGACCTGAGCCAACGACAGGGGGAAAAATTTTGACTTTTCGAAATACTATATGATGAGGGCGGGGCATCAAAATTTGTGTTTCACAATGAAAAAGGATATGCTTGATAACTCCCCGGTACATGCTCCAAAAAATCCCAAACTTGACATGTATGTTTATCGTCAAGGCCTGAAGTTATCTCTATGACAACATTCAGTTATATATGCAGCGCCACCTAGCCCTTGAGGCATGAAAAAAAAATACCCCACATACGGTATTTTGTACAAAAAATGTACACTCATTCTAAGTGTGATAACTAAGTCATTTATGAATATTTTTTTAGTTTCCACCACTCAAAATGTTCACTGGCATCAGACTTATCCAAACATATATATATTTTTATTTATTTTTGATAGCCTCTATGGACATTAAAAGCAATATCGTGAATGAAGGATATGCTTAATAACTCCACGGTACATGCTCCAAAAAAAAATCCCACACTTGACATGTATGCTTATAATCAAGGCCTGAAGGTATCTCTATGACAACATTCAGTTATAAATACAGCGCCACCTAGCCCTTGAGGCTTATATAAAAAAAAATAAAAATACCCCACATACGGTATTTTGTACAAAAAATGTACACTCATTCTAAGTGTGATAACTAAGTCATTTATGAATATTCTTTTAGTTTCCACCACTCAAAATGTTCACTGGCATCAGACTTATCCAAACATACATATTTTTGTTATTTAGTTTTATGTATTTTTGATAGCCTCTATGGACATTAAAAGCAATATCGTGAATGAAGGCTATGCTTAATAAATCCACGGTACATGCTCAAAAAAAAAATCCCACACTTGACATGTATGCTTATAATCAAGGCCTGAAGGTATCTCTATGACAACATTCAGTTATAAATACAGCGCCACCTAGCCCTTGAGGCTTATATAAAAAAAAAAAAAAAATACCCCACATACGGTATTTTGTACAAAAAATGTACACTCATTCTAAGTGTGATAACTAAGTCATTTATGAATATTCTTTTAGTTTCCACCACTCAAATTGTTCACTGGCTTCACACCGATCCAAACGTATGTACGTTTCCATTTCGTTTTATTCATTTTTGATTGCCCCTTTGGACAATAAAAGTAACATTGTGCAATGAGTACAACGAGCGATGATGTGTATATACACTTTTACAAAAAAATACCAATCAGGGCAACTCATTGCCTAATAATAAAAAAGGACGCTGATTTTTGCAGGTCTTAACAATCACCAAAACCCGTTGAGCTTGATACACACACTGGCAAAAAAATATTCTACATGTAAACGTTTATTATGCCATTTTCAAAGAAATTTTGCTTCCAATATGCCAGTACCCGAATGTGCCAGTACCCCAACGTGCAAGTACCCCAACGTGCAAGGACCCCAACGTGGCCCGGGCTGCGAGGGCCCTTTATAGCTGCTCGCAGCTCTAGTTAGGGCCCGAGCAGCGACCGCTGCGAGGTCCCTCTTGTTTTTGTAAGAATTATTATTATTATTCTTCTTCTTCTTCTCCGTAAACGATCGCATTTTTGAGGGCCTAAACATTTACGAAAACTCACCAAACTTTGCAGTCTCTTCGGGCCCGGCGAAAAATTTGATATTATGTAGTTGTCATAACAACGCGACTCTATAGCGCCACCTAGCGTAGAAAAATAAAAACCAATCCCGGCCCGTTTGAGCTAGAGCTACGAAAATTGGCAGGCACGTGTAGCACTACGAGACGCACAAAAAAGTCAGTGGAAGCCAATTCCTAAAATGTACAGGAAGTGAGCTATGAATTTTTTAATGTCCAATTTTGGCCTATTTTGGCACATTCACTGTGGTCATACTTTTTCCCCCTATGCAAACATTTTTCATCCCATTGACTTTAAACTTGGCATTTATCATCTCAAGACTTAAGAGAAAAACTAGGCAAAAAATCTTGCGTTTTCGAAATACTATATGACGGGGGCGGGGCATCAAATATTGCCTTTAAAATTTCATTTGTCCAGAAAGAGCAAATGCTGAATAACTCCCATGTACAAGCTCCAAAAAATCTCAAACTTCTCAGGCAACGTAATAGTCACGGCCTGAAAACACCTATATGAAAAAATTCAGTTATACATATAGCGCCACCTAGTGGTTACAATAAATGTCATACTTTACGTTTTTAGCTACTGTGCTGAGCTCGTTGAAGGGATCCAGTTGAAAATTGGTCAGAAAAGCCTTAAGATGTTGATGATGCCCCACACCGAATATTGTAACTTTTCGCCAAAGGGCGTGGCCGCTACGGTGACGCAAAGTCTGAAGATTTTTCGTGACAATAAAAGCTGCATGAACTTGACCGAGATGATCCTATCTTCTCAAAATTTCACACATTTGATGAGAGTCCAGCCCTAAAGACATCTACGAACTTATATTTCATCTAACTGATAGCGCCACCTAGTGGCAATTTTTTTTCCTTACGAATTTTCTTGTACATTTTTCCCCAAACACGTTAACTGGACCAACCTCATATTTGCTCAGATGGGGGTTTCGGCCTTCATGATGTCACAACACGAAGTTTGTGAGTTTTCGCGAATCGCTGTGGGCGTGGCTAAGCACTGTTCGCCAAGAAAACAACGCTAGTTTTGATGGTCTAAACATGCGCAGAAACTCATGAAACTTGGCACACACATCTGGCCTGGCAAAATGAGCAATATTTTATCATGTATTGTCCTATTTTTACAAAAATGACTCAATAGCGCCCCCTAGAAATTTTTAACGAAGCAGCCCCGATTGTACGTTTAAGCAAGAACGACGAATATTTTTAGGTGTATGAGGGAGCTCAAGACCTACAAAAAAGTCTCTTGTACCCATATGCTAAAATGAACAGGAAGTGAGCTACGAATTTTTGAATGTCCCATATTTGACGATTTTTGCACATTCACAGGGGGCAGACTTTTGCCCACTTCTCCTACACGTTTCATCCGACTGAGTTAAGACTTGGCCTGGACCATGTCAAGACCTGAGCCAACGACAGGGGGAAAAATTTTGACTTTTCGAAATACTATATGATGAGGGCGGGGCATCAAAATTTGTGTTTCACAATGAAAAAGGATATGCTTGATAACTCCCCGGTACATGCTCCAAAAAATCCCAAACTTGACATGTATTTTTATCGTCAAGGCCTGAAGTTATCTCTATGACAACATTCAGTTATATATGCAGCGCCACCTAGCCCTTGAGGCATGAAAAAAAAATACCCCACATACGGTATTTTGTACAAAAAATGTACACTCATTCTAAGTGTGATAACTAAGTCATTTATGAATATTTTTTTAGTTTCCACCACTCAAAATGTTCACTGGCATCAGACTTATCCAAACATATATATATTTTTATTTATTTTTGATAGCCTCTATGGACATTAAAAGCAATATCGTGAATGAAGGATATGCTTAATAACTCCACGGTACATGCTCCAAAAAAAAATCCCACACTTGACATGTATGCTTATAATCAAGGCCTGAAGGTATCTCTATGACAACATTCAGTTATAAATACAGCGCCACCTAGCCCTTGAGGCTTATATAAAAAAAAATAAAAAATACCCCACATACGGTATTTTGTACAAAAAATGTACACTCATTCTAAGTGTGATAACTAAGTCATTTATGAATATTCTTTTAGTTTCCACCACTCAAATTGTTCACTGGCTTCACACCGATCCAAACGTATGTACGTTTCCATTTTGTTTTATTCATTTTTGATTGCCCCTTTGGACAATAAAAGTAACATTGTGCAATGAGTACAACGAGCGATGATGTGTATATACACTTTTACAAAAAAATACCAATCAGGGCAACTCATTGCCTAAAAATAAAAAAGGATGCTGATTTTTGCAGGTCTTAACAATCACCAAAACCCGTTGAGCTTGACACACACACTGGCAAAAAAATATTCTACATGTAAACGTTTATTATGCCATTTTCAAAGAAATTTTGCTTCCAATATGCCAGTACCCCAACGTGCCAGTACCCCAACGTGCAAGTACCCCAACGTGCAAGGACCCCAACGTGGCCCGGGCTGCGAGGGCCCTTTATAGCTGCTCGCAGCTCTAGTTAGGGCCCGAGCAGCGACCGCTGCGAGGTCCCTCTTGTTTTTGTAAGAATTATTATTATTATTCTTCTTCTTCTTCTCCGTAAACGATCGCATTTTTGAGGGCCTAAACATTTACGAAAACTCACCAAACTTTGCAGTCTCTTCGGGCCCGGCGAAAAATTTGATATTATGTAGTTGTCATAACAACGCGACTCTATAGCGCCACCTAGCGTAGAAAAATAAAAACCAATCCCGGTCCGTTTGAGCTAGAGCTACGAAAAATGGCAGGCACGTGTAGCACTACGAGACGCACAAAAAAGTCAGTGGAAGCCATTTCCTAAAATGTACAGGAAGTGAGCTATGAATTTTTTAATGTCCAATTTTGGCCTATTTTGGCACATTCACTGTGGTCATGCTTTTTCCCCCTATGCAAACATTTTTCATCCCATTGACTTTAAACTTGGCATTTATCATCTCAAGACTTAAGAGAAAAACTAGGCAAAAAATCTTGCGTTTTCGAAATACTATATGACGGGGGCGGGGCATCAAATATTGCCTTTAAAATTTCATTTGTCCAGAAAGAGCAAATGCTGAATAACTCCCATGTACAAGCTCCAAAAAATCTCAAACTTCTCAGGCAACGTAATAGTCACGGCCTGAAAACACCTATATGAAAAAATTCAGTTATACATATAGCGCCACCTAGTGGTTACAATAAATGTCATACTTTACGTTTTTAGCTACTGTGCTGAGCTCGTTGAAGGGATCCAGTTGAAAATTGGTCAGAAAAGCCTTAAGATGTTGATGATGCCCCACACCGAATATTGTAACTTTTCGCCAAAGGGCGTGGCCGCTACGGTGACGCAAAGTCTGAAGATTTTTCGTGACAATAAAAGCTGCATGAACTTGACCGAGATGATCCTATCTTCTCAAAATTTCACACATTTGATGAGAGTCCAGCCCTAAAGACATCTACGAACTTATATTTCATCTAACTGATAGCGCCACCTAGTGGCAATTTTTTTTCTTACGAATTTTCTTGTACATTTTTCTCCAAACACGTTAACTGGACCAACCTCATATTTGCTCAGATGGGGGTTTCGGCCTTCATGATGTCACAACACGAAGTTTGTGAGTTTTCGCGAATCGCTGTGGGCGTGGCTAAGCACTGTTCACCAAGAAAACAACGCTAGTTTTGATGGTCTAAACATGCGCAGAAACTCATGAAACTTGGCACACACATCTGGCCTGGCAAAATGAGCAATATTTTATCATGTATTGTCCTATTTTTACAAAAATGACTCAATAGCGCCCCCTAGAAATTTTTAACGAAGCAGCCCCGATTGTACGTTTAAGCAAGATCTACGAAAATTTTTAGGTGTATGAGGGAGTCCATGACCTACAAAAAAGTCTCTTGGACCCATGTGCTAAAATGAACAGGAAGTGAGCTATGAATTTTTGAATGTCCCATTTTTGACGATTTTTGCACATTTTCAGGGGGCATACTTTTGCCCACTTCTCCTACACATTTCATCCGACTGACTTTAGACTTGACCTGGACCATGTCAAGACCTGAGCCAACTACAGGCAGAAAAATCTTGACTTTTGGAAATACTATATGATGAGGGCGGGGCATCAAATTTTGTGTTTCGCACTGAAAAAGGATATGCTTAATAACTCCCCGGTACATGCTCCAAAAAATCCCAAACTTGACATGTATGTTTATAGTCAAAGCCTGAAGGTATCTCTATGACAAAATTCAGTTATATATGCAGCGCCACCTAGCCCTTCAGGCGTGAAAAAAAAATACCCCACATACGGTATTTTGTACAAAAAATGTCAACTCATTCTAAGTGTGATAACTCCCATGTTCAAGCTCCAAAAAATCTCAAACTTCTCAGGCAACGTAATAGTCACGGCCTGAAAGCATCTATATGATAAAATTCAGTTATACATATAGCGCCACCTAGTGGTAACAATAAATGTCATACTTTACGTTTTTAGCTACTGTGCCGAGCTCGTTGAAGGGATCCAGTTGAAAATTGGTCAGAAAAGCCTTAAGATGTTGATCATGCCCCACACCGAATATTGTAACTTTTCGCCAAAGGGCGTGGCCGCTACGGTGACGCAAAGTCCGAAAATTTTTCGTGACAATAAAAGCTGCATGAACTTGACCGAGATGATCCTATCTTCTCAAAATTTCACACATTTGATGAGAGTCCAGCCCTAAAGACATCTACGAACTTATATTTCATCTTACTGATAGCGCCACCTAGTGGCAATTTTTTTTCTTACGAATTTTCTTGTACATTTTTCTCCAAACACGTTAACTGGACCAACCTCATATTTGCTCAGATGAGGGTTTCGGCCTTCATGATGTCACAACACGAAGTTTGTGAGTTTTCGCGAATCGCTGTGGGCGTGGCTAAGCACTGTTCGCCAAGAAAACAACGCTAGTTTTGAGGGTCTAAACATGCGCAGAAACTCATGAAACTTGGCACACACATCTGGCCTGGTAAAATGAACAATATTTTATTGTTGATTGTACTATTTTTACAAAAATGACTCAATAGCGCCCCCTAGAAATTTTTAACGAAGCAGCCCCGATTCTACGTTTAAGCAAGATCTACGAAAATTTTTACGTGTATGACGGAGCCAAAGACCTACAAAAAAGTCTCTTGGACCCATATGCTAAAATGAACAGGAAGTGAGGTACGAATTTTTGAATGTCCCATTTTTGACGATTTTTGCACATTTTCAGGGGGCATACTTTTGCCCACTTCTCCTACATGTTTTATCCGACTGACTTATGACTTGACCTGGACCATGCCAAGACCTGAGCCAACAACAGACGGAAAAATCTTGACTTTTGGAAATACTATATGATGAGCGCGGGGCATCAAAATTTGTGTTTCGCACTGAAAAAGGATATGCTTAATAACTCCCCGATACATGCTCCAAAAAATCCCAAACTTGACATGTATGTTTATCGTCAAGGCCTGAAGGTATCTCTATGACAACATTCAGTTATATATGCAGCGCCACCTCGCCCTTGAGGCAAAACAAAAAAATACCCCACATACGGTATTTTGTACAAAAAATGTAAACTCATTCTAAGTGTGATAACTAAGTCATTTATGAATATTCTTTTACTTTCCACCACTCAAAATGTTCACTGGCATTAGACTTATCCAAACATGTACTTTTTTATTTATTTTTGATAGCCTCTAATGGACATTAAAAGCAATATCGTGAATGAAGGATATGCTTAATAACTCCACGGTACATGCTCCAAAAAAATCCCACACTTGACATGTATGTTTAGAGTCAAGGCTTGAAGGTATCCCTATGACAACATTCCATTATATATACAGCGCCACCTAGCCCTAGAGGCATAAAAAAAAATACACCAACTTAACGGTATTTTTACAAAAAAAAAAAAAATCCACATGTCAAGGTTTATCATGCCATTTTCAAAGAAATTCTGCTTCCAATGTGCCTTACCTAAACTTGCCAGTACCCCAACGTGCCAGTACCCCAACGTGCAAGTACCCCAACGTGCAAGTACCCCAACGTGGCCCGGGCTGCGAGGGCCCTTTATAGCTGCTCGCAGCTCTAGTTATTATTATTATTCTTCTTCTTCTTCTTCTTCTTCTTCTTCTCCGTAAACGATCGCGATTTTGGGTACCTAAACATTCACGAAAACTCACCGAACTTTGCACACTCCTCAGGCCCGGCGAAAAATTTGATATTATGAAGTCGTCATAACAACGCGACTCTATAGCGCCCCCTAGCGTAGAAAAATAAAAACCAAGCCTGGCACGTTTGAGCTAGAGCAACGAAAATTGGCAGGCACGTGTAGCACCCCGAGACGCACAAAAAAGTCTATTGGGACCATGTAGCTAAAATGTACAGGAAATGAGCTATGAATTTTTTTATGTCCAATTTTGGCCTATTTTGGCACATTCACTGTGGTCATGCTTTTTCCCCCTCTGCAAACATTTTTCATCCAATTCACATCAAACTTGGCATTTATCATCTCAAGACCTGAGAGAACAACTGGGCAAAAAGTCTTGCCTTTTCGAAATACTATATGATGGGGGCGGGGCATCAAATATTGTCTTTAAAATTTCATTTGTCCAGAAAGAGCAAATGCTTAATAACTCCCATGTTCAAGCTCCAAAAAATCTCAAACTTCTCAGGCAACGTAATAGTCACGGCCTGAAAACATCTATATGATAAAATTCAGTTATACATATAGCGCCACCTAGTGGTGACAATAAATGTCATACTTTACGTTTTTAGCTACTGCGCTGAGCCCGTTGAAGGGATCCAGTTGAAAGTTGGTCAGAAAAGCCTTAAGATGTTGATCATGCCCCACACCGAATATTGTAACTTTTCGCCAAAGGGCGTGGCCGCTACGGTGCCGCAAAGTCTGAAGATTTTTCGTGACAATAAAAGCTGCATGAACTTGACCGAGATGATCCTATCTTCTCAAAATTTCACACATTTGATGAGAGTCCAGCCCTAAAGACATCTACGAACTTATATTTCATCTTACTGATAGCGCCACCTAGTGGCAATTTTTTTTCTTACGAATTTTCTTGTACATTTTTTCTCCAAACACGTTACCTGGACCAACCTCATATTTGCTCAGATGAGGGTTTCGGCCTTCATGATGTCACAACACGAAGTTTGTGAGTTTTCGCGAATCGCTGTGGGCGTGGCTAAGCACTGTTCGCCAAGAAAACAACGCCAGTTTTGAGGGTCTAAACATGCGCAGAAACTCATGAAACTTGGCACACACATCTGGCCTGGTAAAATGAACAATATTTTATTGTTGATTGTGCTATTTTTAAAAAAATGACTCAATAGCGCCCCCTCGAAATTTTTAACGAAGCAGCCCCGGTTGTACGTTTAAGCAAGAACGACGAATATTTTTAGGTGTATGAGGGAGCCCAAGACCTACAAAAAAGTCTCTTGTACCCATATGCTAAAATGAACAGGAAGTGAGCTACGAATTTTTGAATGTCCCATTTTTGACGATTTTTGCACATTTTCAGGGGGCATACTTTTGCCCACTTCTCCTACACGTTTTATCCGACTGACTTATGACTTGACCTGGACCATGCCAAGACCTGAGCCAACAACAGACGGAAAAATCTTGACTTTCGGAAATACTATATGGTGAGGGCGGGGCATCAAAATTTGTGTTTCGCACTGAAAAAGGATATGCTTAATAACTCCCCGGTACATGCTCCAAAAAATCCCAAACTTGACATGTATGTTTATCGTCAAGGCCTGAAGGTATCTCTATGACAACATTCAGTTATATATGCAGCGCCACCTAGCCCTTGAGGCATGAAAAAAAAATACCCCACATACGGTATTTTGTACAAAAAATGTACACTCATTCTAAGTGTGATAACTAAGTCATTTATGAATATTTTTTTAGTTTCCACCACTCAAAATGTTCACTGGCATCAGACTTATCCAAACATATATATATTTTTATTTATTTTTGATAGCCTCTATGGACATTAAAAGCAATATCGTGAATGAAGGATATGCTTAATAACTCCACGGTACATGCTACAAAAAAAAATCCCACACTTGACATGTATGCTTATAATCAAGGCCTGAAGGTATCTCTATGACAACATTCAGTTATAAATACAGCGCCACCTAGCCCTTGAGGCTTATATAAAAATAAAAAAAAATACCCCACAAACGGTATTTTGTACAAAAAATGTACACTCATTCTAAGTGTGATAACTAAGTCATTTATGAATATTCTTTTAGTTTCCACCACTCAAATTGTTCACTGGCTTCACACCGATCCAAACGTATGTACGTTTCCATTTTGTTTTATTCATTTTTGATTGCCCCTTTGGACAATAAAAGTAACATTGTGCAATGAGTACAACGAGCGATGATGTGTATATACACTTTTACAAAAAAATACCAATCAGGGCAACTCATTGCCTAAAAATAAAAAAGGACGCTGATTTTTGCAGGTCTTAACAATCACCAAAACCCGTTGAGCTTGACACACACACTGGCAAAAAAATATTCTACATGTAAACGTTTATTATGCCATTTTCAAAGAAATTTTGCTTCCAATATGCCAGTACCCCAACGTGCCAGTACCCCAACGTGCAAGTACCCCAACGTGCAAGGACCCCAACGTGGCCCGGGCTGCGAGGGCCCTTTATAGCTGCTCGCAGCTCTAGTTATTATTATTATTCTTCTTCTTCTTCTTTATTCTCCGCAAACGATCGCGATTTTGGGTACCTAAACATTCACGAAAACTCACCGAACTTTGCACACTCCTCAGGCCCGGCGAAAAATTTGATATTATTAAGTCGTCATAACAATGCGACTCGATAGCGCCCCCTAGCGTAGAAAAATAAAAACCAAGCCCGGCACGTTTGAGCTAGAGCAACAAAAATTGGCAGGCACGTGTAGCACCCCGAGACGCACAAAAAAGTCTATTGGGACCATGTAGCTAAAATGTACAGGAAGTGAGCTATGAATTTTTTAATGTCCAATTTTGGCCTATTTTGGCACATTCACTGTGGTCATGCTTTTTCCCCCTTTGCAAACATTTTTCATCCAATTGACTTCAAACTTGGCATTTATCATCTCAAGACCTGAGAGAAAAACTGGGCAAAACATCTTGCCTTTTTGAAATACTATATGACGGGGGCGGGGCATCAAATATTGCCTTTAAAATTTCATTTGTCCAGAAAGAGCAAATGCTTAATAACTCCCATGTTCAAGCTCCAAAAAATCTCAAACTTCTCAGGCAACGTAATAGTCACGGCCTGAAAACATCTATATGATAAAATTCAGTTATACATATAGCGCCACCTAGTGGTTACAATAAATGTCATACTTTACGTTTTTAGCTACTGTTCTGAGCTTGTTGAAGGGATCCATTTGAAAATTGGTCAAAAAAGCCTTAAGATGTTGATCATGCCCCACACCGAATATTGTAACTTTTCGCCAAAGGGCGTGGCCGCTACGGTGACGCAAAGTCTGAAGATTTTTCGTGAAAATAAAAGCTGCATAAACTTGACTGAGATGATCCTATCTTCTCAAAATTTCACACATTTGATGAGAGTCCAGCCCTAAAGACATCTACTGACTTATATTTCATCTAACTGATAGCGCCACCTAGTGGCAATTTTTTTTCTTACGAATTTTCTTCTACGTTTTTCTCCAAACACGTTAACTGGACCTACCTCATAATTGCTCAGATGAGGGTTTCGGCCTTCATGATGTCACAACACGAAGTTTGTGAGTTTTCGCGAATTGCTGTAGGCGTGGCTAAGCGCTGTTCGCCAAGAAAACAACGCCAGTTTTGAGGGTCTAAACATGCATAGAAACTCCTGAAACTTGGCACACACATCTGGCCTGGTAAAATGAGCAATATTTTATTGTTGATTGTGCTATTTTTACAAAAATGACTCAATAGCGCCCCCTCGAAATTTTTAACGAAGCAGCCCCGGTTGTACGTTTAAACAAGAACGCCGAATATTTTTAGGTGTATGAGGGAGCCCAAGACCTACAAAAAAGTCTCTTGTACCCATATGCTAAAATGAACAGGAAGTGAGCTACGAATTTTTGAATGTCCCATTTTTGACGATTTTTGCACATTCACAGGGGGCAGACTTTTGCCCACTTCTCCTACACGTTTCATCCGACTGAGTTAAGACTTGGCCTGGACCATGTCAAGACCTGAGCCAACGACAGGGGGAAAAATTTTGACTTTTCGAAATACTATATGATGAGGGCGGGGCATCGAAATTTGTGTTTCGCAATGTAAAAGGATATGCTTGATAACTCCCCGGGACATGCTCCAAAAAATCCCAAACTTGACATGTATGTTTATCGTCAAGGCCTGAAGTTATCTCTATGACAACATTCAGTTATATATGCAGCGCCACCTAGCCCTTGAGGCATGAAAAAAAAATACCCCACATACGGTATTTTGTACAAAAAATGTACACTCATTCTAAGTGTGATAACTAAGTCATTTATGAATATTCTTTTAGTTTCCACCACTCAAATTGTTCACTGGCTTCACACCGATCCAAACGTATGTACGTTTCCATTTTGTTTTATTCATTTTTGATTGCCCCTTTAGACAATAAAAGTAACATTGTGCAATGAGTACAACGAGCGATGATGTGTATATACACTTTTACAAAAAAATACCAATCAGGGCAACTCATTGCCTAAAAATAAAAAAGGACGCTGATTTTTGCAGGTCTTAACAATCACCAAAACCCGTTGAGCTTGACACACACACTGGCAAAAAAATATTCTACATGTAAACGTTTATTATGCCATTTTCAAAGAAATTTTGCTTCCAATATTCCAGTACCCCAACGTGCAAGTACCCCAACATGCAAGGACCCCAACGTGGCCCGGGCTGCGAGGGCCCTTTATAGCTGCTCGCAGCTCTAGTTATTATTATTATTAGGGCCCGAGCAGCTACCGCTGCGAGGTCCCTATTGTTTTTCGATCGGATTATTATTATTATTATTATTATTATTCTTCTTCTTCTTCTTCTTCTTCTCCGCAAACGATCACGATTTTGGGTACCTAAACATTTACGAAAACTCACCAAACTTTGCACACTCCTCAGGCCCGGCGAAAAATTTGATATTATGAAGTCGTCATAACAACGCGACTCGATAGCGCCCCCTAGCGTAGAAAAATAAAAACCAAGCCCGGCATGTTTGAGCTAGAGCAACAAAAATTGGCAGGCACGTGTAGCACCCCGAGACGCACAAAAAAGTCTATTGGGACCATGTAGCTAAAATGTACAGGAAGTGAGCTATGAATTTTTTTATGTCCAATTTTGGCCTATTTTGGCACATTCACTGTGGTCATGCTTTTTCCCCCTTTGCAAACATTTTTCATCCAATTGACTTCAAACTTGGCATTTATCATCTCAAGACCTGGGAGAACAACTGGGCAAAAAATCTTGCCTTTTCGAAATACTATATGATGGGGGCGGGGCATCAAATATTGTCTTTAAAATTTCATTTGTCCAGAAAGAGCAAATGCTTAATAACTCCCATGTACAAGCTCCAAAAAATCTCAAACTTCTCAGGCAACGTAATAGTCACGGCCTGAAAACACCTATATGAAAAAATTCAGTTATACATATAGCGCCACCTAGTGGTTACAATAAATGTCATACTTTACGTTTTTAGCTACTGTGCTGAGCTCGTTGAAGGGATCCAGTTGAAAATTGGTCAGAAAAGCCTTAAGATGTTGATGATGCCCCACACCGAATATTGTAACTTTTCGCCAAAGGGCGTGGCCGCTACGGTGACGCAAAGTCTGAAGATTTTTCGTGACAATAAAAGCTGCATGAACTTGACCGAGATGATCCTATCTTCTCAAAATTTCACACATTTGATGAGAGTCCAGCCCTAAAGACATCTACGAACTTATATTTCATCTAACTGATAGCGCCACCTAGTGGCAATTTTTTTTCTTACGAATTTTCTTGTACATTTTTCTCCAAACACGTTAACTGGACCAACCTCATATTTGCTCAGATGGGGGTTTCGGCCTTCATGATGTCACAACACGAAGTTTGTGAGTTTTCGCGAATCGCTGTGGGCGTGGCTAAGCACTGTTCGCCAAGAAAACAACGCTAGTTTTGATGGTCTAAACATGCGCAGAAACTCATGAAACTTGGCACACACATCTGGCCTGGCAAAATGAGCAATATTTTATCATGTATTGTCCTATTTTTACAAAAATGACTCAATAGCGCCCCCTAGAAATTTTTAACGAAGCAGCCCCGATTGTACGTTTAAGCAAGATCTACGAAAATTTTTAGGTGTATGAGGGAGTCCAAGACCTACAAAAAAGTCTCTTGGACCCATGTGCTAAAATGAACAGGAAGTGAGCTATGAATTTTTGAATGTCCCATTTTTGACGATTTTTGCACATTTTCAGGGGGCATACTTTTGCCCACTTCTCCTACACATTTCATCCGACTGACTTTAGACTTGACCTGGACCATGTCAAGACCTGAGCCAACTACAGGCAGAAAAATCTTGACTTTTGGAAATACTATATGATGAGGGCGGGGCATCAAATTTTGTGTTTCGCACTGAAAAAGGATATGCTTAATAACTCCCCGGTACATGCTCCAAAAAATCCCAAACTTGACATGTATGTTTATAGTCAAAGCCTGAAGGTATCTCTATGACAAAATTCAGTTATATATGCAGCGCCACCTAGCCCTTCAGGCGTGAAAAAAAAATACCCCACATACGGTATTTTGTACAAAAAATGTCAACTCATTCTAAGTGTGATAACTCCCATGTTCAAGCTCCAAAAAATCTCAAACTTCTCAGGCAACGTAATAGTCACGGCCTGAAAGCATCTATATGATAAAATTCAGTTATACATATAGCGCCACCTAGTGGTAACAATAAATGTCATACTTTACGTTTTTAGCTACTGTGCCGAGCTCGTTGAAGGGATCCAGTTGAAAATTGGTCAGAAAAGCCTTAAGATGTTGATCATGCCCCACACCAAATATTGTAACTTTTCGCCAAAGGGCGTGGCCGCTACGGTGACGCAAAATCCGAAAATTTTTCGTGACAATAAAAGCTGCATGAACTTGACCGAGATGATCCTATCTTCTCAAAATTTCACACATTTGATGAGAGTCCAGCCCTTAAGACATCTACGAACTTATATTTCATCTTACTGATAGCGCCACCTAGTGGCAATTTTTTTTCTTACGAATTTTCTTGTACATTTTTCTCCAAACACGTTAACTGGACCAACCTCATATTTGCTCAGATGAGGGTTTCGGCCTTCATGATGTCACAACACGAAGTTTGTGAGTTTTCGCGAATCGCTGTGGGCGTGGCTAAGCACTGTTCGCCAAGAAAACAACGCCAGTTTTGAGGGTCTAAACATGCGCAGAAACTCATGAAACTTGGCACACACATCTGGCCTGGTAAAATGAACAATATTTTATTGTTGATTGTACTATTTTTACAAAAATGACTCAATAGCGCCCCCTAGAAATTTTTAACGAAGCAGCCCCGATTCTACGTTTAAGCAAGATCTACGAAAATGTTTACGTGTATGAGGGAGCCAAAGACCTACAAAAAAGTCTCTTGGACCCATATGCTAAAATGAACAGGAAGTGAGGTATGAATTTTTGAATGTCCCATTTTTGACGATTTTTGCACATTTTCAGGGGGCATACTTTTGCCCACTTCTCCTACATGTTTTATCCGACTGACTTATGACTTGACCTGGACCATGCCAAGACCTGAGCCAACAACAGACGGAAAAATCTTGACTTTTGGAAATACTATATGATGAGCGCGGGGCATCAAAATTTGTGTTTCGCACTGAAAAAGGATATGCTTAATAACTCCCCGATACATGCTCCAAAAAATCCCAAACTTGACATGTATGTTTATCGTCAAGGCCTGAAGGTATCTCTATGACAACATTCAGTTATATATGCAGCGCCACCTCGCCCTTGAGGCAAAACAAAAAAATACCCCACATACGGTATTTTGTACAAAAAATGTAAACTCATTCTAAGTGTGATAACTAAGTCATTTATGAATATTCTTTTACTTTCCACCACTCAAAATGTTCACTGGCATTAGACTTATCCAAACATGTACTTTTTTATTTATTTTTGATAGCCTCTATGGACATTAAAAGCAATATCGTGAATGAAGGATATGCTTAATAACTCCACGGTACATGCTCCAAAAAAATCCCACACTTGACATGTATGTTTAGAGTCAAGGCTTGAAGGTATCCCTATGACAACATTCCATTATATATACAGCGCCACCTAGCCCTAGAGGCATAAAAAAAAATACACCAACTTAACGGTATTTTTACAAAAAAAAAAAAAATCCACATGTCAAGGTTTATCATGCCATTTTCAAAGAAATTCTGCTTCCAATGTGCCGTACCTAAACTTGCCAGTACCCCAACGTGCCAGTACCCCAACGTGCAAGTACCCCAACGTGCAAGTACCCCAACGTGGCCCGGGCTGCGAGGGCCCTTTATAGCTGCTCGCAGCTCTAGTTCTTCTTCTTCTTCTTTATTCTCCGCAAACAATCGCGATTTTGGGTACCTAAATATTCACGAAAACTCACCGAACTTTGCACACTCCTCAGGTCCGGCGAAAAATTTGATATTATGAAGTCGTTATAACAATGCGACTCGATAGCGCCCCCTAGCGTAGAAAAATAAAAACCAAGCCCGGCACGTTTGAGCTAGAGCAACAAAAATTGGCAGGCACGTGTAGTACCCCGAGACGCACAAAAAAGTCTCTTGGGACCATGTAGCTAAAATGTACAGGAAGTGAGCTATGAATTTTTTTATGTCCAATTTTGGCCTATTTTGGCACATTCACTGTGGTCATGCTTTTTCCCCCTTTGCAAACATTTTTCATCCAATTGACTTCAAACTTGGCATTTATCATCTCAAGACCTGAGAGAACAACTGGGCAAAACATCTTGCCTTTTTGAAATACTATATGACGGGGGCGGGGCATCAAATATTGCCTTTAAAATTTCATTTGTTGAGAAAGAGCAAATGCTTAATAACTCCCATGTTCAAGCTCCAAAAAATCTCAAACTTCTCAGGCAACGTAATAGTCACAGCCTGAAAACATCTATATGATAAAATTCAGTTATACATATAGTGCCACCTAGTGGTTACAATAAATGTCATACTTTACGTTTTTAGCTACTGTGCTGAGCTTGTTGAAGGGATCCATTTGAAAATTGGTCAGAAAAGCCTTAAGATGTTGATCATGCCCCACACCGAATATTGTAACTTTTCGCCAAAGGGCGTGGCCGCTACGGTGACGCAAAGTCTGAAGATTTTTCGTGAAAATAAAAGCTGCATTAACTTGACCGAGATGATCCTATCTTCTCAAAATTTCACACATTTGATGAGAGTCCAGCCCTAAAGACATCTACTGACTTATATTTCATCTAACTGATAGCGCCACCTAGTGGCAATTTTTTTTCTTACGAATTTTCTTCTACGTTTTTCTCCAAACACGTTAACTGGACCTACCTCATATTTGCTCAGATGAGGGTTTCGGCCTTCATGATGTCACAACACGAAGTTTGTGAGTTTTCGCGAATTGCTGTGGGTGTGGCTAAGCGCTGTTCGCCAAGAAAACAACGCCAGTTTTGAGGGTCTAAACATGCACAGAAACTCATGAAACTTGGCACACACATCTGGCCTGGTAAAATGAGCCATATTTTATTGTTGATTGTGCTATTTTTACAAAAATGACTCAATAGCGCCCACTAGAATTTTTAACGAAGCAGCCCCGGTTGTACGTTTAAGCAAGAACGACGAATATTTTTAGGTGTTTGAGGGAGCCCAAGTCCTACAAAAAAGTCTCTTGGACCCATATGCTAAAATGAACAGGAAGTGAGCTACGAATTTTTGAATGTCCCATTTTTGACAATTTTTGCACATTCACAGGGGGCAGACTTTTGCCCACTTCTCCTACACGTTTCATCTGACTGAGTTAAGACTTGACCTGGACCATGTCAAGACCTGAGCCAACGACAGGGGGAAAAATCTTGACCTTTCGAAATACTATATGATGAAGGCGGGGCATCAAAATTTGTGTTTCGCACTGAAAAAGGATATGCTTAATAACTCCCCGGTACATGCTCCAAAAAATCCCAAACTTGACATGTATGTTTATCGTCAAGGCCTGAAGCTATCTCTATGACAACATTCAGTTATATATGCAGCGCCACCTAGCCCTTGAGGCATAAAAAAAAAATACCCCACATACGGTATTTTGTACAAAAAATGTAAACTCATTCTAAGTGTGATAACTAAGTCATTTATGAATATTCTTTTAGTTTCCACCACTCAAAATGTTCACTGGCATCAGACTTATCCAAACATATATATATTTTTATTTATTTTTGATAGCCTCTATTGACATTAAAAGCAATATCGTGAATGAAGGATATGCTTAATAACTCCACGGTACATGCTCCAAAAAAAAATCCCACACTTGACATGTATGCTTATAATCAAGGCCTGAAGGTATCTCTATGACAACATTCAGTTATAAATACAGCGCCACCTAGCCCTTGAGGCTTATATAAAAAAAAAAAAAATACCCCACATACGGTATTTTGTACAAAAAATGTACACTCATTCTAAGTGTGATAACTAAGTCATTTATGAATATTCTTTTAGTTTCCACCACTCAAATTGTTCACTGGCTTCACACCGATCCAAACGTATGTACGTTTCCATTTTGTTTTATTCATTTTTGATTGCCCCTTTGGACAATAAAAGTAACATTGTGCAATGAGTACAACGAGCGATGATGTGTATATACACTTTTACAAAAAAATACCAATCAGGGCAACTCATTGCCTAAAAATAAAAAAGGACGCTGATTTTTGCAGGTCTTAACAATCACCAAAACCCGTTGAGCTTGACACACACACTGGCAAAAAAATATTCTACATGTAAACGTTTATTATGCCATTTTCAAAGAAATTTTGCTTCCAATATGCCAGTACCCCAACGTGCCAGTACCCCAACGTGCAAGTACCCCAACGTGCAAGGACCCCAACGTGGCCCGGGCTGCGAGGGCCCTTTATAGCTGCTCGCAGCTCTAGTTTTTGTTTTATTTTTTTAAAGGACCATGTATAGTAAGGCGTTTTTTTTTTTAACGACCATATACAGTAAGGCGTTTTTTTTTTTTAAATGACCATGTATAGTAAGGCGTTTTTTTTTTTTTTTTTTTTTTTTTTTAAAGGACCATGTATAGTAAGGCGTTTTTTTTTGTTTTTTGTTTTTTGTTTTTGTTTTATTTTTTTAAAGGACCATGTATAGTAAGGCGTTTTTTTTTTTTTTTTTTTTTTTTTTTTCAACGACCATGTATAGTAAGGCGTTTTTTTTTTAACGACCATATACAGTAAGGCGTTTGTTTTTTTTTAAACGGCCATGTAGAGTAAGGCGTTTTTTTTTTTTTTTTTTTTAAACGACCATGTATAGTAAGGCGTTATTTTTGTTTTTAAACGACCATGTATAGTAAGGCGTTTTTTTTTTTAAACGACCATGTATATAGTAAGGCGTTTTTTTGTTTTTAAACGACCATGTATAGTAAGGCGTTATTTTTTTTTAATCGACCATGTATATAGTAAGGCGTTTTTTTGTTTTTTAAACGACCATGCATAGTAAGGCGTTTTTTGTGTAAACGACCATGTATAGTAAGGCGTTTTTTTGTTTTTTTTGTTTGTTTTTTAAAAGGACCATGTATAGTAAGGCGTTTTTTTTTGTTTTTTGTTTTTTGTTTTTGTTTTATTTTTTTTAAAGGACCATGTATAGTAAGGCGTTTTTTTTTTTAACGACCATATACAGTAAGGCGTTTTGTTTTTTTTAAATGACCATAGGCGTTTTTTTTTTTGTTTGTTTTTTTTTTTTCAACGACCATGTATAGTAAGGCGTTTTTTTTTTAACGACCATATACAGTAAGGCGTTTTTATTTTTTTTTAAACGACCATGTATATAGTAAGGCGTTTTTTTGTTTTTTAAACGACCATGTATAGTAAGGCGTTTTGTTTTTTTTGTTTTTGTTTTTTAAACGACCATGTATAGTAAGGCGTTTTTTTTTTAAAACGACCATGTATAGTAAGGCGTTTTTTTTTTTTTAAACGAGCATGTATAGTAAGGCGTTTTTTTTTTGTTTTTTTTTAAACGACCATGTATAGTAAGGCGGTTTTTTTTTTTTTAAACGACCATGAGACGTTTTTTTTGTTTGTTTGGTTTTTTTTTAAACGACCATGTATAGTAAGGCGTTTTATTTTTTAAACGACCCTGTATAGTAAGGAGTTTTTTTTAAACGACCATGTATAGTAAGGCGTTTTGTTTTTTTTAAACGACCATGTATAGTAAGGCTTTTTTTTGTTTTTAAACGACCATGTATAGTAAGGCGTTTTTTTTTGTTTGTTTTTTAATCGACCATGTATAGTAAGGCGTTTTTTTTTTTTTTAAACGACCATGTAAAGTAAGCCGTTTTTTTTTAAACGACCATGTATAGTAAGGCGTTTTTTTTTTTTAAACGACCATGTATAGTAAGGCGTTTTTTTTGTTTGTTTGTTTTTTAAAAGGACCATGTATAGTAAGGCGTTTTTTTTTTTAAACGACCATGTATAGTGAGGCGTTTTTTTTTTAAACGACCATATATAGTAAGGCGTTTGTTTTTGTTTTTTTTTTTGTTTTTTTTTAAACGACCATGTATAGTAAGGCGTTTTTTTTTTTAAACGACCATGTATAGTGAGGCGTTTTTTTTTTTTAAAACGACCATATATAGTAAGGCGTTTGTTTTTGTTGTTTTTTTTGTTTGTTTTTTAAACGACCATGTATAGTAAGGCGTTTTTTTTTTTAAACGACCATGTATAGTAAGGCGTTTTTTTTGTTTGTTTGTTTTTTAAAAGGACCATGTATAGTAAGGCGTTTTTTTTTTAAACGACCATGTATAGTGAGGCGTTTTTTTTTTAAACGACCATGTATAGTAAGGCGTTTTTTGTTTTTTTTTAAACGACCATGTATAGTAAGGCGTTTTGTTTTTTTTGTTTTTGTTTTTTAAACGACCATGTATAGTAAGGCGTTTTTTTTTGGTTTTTAAACGACCATGTATAGTAAGGCGTTTTTTGTTTTTTTTGTTTTTAAACGACCATGTATAGTAAGGCTTTTTTTTTTTTAAACGACCATGTATAGTAAGGCTTTTTAAAAAAAAAAAAAAATTGAAACGACCATGTAAGGCGTTTTCATTTTTCATTTTTTTTTTTTTAAACGACCATGTATAGTAAGGCGGGTTTTTTTTTTCTTTTTTCTTCTGAACGACCATGTATAGTAAGGCCTTTTTGTTTCTTTTTAAACGACCATGTATAGTAAGGCGTTTTTTGTTTTTTTTGTTTTTAAACGACCATGTATAGTTAGGCTTTTTAAAAAAAAAAAAAAATTGAAACGACCATGTAAGGCGTTTTCATTTTTCATTTTTTTTTTTTTAAACGACCATGTATAGTAAGGCATTTTTTGTTGTTGTTTTTTTTTAAACGACCATGTATAGTAAGGCGGTTTTTTTTTGGTTTTTTTTAAACGACCATGTATAGTGAGGCGTTTTTTTTTTTTTTTTTTTTAAACGACCATTTATAGTAAGGCCTTTTTGTTTCTTTTTAAACGACCATGTATAGTAAGGCGTTTTTTGTTTTTTTTGTTTTTAAACGACCATGTATAGTAAGGCTTTTTAAAAAAAAAAAAAAATTGAAACGACCATGTAAGGCGTTTTCATTTTTCATTTTTTTTTTTTTAAACGACCATGTATAGTAAGGCGTTTTTTGTTGTTGTTTTTTTTTAAACGACCATGTATAGTAAGGCGTTTTTTTGTTTTTAAACGACCATGTATAGTAAGGCGGGTTTTTTTTGGTTTTTTTTAAACGACCATGTATAGTAAGGCGTTTTTTTTTTTTTTTTTTTTTAAACGACCATGTATAGTAAGGCCTTTTTGTTTCTTTTTAAATGACCATGTATAGTAAGGCGTTTTTTTTTGTTTTTTGTTTTTTTTAAAGGACCATGTATTGTCAGGCCTTTTTTTTTTTTTTTTTTTTAACCGACCATGTATAGTAAGGCGGGTTTATTTTTTTTTAAACGACCATGTATAATAAGGCGTTTTTCTTTTTAAACGACCATGTATAGGAAGGCGTTTTTTGTGTAAACGACCATGTATAGTAAGGCGTTTTTTGTGTAAACGACCATGTATAGTAAGGCGTTTTTTTTTGTTTTTTGTTTTTTGTATTTGTTTTATTTTTTTAAAGGACCATATACAGTAAGGCGTTTTTTTTTTTTAAATGACCATGTATAGTAAGGCGGTTTTTTTTTTAACGACCATATACAGTAAGGCGTTTGTTTTTTTTTAAACGGCCATGTAGAGTAAGGCGTTTTTTTTTTGTTTTTTTTTTAAACGACCATGTATAGTCAGGCGTTTTTTTTTTTTTTTTTTTTTTTTTTTTAAACGACCATGTATAGTATGGCGTTATTTTTGTTTTTAAACGACCATGTATAGTAAGGCGTTTTTTTTTTAAACGACCATGTATATAGTAAGGCGTTTTTTTGTTTTTAAACGACCATGTATAGTAAGGCGTTTTTTTTTTTAATCGACCATGTATAGTAAGGCGCTTTTTTTTTAAACGACCATGTATATAGTAAGGTGTTTGTTTTTTTTAAACGACCATGTATAGTAAGGCGTTTTTTGTTTTTTTTTAAACGACCATGTATAGTAAGGCGTTTTTTGTGTAAACGACCATGTATAGTAAGGCGTTTTTTGTTTTTTTTTGTTTGTTTTTTAAAAGGACCATGTATAGTAAGGCGTTTTTTTTTGTTTTTTGTTTTTTGTTTTTGTTTTATTTTTTTTAAAGGACCATGTATAGTAAGGCGTTTTTTTTTTTAACGATCATATACAGTAAGGCGTTTTGTTTTTTTTAAATGACCATAGGCGTTTTTTTTTTTGTTTTTTGTTTTTTTTTCAACGACCATGTATAGTAAGGCGTTTTTTTTTTAACGACCATATACAGTAAGGCGTTTTTATTTTTTTTTAAATGACCATGTATATAGTAAGGCGTTTTTTTGTTTTTTAAACGACCATGTATAGTAAGGCGTTTTGTTTTTTTTGTTTTTGTTTTTTAAACGACCATGTATAGTAAGGCGTTTTTTTTTGGTTTTTAAACGACCATGTATAGTAAGGCGTTTTTTGTTTTTTTTGTTTTTAAACGACCATGTATAGTAAGGCTTTTTTTTTTTTAAACGACCATGTATAGTAAGGCTTTTTAAAAAAAAAAAAAAATTGAAACGACCATGTAAGGCGTTTTCATTTTTCATTTTTTTTTTTTTAAACGACCATGTATAGTAAGGCGGGTTTTTTTTTTCTTTTTTCTTCTGAACGACCATGTATAGTAAGGCCTTTTTGTTTCTTTTTAAACGACCATGTATAGTAAGGCGTTTTTTGTTTTTTTTGTTTTTAAACGACCATGTATAGTTAGGCTTTTTAAAAAAAAAAAAAAATTGAAACGACCATGTAAGGCGTTTTTAATTTTTCATTTTTTTTTTTTTAAACGACCATGTATAGTAAGGCGTTTTTTGTTGTTGTTTTTTTTTAAACGACCATGTATAGTAAGGCGGGTTTTTTTTGGTTTTTTTTAAACGACCATGTATAGTGAGGCGTTTTTTTTTTTTTTTTTTTTAAACGACCATTTATAGTAAGGCCTTTTTGTTTCTTTTTAAATGACCATGTATAGTAAGGCGTTTTTTTTTGTTTTTTGTTTTTTTTAAAGGACCATGTATTGTCAGGCCTTTTTTTTTTTTTTTTTTTTTAACCGACCATGTATAGTAAGGCGGGTTTATTTTTTTTTAAACGACCATGTATAATAAGGCGTTTTTCTTTTTAAACGACCATGTATAGGAAGGCGTTTTTTTTTGTTTTTTTATAAACGACCATGTATAGTAAGCCGTTTTTTGTGTAAACGACCATGTATAGTAAGGCGTTTTTTTTTTTTATTTTATTTTATTTTTTAAAAGGACCATGTATAGTAAGGCGTTTTTTTTTGTTTTTTGTTTTTTGTTTTTGTTTTATTTTTTTAAAGGACCATGTATAGTAAGGCGTTTTTTTTTTTAACGACCATATACAGTAAGGCGTTTTTTTTTTTTAAATGACCATGTATAGTAAGGCGTTTTTTTTTTTGTTTTTTTGTTTTTTAAAAGGACCATGTATAGTAAGGCGTTTTTTTTTGTTTTTTGTTTTTTGTTTTTGTTTTATTTTTTTAAAGGACCATGTATAGTAAGGCGTTTTTTTTTTTTTTTTTTTTTTTTTTTTTCAACGACCATGTATAGTAAGGCGTTTTTTTTTTTAACGACCATATACAGTAAGGCGTTTGTTTTTTTTTAAACGGCCATGTAGAGTAAGGCGTTTTTTTTTTGTTTTTTTTTAAACGACCATGTATAGTAAGGCGTTATTTTTGTTTTTAAACGACCATGTATAGTAAGGCGTTTTTTTTTTTAAACGACCATGTATATAGTAAGGCGTTTTTTTGTTTTTAAACGACCATGTATAGTAAGGCGTTATTTTTTTTTAATCGACCATGTATATAGTAAGGCGTTTTTTTGTTTTTTAAACGACCATGCATAGTAAGGCGTTTTTTGTGTAAACGACCATGTATAGTAAGGCGTTTTTTTGTTTTTTTTGTTTGTTTTTTAAAAGGACCATGTATAGTAAGGCGTTTTTTTTTGTTTTTTGTTTTTTGTTTTTGTTTTATTTTTTTTAAAGGACCATGTATAGTAAGGCGTTTTTTTTTTTAACGACCATATACAGTAAGGCGTTTTGTTTTTTTTAAATGACCATAGGCGTTTTTTTTTTTTGTTTTTTTTTTTTTTTCAACGACCATGTATAGTAAGGCGTTTTTTTTTTAACGACCATATACAGTAAGGCGTTTTTATTTTTTTTTAAACGACCATGTATATAGTAAGGCGTTTTTTTGTTTTTTAAACGACCATGTATAGTAAGGCGTTTTGTTTTTTTTGTTTTTGTTTTTTAAACGACCATGTATAGTAAGGCGTTTTTTTTTTAAAACGACCATGTATAGTAAGGCGTTTTTTTTTTTTTAAACGAGCATGTATAGTAAGGCGTTTTTTTTTTGTTTTTTTTTAAACGACCATGTATAGTAAGGCGGTTTTTTTTTTTTTAAACGACCATGAGACGTTTTTTTTGTTTGTTTGGTTTTTTTTTAAACGACCATGTATAGTAAGGCGTTTTATTTTTTAAACGACCCTGTATAGTAAGGAGTTTTTTTTAAACGACCATGTATAGTAAGGCGTTTTGTTTTTTTTAAACGACCATGTATAGTAAGGCTTTTTTTTGTTTTTAAACGACCATGTATAGTAAGGCGTTTTTTTTTGTTTGTTTTTTAATCGACCATGTATAGTAAGGCGTTTTTTTTTTTTTTAAACGACCATGTAAAGTAAGCCGTTTTTTTTTAAACGACCATGTATAGTAAGGCGTTTTTTTTTTTTAAACGACCATGTATAGTAAGGCGTTTTTTTTGTTTGTTTGTTTTTTAAAAGGACCATGTATAGTAAGGCGTTTTTTTTTTTAAACGACCATGTATAGTGAGGCGTTTTTTTTTTAAACGACCATATATAGTAAGGCGTTTGTTTTTGTTTTTTTTTTTGTTTTTTTTTAAACGACCATGTATAGTAAGGCGTTTTTTTTTTTAAACGACCATGTATAGTGAGGCGTTTTTTTTTTTTAAAACGACCATATATAGTAAGGCGTTTGTTTTTGTTGTTTTTTTTGTTTGTTTTTTAAACGACCATGTATAGTAAGGCGTTTTTTTTTTTAAACGACCATGTATAGTAAGGCGTTTTTTTTGTTTGTTTGTTTTTTAAAAGGACCATGTATAGTAAGGCGTTTTTTTTTTAAACGACCATGTATAGTGAGGCGTTTTTTTTTTAAACGACCATGTATAGTAAGGCGTTTTTTGTTTTTTTTTAAACGACCATGTATAGTAAGGCGTTTTGTTTTTTTTGTTTTTGTTTTTTAAACGACCATGTATAGTAAGGCGTTTTTTTTTGGTTTTTAAACGACCATGTATAGTAAGGCGTTTTTTGTTTTTTTTGTTTTTAAACGACCATGTATAGTAAGGCTTTTTTTTTTTTAAACGACCATGTATAGTAAGGCTTTTTAAAAAAAAAAAAAATTGAAACGACCATGTAAGGCGTTTTCATTTTTCATTTTTTTTTTTTTAAACGACCATGTATAGTAAGGCGGGTTTTTTTTTTCTTTTTTCTTCTGAACGACCATGTATAGTAAGGCCTTTTTGTTTCTTTTTAAACGACCATGTATAGTAAGGCGTTTTTTGTTTTTTTTGTTTTTAAACGACCATGTATAGTTAGGCTTTTTAAAAAAAAAAAAAAATTGAAACGACCATGTAAGGCGTTTTCATTTTTCATTTTTTTTTTTTTAAACGACCATGTATAGTAAGGCGTTTTTTGTTGTTGTTTTTTTTTAAACGACCATGTATAGTAAGGCGGTTTTTTTTTGTTTTTTTTTAAACGACCATGTATAGTGAGGCGTTTTTTTTTTTTTTTTTTTTAAACGACCATTTATAGTAAGGCCTTTTTGTTTCTTTTTAAATGACCATGTATAGTAAGGCGTTTTTTTTTGTTTTTTGTTTTTTTTAAAGGACCATGTATTGTCAGGCCTTTTTTTTTTTTTTTTTTTTTAACCGACCATGTATAGTAAGGCGGGTTTATTTTTTTTTAAACGACCATGTATAATAAGGCGTTTTTCTTTTTAAACGACCATGTATAGGAAGGCGTTTTTTTTTGTTTTTTTATAAACGACCATGTATAGTAAGCCGTTTTTTGTGTAAACGACCATGTATAGTAAGGCGTTTTTTTTTTTTATTTTATTTATGTTTTTAAAAGGACCATGTATAGTAAGGCGTTTTTTTTTGTTTTTTGTTTTTTGTTTTTGTTTTATTTTTTTAAAGGACCATGTATAGTAAGGCGTTTTTTTTTTTAACGACCATATACAGTAAGGCGTTTTTTTTTTTTAAATGACCATGTATAGTAAGGCGTTTTTTTTTTTGTTTTTTTGTTTTTTAAAAGGACCATGTATAGTAAGGCGTTTTTTTTTGTTTTTTGTTTTTTGTTTTTGTTTTATTTTTTTAAAGGACCATGTATAGTAAGGCGTTTTTTTTTTTTTTTTTTTTTTTTTTTCAACGACCATGTATAGTAAGGCGTTTTTTTTTTTAACGACCATATACAGTAAGGCGTTTGTTTTTTTTTAAACGGCCATGTAGAGTAAGGCGTTTTTTTTTTGTTTTTTTTTAAACGACCATGTATAGTAAGGCGTTATTTTTGTTTTTAAACGACCATGTATAGTAAGGCGTTTTTTTTTTTAAACGACCATGTATATAGTAAGGCGTTTTTTTGTTTTTAAACGACCATGTATAGTAAGGCGTTATTTTTTTTTAATCGACCATGTATAGTAAGGCGCTTTTTTTTTAAACGACCATGTATATAGTAAGGTGTTTTTTTTTTTTAAACGACCATGTATAGTAAGGCGTTTTTTGTTTTTTTTTAAACGACCATGTATATAGTAAGGCGTTTTTTTGTTTTTTAAACGACCATGCATAGTAAGGCGTTTTTTGTGTAAACGACCATGTATAGTAAGGCGTTTTTTTTTTTAACGACCATATACAGTAAGGCGTTTGTTTTTTTTTAAACGGCCATGTAGAGTAAGGCGTTTTTTTTTTGTTTTTTTTTAAACGACCATGTATAGTAAGGCGTTATTTTTGTTTTTAAACGACCATGTATAGTAAGGCGTTTTTTTTTTTAAACGACCATGTATATAGTAAGGCGTTTTTTTGTTTTTAAACGACCATGTATAGTAAGGCGTTATTTTTTTTTAATCGACCATGTATAGTAAGGCGCTTTTTTTTTAAACGACCATGTATATAGTAAGGTGTTTTTTTTTTTTAAACGACCATGTATAGTAAGGCGTTTTTTGTTTTTTTTTAAACGACCATGTATATAGTAAGGCGTTTTTTTGTTTTTTAAACGACCATGCATAGTAAGGCGTTTTTTGTGTAAACGACCATGTATAGTAAGGCGTTTTTTTGTTTTTTTTGTTTGTTTTTTAAAAGGACCATGTATAGTAAGGCGTTTTTTTTTGTTTTTTGTTTTTTGTTTTTGTTTTATTTTTTTTAAAGGACCATGTATAGTAAGGCGTTTTTTTTTTTAACGACCATATACAGTAAGGCGTTTTGTTTTTTTTAAATGACCATAGGCGTTTTTTTTTTTGTTTTTTTTTTTTTTTTCAACGACCATGTATAGTAAGGCGTTTTTTTTTTAACGACCATATACAGTAAGGCGTTTTTATTTTTTTTTAAATGACCATGTATATAGTAAGGCGTTTTTTTGTTTTTTAAACGACCATGTATAGTAAGGCGTTTTGTTTTTTTTGTTTTTGTTTTTTAAACGACCATGTATAGTAAGGCGTTTTTTTTTTAAAACGACCATGTATAGTAAGGCGTTTTTTTTTTTTTAAACGAGCATGTATAGTAAGGCGTTTTTTTTTTTGTTTTTTTTTAAACGACCATGTATAGTAAGGCGGTTTTTTTTTTTTTAAACGACCATGAGACGTTTTTTTTGTTTGTTTGTTTTTTTTTTAAACGACCATGTATAGTAAGGCGTTTTATTTTTTAAACGACCCTGTATAGTAAGGAGTTTTTTTTAAACGACCATGTATAGTAAGGCATTTTGTTTTTTTTAAACGACCATGTATAGTAAGGCTTTTTTTTTTTTTTTTTAAACGACCATGTATAGTAAGGCTTTTTTTTGTTTTTAAACGACCATGTATAGTAAGGCGTTTTTTTTTGTTTGTTTTTTAATCGACCATGTATAGTAAGGCGTTTTTTTTTTTTTTAAACGACCATGTAAAGTAAGCCGTTTTTTTTTAAACGACCATGTATAGTAAGGCGTTTTTTTTTTTTAAACGACCATGTATAGTAAGGCGTTTTTTTTGTTTGTTTGTTTTTTAAAAGGACCATGTATAGTAAGGCGTTTTTTTTTTTAAACGACCATGTATAGTGAGGCGTTTTTTTTTTAAACGACCATATATAGTAAGGCGTTTGTTTTTGTTTTTTTTTTTGTTTTTTTTTAAACGACCATGTATAGTAAGGCGTTTTTTTTTTTAAACGACCATGTATAGTGAGGCGTTTTTTTTTTTTAAAACGACCATATATAGTAAGGCGTTTGTTTTTGTTGTTTTTTTTGTTTGTTTTTTAAACGACCATGTATAGTAAGGCGTTTTTTTTTTTAAACGACCATGTATAGTAAGGCGTTTTTTTTGTTTGTTTGTTTTTTAAAAGGACCATGTATAGTAAGGCGTTTTTTTTTTAAACGACCATGTATAGTGAGGCGTTTTTTTTTTAAACGACCATGTATAGTAAGGCGTTTTTTGTTTTTTTTTAAACGACCATGTATAGTAAGGCGTTTTGTTTTTTTTAAACGACCATGTATAGTAAGGCGTTTTTTTTTGTTTTTAAACGACCATGTATAGTAAGGCGTTTTTTTTTTAAACGACCATGTATAGTAAGGAGTTTTTTTTACACGACCATGTATAGTAAGGCGTTTTGTTTTTTTAAAACGACCATGTATAGTAAGGCGTTTTTTTTGTTTGTTTGTTTTTTAAAAGGACCATGCATAGTAAGGCGTTTTTTTTTAAACGACCATGTATAGCAAGGCGTGTTTTTTTTTTTTAAACGACCATGTATAGTAAGGCATTTTTTTGTTTTTAAACGACCATGTATAGTAAGGCGTTTTTTTTAAACGACCATGTATAGTAAGGCGTTTTTTTTTTGTTTTTTTTTAAACGACCATTTATAGTAAGGCGTTTTTTGTTTTTGTTTTTTTTTAAATGACGATGTATAGTAAGGTGTTTTTATTTTTTAAACGACCATGTATAGTAAGGCGTTTTTTTTAAACGACCATGTATAGTAAGGCGTTTTTTTTTTGTTTTTTTTTAAACGACCATTTATAGTAAGGCGTTTTTTGTTTTTGTTTTTTTTTAAATGACGATGTATAGTAAGGTGTTTTTATTTTTTAAACGACCATGTATAGTAAGGTTGTTTTTTTTAAACGACCATGTATAGTAAGGCATTTTTTTTTTTTTTTTTTTTTTTTTTTAAACGACCATGTATAGTAAGGCTTTTTTTTTTTTTAAACGACCATGTATGGTAAGGCGTTTTTTTTTTAAACGACCATGTATAGTAAGGCGTTTTTTTTTTTTTTAAACGACCATGTAAAGTAAGGCGTTTTTTTTGTTTGTTTGTTTTTTAAAAGGACCATGCATAGTAAGGCGTTTTTTCATTTTTAAACGACCATGTATAGTAAGGCGTTTTTTTTTAAACGACCATGTATAGTAAGGCATTTTTTTGTTTTTAAACGACCATGTATAGTAAGGCGTTTTTTTTAAACGACCATGTATAGTAAGGCGTTTTTTTTTAAACGACCATGTATAGTAAGGCGTTTTTTTTTTGTTTTTTTTAAACGACCATTTATAGTAAGGCGTTTTTGTTTTGTTTTGTTTTTTTAAATGACCATGTATAGTAAGGTGTTTTTTTTTTTTTTAAACGACCATGTATAGTAGGGGTGTGAATTGCCTAGTACCTGACGATTCGATTCGTATCACGATTCACAGGTCACGATTCGATTCGATACCGATTAATCCCGATACGAATTTATAAGTCGATTGTTGCGATTTTTTTTCATTTAAATTTAGAAAATACTAATCAGTAAGCTTGTAGAGTGTAAGATTTATATGAAAATGTATTATTTATTTATCTGAAATTTCAGTCTTATAGAGGTTGTAATCTGTTTCATGTTTGAACAGCATTAAAATAAAATATTAAGGCTTAATGTTCCGTTCATATAACATTCTTCCATGCTCAAGGTGTGAATCCTAACCCGAAGTCAGACGTTTTGTTGAATATTTTTCCATTAAAAATGGAACTTTAAAAATCGATTCACACACACACAAAAAAAAAAAAAAAAAAAAAAGGTAATGATGATAAGACGTTGAATCGGTAAGACTACCGAATGAACAATTCTGAGCTCTTAAAAAAAAAAAAAAAAAAAAAAAAAAAAAAAAAAATCGATTTTTTTTTTATTGAATCGATTCGAGAATCGCGCGATGTAGTATCGCGATATATCGCCGGATCGATTTTTTTTAACACCCCTAATGTATAGTAAGGTTGTTTTTTTTTAAACGACCATGTATAGTAAGGCGTTTTTTTTTTTAAACGACCATGTATAGTAAGGCTTTTTTTTTGTTTTTAAACGACCATGTATAGTAAGGCGTTTTTTTGGGTTTTTTTTTTAATCGACCATGTATAGTAAGGCGTTTTTTTTTTAAACGACCATGTATAGTAAGGCGTTTTTTTTGTTTGTTTGTTTTTTAAAAGGACCATGTATAGTAAGGCGTTTTTTTTGTTTTTAAACGACCATGTATAGTAAGGCGTTTTTTTTTTAAACGACCATGTATAGTAAGGCGGGTTTTTTTTTTAAACGACCATAAGGCGTTTTTTTTTTTTTTTTTTTAACGACCATGTATAGTAAGGCGTTTTTTTTAAAACGACCATGTATAGTAAGCCGTTTTTTTTTAAACGACCATGTATAGTAAGGCGTTTTTTTTTGTTTTTTGTTTTTTGTTTTTGTTTTATTTTTTTAAAGGACCATGTATAGTAAGGCGTTTTTTTTTTTTTTTTTTTTTTTTTTTTCAACGACCATGTATAGTAAGGCGTTTTTTTTTTTAACGACCATATACAGTAAGGCGTTTGTTTTTTTTTAAACGGCCATGTAGAGTAAGGCGTTTTTTTTTTGTTTTTTTTTAAACGACCATGTATAGTAAGGCGTTATTTTTGTTTTTAAACGACCATGTATAGTAAGGCGTTTTTTTTTTTAAACGACCATGTATATAGTAAGGCGTTTTTTTGTTTTTAAACGACCATGTATAGTAAGGCGTTATTTTTTTTTAATCGACCATGTATATAGTAAGGCGTTTTTTTGTTTTTTAAACGACCATGCATAGTAAGGCGTTTTTTGTGTAAACGACCATGTATAGTAAGGCGTTTTTTTGTTTTTTTTGTTTGTTTTTTAAAAGGACCATGTATAGTAAGGCATTTTTTTTTGTTTTTTGTTTTTTGTTTTTGTTTTATTTTTTTTAAAGGACCATGTATAGTAAGGCGTTTTTTTTTTTAACGACCATATACAGTAAGGCGTTTTGTTTTTTTTAAATGACCATAGGCGTTTTTTTTTTTGTTTTTTTTTTTTTTTTCAACGACCATGTATAGTAAGGCGTTTTTTTTTTAACGACCATATACAGTAAGGCGTTTTTATTTTTTTTTAAACGACCATGTATATAGTAAGGCGTTTTTTTGTTTTTTAAACGACCATGTATAGTAAGGCGTTTTGTTTTTTTTGTTTTTGTTTTTTAAACGACCATGTATAGTAAGGCGTTTTTTTTTTAAAACGACCATGTATAGTAAGGCGTTTTTTTTTTTTTAAACGAGCATGTATAGTAAGGCGTTTTTTTTTTGTTTTTTTTTAAACGACCATGTATAGTAAGGCGTTTTTTTTTTTTTTAAACGACCATGAGACGTTTTTTTTGTTTGTTTGGTTTTTTTTTAAACGACCATGTATAGTAAGGCGTTTTATTTTTTAAACGACCCTGTATAGTAAGGAGTTTTTTTTAAACGACCATGTATAGTAAGGCGTTTTGTTTTTTTTAAACGACCATGTATAGTAAGGCTTTTTTTTGTTTTTAAACGACCATGTATAGTAAGGCGTTTTTTTTTGTTTGTTTTTTAATCGACCATGTATAGTAAGGCGTTTTTTTTTTTTTTAAACGACCATGTAAAGTAAGCCGTTTTTTTTTAAACGACCATGTATAGTAAGGCGTTTTTTTTTTTTAAACGACCATGTATAGTAAGGCGTTTTTTTTGTTTGTTTGTTTTTTAAAAGGACCATGTATAGTAAGGCGTTTTTTTTTTTAAACGACCATGTATAGTGAGGCGTTTTTTTTTTAAACGACCATATATAGTAAGGCGTTTGTTTTTGTTTTTTTTTTTGTTTTTTTTTAAACGACCATGTATAGTAAGGCGTTTTTTTTTTTAAACGACCATGTATAGTGAGGCGTTTTTTTTTTTTAAAACGACCATATATAGTAAGGCGTTTGTTTTTGTTGTTTTTTTTGTTTGTTTTTTAAACGACCATGTATAGTAAGGCGTTTTTTTTTTTAAACGACCATGTATAGTAAGGCGTTTTTTTTGTTTGTTTGTTTTTTAAAAGGACCATGTATAGTAAGGCGTTTTTTTTTTAAACGACCATGTATAGTGAGGCGTTTTTTTTTTAAACGACCATGTATAGTAAGGCGTTTTTTGTTTTTTTTTAAACGACCATGTATAGTAAGGCGTTTTGTTTTTTTTGTTTTTGTTTTTTAAACGACCATGTATAGTAAGGCGTTTTTTTTTGGTTTTTAAACGACCATGTATAGTAAGGCGTTTTTTGTTTTTTTTGTTTTTAAACGACCATGTATAGTAAGGCTTTTTTTTTTTTAAACGACCATGTATAGTAAGGCTTTTTAAAAAAAAAAAAAATTGAAACGACCATGTAAGGCGTTTTCATTTTTCATTTTTTTTTTTTTAAACGACCATGTATAGTAAGGCGGGTTTTTTTTTTCTTTTTTCTTCTGAACGACCATGTATAGTAAGGCCTTTTTGTTTCTTTTTAAACGACCATGTATAGTAAGGCGTTTTTTGTTTTTTTTGTTTTTAAACGACCATGTATAGTTAGGCTTTTTAAAAAAAAAAAAAAATTGAAACGACCATGTAAGGCGTTTTCATTTTTCATTTTTTTTTTTTTAAACGACCATGTATAGTAAGGCGTTTTTTGTTGTTGTTTTTTTTTAAACGACCATGTATAGTAAGGCGGTTTTTTTTTGGTTTTTTTTAAACGACCATGTATAGTGAGGCGTTTTTTTTTTTTTTTTTTTTAAACGACCATTTATAGTAAGGCCTTTTTGTTTCTTTTTAAATGACCATGTATAGTAAGGCGTTTTTTTTTGTTTTTTGTTTTTTTTAAAGGACCATGTATTGTCAGGCCTTTTTTTTTTTTTTTTTTTTTAACCGACCATGTATAGTAAGGCGGGTTTATTTTTTTTTAAACGACCATGTATAATAAGGCGTTTTTCTTTTTAAACGACCATGTATAGGAAGGCGTTTTTTTTTGTTTTTTTATAAACGACCATGTATAGTAAGCCGTTTTTTGTGTAAACGACCATGTATAGTAAGGCGTTTTTTTTTTTTATTTTATTTTTTTTTTTAAAAGGACCATGTATAGTAAGGCGTTTTTTTTTGTTTTTTGTTTTTTGTTTTTGTTTTATTTTTTTAAAGGACCATGTATAGTAAGGCGTTTTTTTTTTTAACGACCATATACAGTAAGGCGTTTTTTTTTTTTAAATGACCATGTATAGTAAGGCGTTTTTTTTTTTGTTTTTTTGTTTTTTAAAAGGACCATGTATAGTAAGGCGTTTTTTTTTGTTTTTTGTTTTTTGTTTTTGTTTTATTTTTTTAAAGGACCATGTATAGTAAGGCGTTTTTTTTTTTTTTTTTTTTTTTTTTTTCAACGACCATGTATAGTAAGGCGTTTTTTTTTTTAACGACCATATACAGTAAGGCGTTTGTTTTTTTTTAAACGGCCATGTAGAGTAAGGCGTTTTTTTTTTGTTTTTTTTTAAACGACCATGTATAGTAAGGCGTTATTTTTGTTTTTAAACGACCATGTATAGTAAGGCGTTTTTTTTTTTAAACGACCATGTATATAGTAAGGCGTTTTTTTGTTTTTAAACGACCATGTATAGTAAGGCGTTATTTTTTTTTAATCGACCATGTATAGTAAGGCGCTTTTTTTTTAAACGACCATGTATATAGTAAGGTGTTTTTTTTTTTTAAACGACCATGTATAGTAAGGCGTTTTTTGTTTTTTTTTAAACGACCATGTATATAGTAAGGCGTTTTTTTGTTTTTTAAACGACCATGCATAGTAAGGCGTTTTTTGTGTAAACGACCATGTATAGTAAGGCGTTTTTTTGTTTTTTTTGTTTGTTTTTTAAAAGGACCATGTATAGTAAGGCGTTTTTTTTTGTTTTTTGTTTTTTGTTTTTGTTTTATTTTTTTTAAAGGACCATGTATAGTAAGGCGTTTTTTTTTTTAACGACCATATACAGTAAGGCGTTTTGTTTTTTTTAAATGACCATAGGCGTTTTTTTTTTTGTTTTTGTTTTTTTTTTCAACGACCATGTATAGTAAGGCGTTTTTTTTTTAACGACCATATACAGTAAGGCGTTTTTATTTTTTTTTAAACGACCATGTATATAGTAAGGCGTTTTTTTGTTTTTTAAACGACCATGTATAGTAAGGCGTTTTGTTTTTTTTGTTTTTGTTTTTTAAACGACCATGTATAGTAAGGCGTTTTTTTTTTAAAACGACCATGTATAGTAAGGCGTTTTTTTTTTTTTAAACGAGCATGTATAGTAAGGCGTTTTTTTTTTGTTTTTTTTTAAACGACCATGTATAGTAAGGCGTTTTTTTTTTTTTTAAACGACCATGAGACGTTTTTTTTGTTTGTTTGGTTTTTTTTTAAACGACCATGTATAGTAAGGCGTTTTATTTTTTAAACGACCCTGTATAGTAAGGAGTTTTTTTTAAACGACCATGTATAGTAAGGCGTTTTGTTTTTTTTAAACGACCATGTATAGTAAGGCTTTTTTTTTTTTTTTTTAAACGACCATGTATAGTAAGGCTTTTTTTTGTTTTTAAACGACCATGTATAGTAAGGCGTTTTTTTTTGTTTGTTTTTTAATCGACCATGTATAGTAAGGCGTTTTTTTTTTTTTTAAACGACCATGTAAAGTAAGCCGTTTTTTTTTAAACGACCATGTATAGTAAGGCGTTTTTTTTTTTTAAACGACCATGTATAGTAAGGCGTTTTTTTTGTTTGTTTGTTTTTTAAAAGGACCATGTATAGTAAGGCGTTTTTTTTTTTAAACGACCATGTATAGTGAGGCGTTTTTTTTTTAAACGACCATATATAGTAAGGCGTTTGTTTTTGTTTTTTTTTTTGTTTTTTTTTAAACGACCATGTATAGTAAGGCGGTTTTTTTTTTAAACGACCATGTATAGTGAGGCGTTTTTTTTTTTTAAAACGACCATATATAGTAAGGCGTTTGTTTTTGTTGTTTTTTTTGTTTGTTTTTTAAACGACCATGTATAGTAAGGCGGTTTTTTTTTTAAACGACCATGTATAGTAAGGCGTTTTTTTTGTTTGTTTGTTTTTTAAAAGGACCATGTATAGTAAGGCGTTTTTTTTTTTAAACGACCATGTATAGTGAGGCGTTTTTTGTTTTTTTTTAAACGACCATGTATAGTAAGGCGTTTTGTTTTTTTTAAACGACCATGTATAGTAAGGCGTTTTTTTTTGTTTTTAAACGACCATGTATAGTAAGGCGTTTTTTTTTAAACGACCATGTATAGTAAGGCGTTTTTTTTTTTAAACGACCATGTATAGTAAGGCGTTTTTTTTACACGACCATGTATAGTAAGGCGTTTTGTTTTTTTAAAACGACCATGTATAGTAAGGCGTTTTTTTTGTTTGTTTGTTTTTTAAAAGGACCATGCATAGTAAGGCGTTTTTTTTTAAACGACCATGTATAGCAAGGCGTGTTTTTTTTTTTTAAACGACCATGTATAGTAAGGCATTTTTTTGTTTTTAAACGACCATGTATAGTAAGGCGTTTTTTTTAAACGACCATGTATAGTAAGGCGTTTTTTTTTTGTTTTTTTTTAAACGACCATTTATAGTAAGGCGTTTTTTGTTTTTGTTTTTTTTTAAATGACGATGTATAGTAAGGTGTTTTTATTTTTTAAACGACCATGTATAGTAAGGCGTTTTTTTTAAACGACCATGTATAGTAAGGCGTTTTTTTTTTGTTTTTTTTTAAACGACCATTTATAGTAAGGCGTTTTTTGTTTTTGTTTTTTTTTAAATGACGATGTATAGTAAGGTGTTTTTATTTTTTAAACGACCATGTATAGTAAGGTTGTTTTTTTTAAACGACCATGTATAGTAAGGCATTTTTTTTTTTTTTTTTTTTTTTTTTTAACGACCATGTATAGTAAGGCTTTTTTTTTTTTTAAACGACCATGTATGGTAAGGCGTTTTTTTTTTAAACGACCATGTATAGTAAGGCGTTTTTTTTTTTTTTAAACGACCATGTAAAGTAAGGCGTTTTTTTTGTTTGTTTGTTTTTTAAAAGGACCATGCATAGTAAGGCGTTTTTTCATTTTTAAACGACCATGTATAGTAAGGCGTTTTTTTTTAAACGACCATGTATAGTAAGGCATTTTTTTGTTTTTAAACGACCATGTATAGTAAGGCGTTTTTTTTAAACGACCATGTATAGTAAGGCGTTTTTTTTTAAACGACCATGTATAGTAAGGCGTTTTTTTTTTGTTTTTTTTAAACGACCATTTATAGTAAGGCGTTTTTTTTTTTTTTTTAAATGACCATGTATAGTAAGGTGTTTTTTTTTTTTTTAAACGACCATGTATAGTAGGGGTGTGAATTGCCTAGTACCTGACGATTCGATTCGTATCACGATTCACAGGTCACGATTCGATTCGATACCGATTAATCCCGATACGAATTTATAAGTCGATTGTTGCGATTTTTTTTCATTTAAATTTAGAAAATACTAATCAGTAAGCTTGTAGAGTGTAAGATTTATATGAAAATGTATTATTTATTTATCTGAAATTTCAGTCTTATAGAGGTTGTAATCTGTTTCATGTTTGAACAGCATTAAAATAAAATATTAAGGCTTAATGTTCCGTTCATATAACATTCTTCCATGCTCAAGGTGTGAATCCTAACCCGAAGTCAGACGTTTTGTTGAATATTTTTCCATTAAAAATGGAACTTTAAAAATCGATTCACACACACACAAAAAAAAAAAAAAAAAAAAAGGTAATGATGATAAGACGTTGAATCGGTAAGACTACCGAATGAACAATTCTGAGCTCTTAAAAAAAAAAAAAAAAAAAAAAAAAAAAAAAAAAAATCGATTTTTTTTTTATTGAATCGATTCGAGAATCGCGCGATGTAGTATCGCGATATATCGCCGGATCGATTTTTTTTAACACCCCTAATGTATAGTAAGGTTGTTTTTTTTTAAACGACCATGTATAGTAAGGCGTTTTTTTTTTTAAACGACCATGTATAGTAAGGCTTTTTTTTTGTTTTTAAACGACCATGTATAGTAAGGCGTTTTTTTGGTTTTTTTTTTTAATCGACCATGTATAGTAAGGCGTTTTTTTTTTAAACGACCATGTATAGTAAGGCGTTTTTTTTGTTTGTTTGTTTTTTAAAAGGACCATGTATAGTAAGGCGTTTTTTTTGTTTTTAAACGACCATGTATAGTAAGGCGTTTTTTTTTTAAACGACCATGTATAGTAAGGCGGGTTTTTTTTTTAAACGACCATAAGGCGTTTTTTTTTTGTTTTTTTTTAACGACCATGTATAGTAAGGCGTTTTTTTTAAAACGACCATGTATAGTAAGCCGTTTTTTTTTAAACGACCATGTATAGTAAGGCGTTTTTTTTTTAAACGACCATGTATAGTGAGGCGTTTTTTTTTTAAACGACCATATATAGTAAGGCGTTTTTTTTTTTTTTTTTTTTTTTTTAAACGACCATGTATAGTAAGGCGTTTTTTTTTTTAAACGACCATGTATAGTAAGGAGTTTTTTTTACACGACCATGTATAGTAAGGCGTTTTGTTTTTTTTAAACGACCATGTATAGTAAGGCGTTTTTTTTTTTTTTTTTTTAAACGACCATTTATAGTAAGGCGTTTCTTGTTTTTGGGTTTTTTTAAATGACCATGTATAGTAAGGTGTTTTTTTTTTTTTAAACGACCATGTATAGTAAGGTTGTTTTTTTTTAAACGACCATGTATAGTAAGGCGTTTTTTTTTTTAAACGACCATGTATAGTAAGGCTTTTTTTTTTTTTTTTTTTTTTTTTAAACGACCATGTATAGTAAGGCATTTTTTTTTTTTAAACGACCATGTATAGTAAGGCGTTTTTTCATTTTTAAACGACCATGTATAGTAAGGCGTTTTTTTTAAACGACCATGTATAGCAAGGCGTGTTTTTTTTTTTTAAACGACCATGTATAGTAAGGCATTTTTTTGTTTTTAAACGACCATGTATAGTAAGGCGTTTTTTTTAAACGACCATGTATAGTAAGGCGTTTTTTTTTAAACGACCATGTATAGTAAGGCGTTTTTTTTTTTTTTTTTTTTAAACGACCATTTATAGTAAGGCGTTTTTTTTTTTTTTTTTTTTTTAAATGACCATGTATAGTAAGGTTGTTTTTTTTTTTTAAACGACCATGTATAGTAAGGCGTTTTTTCATTTTTAAACGACCATGTATAGTAAGGCGTTTTTTTTAAACGACCATGTATAGCAAGGCGTGTTTTTTTTTTTTAAACGACCATGTATAGTAAGGCATTTTTTTGTTTTTAAACGACCATGTATAGTAAGGCGTTTTTTTTAAACGACCATGTATAGTAAGGCGTTTTTTTTTAAACGACCATGTATAGTAAGGCGTTTTTTTTTTGTTTTTTTTTAAACGACCATTTATAGTAAGGCGTTTTTTTTTTTTTTTTTTAAATGACCATGTATAGTAAGGTTGTTTTTTTTTTTTAAACGACCATGTATAGTAAGGTTGTTGTTTTTTGAACGACCATGTATAGTAAGGCGTTTTTTTTTTTAAACGACCATGTATAGTAAGGCATTTTTTTTTTTTTTTTTTTTTAACTACCATGTATAGTAAGGCTTTTTTTTTTTTTTAAACGACCATGTATAGTAAGGCGTTTTTTTTTTTAAACGACCATGTATAGTAAGGCGTTTTGTTTTTTAAACGACCATGTATAGTAAGGCGTTTTTTTTTTAAACGACCATCTATAGTAAGGCGTTTTTTTATTTTTTTTAAACGACCATGTATAGTAAGGCGTTTTGTTTTTTTTAAACGACCATGTATAGTAAGGCGTTTTTTTTGTTTGTTTGTTTTTTAAAAGGACCATGTATAGTAAGGCGTTTTTTTTTAAACGACCATAAGTTGTTTTTTTTTTTGTTTTTTGTTTTTTTTAACGACCATGTATAGTAAGGCTTTTTTTTTGTTTTTAAACGACCATGTATAGTAAGGCATTTTTTTTTATTTTTTTTTTTAACGACCATGTATAGTAAGGCATTTTCTTTTTTAAACGACCATGTATAGTAAGGCGTTTTTTTTTTAAACGACCATGTATAGTAAGGCGTTTTTTTTTTTTTTTTAAACGACCATGTATAGTAAGGCGTTTTTTTTTGGTTTTTAAACGACCATGTATAGTAAGGCGTTTTTTTTTTAAAACGACCATGTATAGTAAGGCGTTTTTTTTTTTTAAACGACCATGTATAGTAAGGCGTTTTTTTGTTTTTTTTTTTAAACGACCATGTATAGTAAGGCGTTTTTTTTTTTTTTAAACGACCATGAGACGTTTTTTTTGTTTGTTTGTTTTTTTTTTAAACGACCATGTATAGTAAGGAGTTTTTTTTAAACGACCATGTATAGTGAGGCGTTTTTTTTAAACGACCATGTATAGTAAGGCGTTTTTTTTTGTTTGTTTGTTTTTTAAAAGGACCATGTATAGTAAGGCGTTTTTTTTTTAAACGACCATGTATAGTAAGGCGTTTTGTTTTTTTTAAACGACCATGTATAGTAAGGCTTTTTTTTTTTTTTTTTTAAACGACCATGTATAGTAAGGCTTTTTTTTTGTTTTTAAACGACCATGTATAGTAAGGCGTTTTTTTTTTTTTTTTTTTAATCGACCATGTATAGTAAGGCGTTTTTTTTTTAAACGACCATGTATAGTAAGGCGTTTTTTTTGTTTGTTTGTTTTTTAAAAGGACCATGTATAGTAAGGCGTTTTTTTTTTTAAACGACCATGTATAGTAAGGCGTTTTGTTTTTTAAACGACCATGTATAGTAAGGCATTTTTTTTTTGTTTTTTTTTATACGACCATGTATAGTAAGGCGTTTTTTTTTAAACGACCATCTATAGTAAGGCGTTTTTTTGTTTTTTTTAAACGACCATGTATAGTAAGGCGTTTTGTTTTTTTTAAACGACCATGTATAGTAAGGCGTTTTTTTTTTTAAACGACCATGTATAGTAAGGCTTTTTTTTTGTTTTTAAACGACCATGTATAGTAAGGCATTTTTTTTTTTTTTTTTTTTTAACGACCATGTATAGTAAGGCTTTTTTTTTTTTAAACGACCATGTATAGTAAGGCGTTTTTTTTTTAAACGACCATGTATAGTAAGGCGTTTTTTTTTTTTTTAAACGACCATGTATAGTAAGGCGTTTTTTTTGTTTGTTTGTTTTTTAAAAGGACCATGTATAGTAAGGCGTTTTGTTTTTTAAACGACCATGTATAGTAAGGCATTTTTTTTTTGTTTTTTTTTAAACGACCATGTATAGTAAGGCGGGTTTTTTTTAAACGACCATCTATAGTAAGGCGTTTTTTTGTTTTTTTTAAACGACCATGTATAGTAAGGCGTTTTTTTTGTTTGTTTGTTTTTTAAAAGGACCATGTATAGTAAGGCTTTTTTTTTTTAAACGACCATGTATAGTAAGGCGTTTTTCTTTTAAACGACCATGTATAGTAAGGCGTTTTTTTGTTTTTTTTAAACGACCATGTAAAGTAAGGCGTTTTTTTTTTAAACGACCATGTATAGTAAGGAGTTTTTTTTTACACGACCATGTATAGTAAGGCGTTTTGTTTTTTTAAAACGACCATGTATAGTAAGGCGTTTTTTTTGTTTGTTTGTTTTTTAAAAGGACCATGCATAGTAAGGCGTTTTTTCATTTTTAAACGACCATGTATAGTAAGGCGTTTTTTTTTAAACGACCATGTATAGCAAGGTGTGTGTTTTTTTTTTTAAACGACCATGTATAGTAAGGCATTTTTTTGTTTTTAAACGACCATGTATAGTAAGGCGTTTTTTTTAAACGACCATGTATAGTAAGGCGTTTTTTTTAAACGACCATGTATAGTAAGGTTGTTTTTTTTTAAACGACCATGTATAGTAAGGCGTTTTTTTTTTTAAACGACCATGTATAGTAAGGCATTTTTTTTTTTTTTTTTTTTTTAACGACCATGTATAGTAAGGCATTTTTTTTTTTAAACGACCATGTATAGTAAGGCGTTTTTTCATTTTTAAACGACCATGTATAGTAAGGCATTTTTTTTTTTTTTTTTTTTAAACGACCATGTATAGTAAGGCGTTTTTTTTTAAACGACCATGTATAGTAAGGCGTTTTTTCATTTTTAAACGACCATGTATAGTAAGGCGTTTTTTTTAAACGACCATGTATAGCAAGGCGTGTTTTTTTTTTTAAACAACCATGTATAGTAAGGCATTTTTTCATTTTTAAACGACCATGTATAGTAAGGCGTTTTTTTTTAAACGACCATGTATAGCAAGGTGTGTTTTTTTTTTTTAAACGACCATGTATAGTAAGGCATTTTTTTGTTTTTAAACGACCATGTATAGTAAGGCGTTTTTTTTAAACGACCATGTATAGTAAGGCGTTTTTTTTAAACGACCATGTATAGTAAGGCGTTTTTTTTTTGTTTTTTTTTTAAACGACCATTTATAGTAAGGCGTTTCTTGTTTTTGGTTTTTTTTAAATGACCATGTATAGTAAGGTGTTTTTTTTTTTTTAAACGACCATGTATAGTAAGGTTGTTTTTTTTTAAACGACCATGTATAGTAAGGCGTTTTTTTTTTAAACGACCATGTATAGTAAGGCTTTTTTTTTGTTTTTAAACGACCATGTATAGTAAGGCTTTTTTTTTGTTTTTAAACGACCATGTATAGTAAGGCATTTTTTTTTTTTTTTTTTTTTTAACGACCATGTATAGTAAGGCATTTTTTTTTTTTAAACGACCATGTATAGTAAGGCGTTTTTTTTTTAAACGACCATGTATAGTAAGGCGTTTTTTTTTTTAAACGACCATGTATAGTAAGGCATTTTTTTTTTGTTTTTTTTTAAACGACCATGTATAGTAAGGCGTTTTTTTTTTAAACGACCATCTATAGTAAGGCGTTTTTTTGTTTTTTTTAAACGACCATGTATAGTAAGGCGTTTTGTTTTTTTTAAACGACCATGTATAGTAAGGCGTTTTTTTTGTTTGTTTGTTTTTTAAAAGGACCATGTATAGTAAGGCGTTTTTTTGTTTTTAAATGACCATGTATAGTAAGGCGTTTTTTTTTTAAACGACCATGTATAGTAAGGCGTTTTTTTGTTTTTTTTTAAATGACCATGTATAGTAAGGCGGGTTTTTTTTTTTTAAACGACCATAAGGTTTTTTTTTTTTTTTTTGTTTTTTTTTTTAACGACCATGTATAGTAAGGCGTTTTTTTTTTAAACGACCATGTATAGTAAGGCGTTTTTTTTTTTTTTTTAAACGACCATGTATAGTAAGGCGTTTTTTGTTTTTTTTTAAACGACCATGTATATAGTAAGGCGTTTTTTTGTTTTTTAAACGACCATGCATAGTAAGGCGTTTTTTTTTAAACGACCATGTATAGCAAGGTGTGTGTTTTTTTTTTTAAACGACCATGTATAGTAAGGCATTTTTTTGTTTTTAAACGACCATGTATAGTAAGGCGTTTTTTTTAAACGACCATGTATAGTAAGGCGTTTTTTTTAAACGACCATGTATAGTAAGGTTGTTTTTTTTTAAACGACCATGTATAGTAAGGCGTTTTTTTTTTTAAACGACCATGTATAGTAAGGCATTTTTTTTTTTATTTTTTTTTTAACGACCATGTATAGTAAGGCATTTTTTTTTTTAAACGACCATGTATAGTAAGGCGTTTTTTCATTTTTAAACGACCATGTATAGTAAGGCATTTTTTTTGTGTTTTTTTTTAAACGACCATGTATAGTAAGGCGTTTTTTTTTAAACGACCATGTATAGTAAGGCGTTTTTTCATTTTTAAACGACCATGTATAGTAAGGCGTTTTTTTTAAACGACCATGTATAGCAAGGCGTGTTTTTTTTTTTAAACGACCATGTATAGTAAGGCATTTTTTCATTTTTAAACGACCATGTATAGTAAGGCGTTTTTTTTTAAACGACCATGTATAGCAAGGTGTGTTTTTTTTTTTAAACGACCATGTATAGTAAGGCATTTTTTTGTTTTTAAACGACCATGTATAGTAAGGCGTTTTTTTTAAACGACCATGTATAGTAAGGCGTTTTTTTTAAACGACCATGTATAGTAAGGCGTTTTTTTTTTGTTTTTTTTTTAAACGACCATTTATAGTAAGGCGTTTCTTGTTTTTGGTTTTTTTTAAATGACCATGTATAGTAAGGTGTTTTTTTTTTTTTTTAACGACCATGTATAGTAAGGTTGTTTTTTTTTAAACGACCATGTATAGTAAGGCGTTTTTTTTTTTTAAACGACCATGTATAGTAAGGCTTTTTTTTTGTTTTTAAACGACCATGTATAGTAAGGCATTTTTTTTTTTTTTTTTTTTTTTAACGACCATGTATAGTAAGGCATTTTTTTTTTTTAAACGACCATGTATAGTAAGGCGTTTTTTTTTTAAACGACCATGTATAGTAAGGCGTTTTTTTTTTTAAACGACCATGTATAGTAAGGCATTTTTTTTTTGTTTTTTTTTTAAACGACCATGTATAGTAAGGCGTTTTTTTTTTAAACGACCATCTATAGTAAGGCGTTTTTTTGTTTTTTTTAAACGACCATGTATAGTAAGGCGTTTTGTTTTTTTTAAACGACCATGTATAGTAAGGCGTTTTTTTTGTTTGTTTGTTTTTTAAAAGGACCATGTATAGTAAGGCGTTTTTTTGTTTTTAAATGACCATGTATAGTAAGGCGTTTTTTTTTTAAACGACCATGTATAGTAAGGCGTTTTTTTGTTTTTTTTTAAATGACCATGTATAGTAAGGCGGGTTTTTTTTTTTTAAACGACCATCAGGTTTTTTTTTTTTTTTTTTTTTTTTTTTTTTAACGACCATGTATAGTAAGGCGTTTTTTTTTTAAACGACCATGTATAGTAAGGCGTTTTTTTTTTTTTTTTAACGACCATGTATAGTAAGGCGTTTTTTGTTTTTTTTTAAACGACCATGTATATAGTAAGGCGTTTTTTTGTTTTTTAAACGACCATGCATAGTAAGGCGTTTTTTTTGTTTGTTTGTTTTTTAAAAGGACCATGTATAGTAAGGCGTTTTTTGTTTTTGTTTTTTTTTAAATGACCATGTATAGTAAGGTGTTTTTTGTTTTTTGTTTTTTTTAAATGACCATGTATAGTAAGGTGTTTTTTTTTTAAACGACCATGTATAGTAAGGTTGGTTTTTTTTAAACGACCATGAGACGTTTTTTTTGTTTGTTTGTTTGTTTTTTAAAAGGACCATGTATAGTAAGGCGTTTTTTTGTTTTTAAACGACCATGTATAGCAAGGCGTTTTTTTTTTTGTTTTTTTTTAAATGACCATGTATAGTAAGGCGTTTTTTTGTTTTTAAACGACCATGGAAAGTAAGGCGTTTTTTTGTTTTTTTTTAGACGACCATGTATACTAAGGCGTTTTTTTGTTTTTAAAAGGACCATGTATAGTAAGGCGTTTTTTTTTTTAAACGACCATGTAAAGTAAGGTGTTTTTTTTTGTTTTTTTTTAAACGACCATGTATAATAAGGCGTTTTTTTTTAAACGACCATGTATAGTAAGGCGTTTTTTGTTTTTTTGTTTTTTAAACGACCATTTATAGTAAGGCGTTTTTTGTTTTTTGTTTTTTTTAAATGACCATGTATAGTAAGGTTTTGTTTTTTTTTAAACGACCATGTATAGTAAGGCGTTTTGTTTTTTTTTTTTGTTTTTTTAAAAGGACCATGTATAGTAAGGCGTTTTTTTGTTTTTAAACGACCATGTATAGCAAGGCGTTTTTTGTTTTTGTTTTTTTTTAAATGACCATGTATAGTAAGGTGTTTTTTTTTTTTAAACGACCATGAGACGTTTTTTTTGTTTGTTTGTTTTTTAAACGACCATGTATAGTAAGGCGTTTTGGTTTTTTTTAAACGACCATGTATAGTAAGGAGTTTTTTTTAAACGACCATGTATAGTAAGGCGTTTTTTTTGTTTGTTTGTTTTTTAAAAGGACCATGCATAGTAAGGCATTTTTTCGTTTTTAAACGACCATGTATAGTAAGGCGTTTTTTTTGTTTGTTTGTTTTTTAAAAGGACCATGCATAGTAAGGCGTTTTTTTGTTTTTAAATGACCATGTATAGTAAGGCGTTTTTTGTTTTTTTTTAAACGACCATGTATAGTAAGGCGTTTTTTTTAAAACGACCATGTATATTAAGGCGTTTTTTTTTTTTTAAATGACCATGTATAGTAAGGAGTTTTTTTTACACGACCATGTATAGTAAGGTGTTTTTTTTGTTTGTTTGTTCGTTTTTTTTTACACGACCATGTATAGTAAGGTGTTTTTTTTGTTTGTTTGTTCGTTTTTTTTTTAAACGACCATGTATAGTAAGGCGTTTTTTTTAAACGACCATGTATAGTAAGGCGTTTTTTTTTTAAACGACCATATATTGTAAGTCGTTTTTCTTTTTAAACGACCATGTATAGTAAGGCGTTGTTCTTTTTTTTTTTTTAAACGACCATTTATAGTAAGGCGTTTTTTGTTTTTTTGTTTTTTTAAATGACCATGTATAGTAAGGTTGTTTTTTTTTTAAACGACCATGTATAGTAAAGCGTTTTTTTTTTTAAACGACCATGTATAGTAAACGCGTTTTTTTTGTTTGTTTGTTTTTTAAAAGGACCATGCATAGTAAGGCATTTTTTCGTTTTTAAACGACCATGTATAGTAAGGCGTTTTTTTTGTTTGTTTGTTTTTTAAAAGGACCATGCATAGTAAGGCGTTTTTTTGTTTTTAAACGACCATGTATAGTAAGGCGTTTTTTGTTTTTTTTTAAACGACCATGTATAGTAAGGCGTTTTTTTTTAAACGACCATGTATATTAAGGCGTTTTTTTTTTTAAATGACCATGTATAGTAAGGAGTTTTTTTTACACGACCATGTATAGTAAGGTGTTTTTTTTGTTTGTTTGTTCGTTTTTTTTTACACGACCATGAAAGTAAGGTGTTTTTTTTGTTTGTTTGTTCGTTTTTTTTTTAAACGACCATGTATAGTAAGGCGTTTTTTTTAAACGACCATGTATAGTAAGGCGTTTTTTTTTTAAACGACCATATATTGTAAGTCGTTTTTCTTTTTAAACGACCATGTATAGTAAGGCGTTGTTCTTTTTTTTTTTTTAAACGACCATTTATAGTAAGGCGTTTTTTGTTTTTTTGTTTTTTTAAATGACCATGTATAGTAAGGTTGTTTTTTTTTTAAACGACCATGTATAGTAAAGCGTTTTTTTTTTTAAACGACCATGTATAGTAAACGCGTTTTTTTTTTTAAACGACCATGTATAGTAAGGCGTTTTTTTTTTTTAAACGACCATGTATAGTAAGGCGTTTTTTGTTTTTTGTTTTTTTTAAATGACCATGTATAGTAAGGTGTTTTTTTTTTAAACGACCATGTATAGTAAGGTTGTTTTTTTTTTTAAACGACCATGTATAGTAAGTCGTTTTTTTTGTTTGTTTGTTTTTTAAAAGGACCATGTATAGTAAGGCGTTTTTTTTTTAATCGACCATGTATATTAAGGCGTTTTTTTTTTTTAAACGACCATGTATAGTAAGGTGTTTTTTTTGTTTGTTTGTTCGTTTTTTTTTTAAACGACCATGTACAGCAAGGCGTTTTTTTTTTTAAACGACCATGTATAGTAAGGCGTTTTTTTGTTTTTAAACGACCATGTATTGTAAGGCGTTTTTCTTTTTAAACGACCATGTATAGTAAGGCGTTGTTCTTTTTTTTTTTTTAAACGACCATTTATAGTAAGGCGTTTTTTGTTTTTTTGTTTTTTTAAACGACCATGTATAGTAAGGTTGTTTTTTTTTAAACGACCATGTATAGTAAAGCGTTTTTTTTTTTAAAACGACCATGTATAGTAAGGCGTTTTTTTGTTTTTTTTAAACGACCATGTATAGTAAGGCGTTTTTTTTAAACGACCATGTATAGTAAGGCCTTTTTGGTTTTTTTAAACGACCATGTATAGTAAGGCGTTTTTTGTTTTTTTGTTTTTTTAAATGACCATGTATAGTAAGGTGTTTTTTTTTTTTAAACGACCATGTATAGTAAGGTTGTTGTTTTTTTAAACGACCATGTATAGTAAGGCGTTTTTTTTGTTTGTTTGTTTTTTAAAAGGACCATGTATAGTAAGGCTTTTTCTTTTTTTTTAAACGACCATGTATAGTAAGGCGTTTTTTTTGTTTTTTTTTTAAACGACCATGTATAGTAAACGCGTTTTTTTTGTTTGTTTGTTTTTTAAAAGGACCATGCATAGTAAGGCATTTTTTCGTTTTTAAACGACCATGTATAGTAAGGCGTTTTTTTTGTTTGTTTGTTTTTTAAAAGGACCATGCATAGTAAGGCGTTTTTTTGTTTTTAAACGACCATGTATAGTAAGGCGTTTTTTGTTTTTTTTTAAACGACCATGTATAGTAAGGCGTTTTTTTTTAAACGACCATGTATATTAAGGCGTTTTTTTTTTTAAATGACCATGTATAGTAAGGAGTTTTTTTTACACGACCATGTATAGTAAGGTGTTTTTTTTGTTTGTTTGTTCGTTTTTTTTTACACGACCATGAAAGTAAGGTGTTTTTTTTGTTTGTTTGTTCGTTTTTTTTTTAAACGACCATGTATAGTAAGGCGTTTTTTTTAAACGACCATGTATAGTAAGGCGTTTTTTTTTTAAACGACCATATATTGTAAGTCGTTTTTCTTTTTAAACGACCATGTATAGTAAGGCGTTGTTCTTTTTTTTTTTTTAAACGACCATTTATAGTAAGGCGTTTTTTGTTTTTTTGTTTTTTTAAATGACCATGTATAGTAAGGTTGTTTTTTTTTTAAACGACCATGTATAGTAAAGCGTTTTTTTTTTTAAACGACCATGTATAGTAAACGCGTTTTTTTTTTTAAACGACCATGTATAGTAAGGCGTTTTTTTTTTTTAAACGACCATGTATAGTAAGGCGTTTTTTGTTTTTTGTTTTTTTTAAATGACCATGTATAGTAAGGTGTTTTTTTTTTTAAACGACCATGTATAGTAAGGTTGTTTTTTTTTTTAAACGACCATGTATAGTAAGTCGTTTTTTTTGTTTGTTTGTTTTTTAAAAGGACCATGTATAGTAAGGCGTTTTTTTTTTAATCGACCATGTATATTAAGGCGTTTTTTTTTTTTAAACGACCATGTATAGTAAGGTGTTTTTTTTGTTTGTTTGTTCGTTTTTTTTTTAAACGACCATGTACAGCAAGGCGTTTTTTTTTTTAAACGACCATGTATAGTAAGGCGTTTTTTTGTTTTTAAACGACCATGTATTGTAAGGCGTTTTTCTTTTTAAACGACCATGTATAGTAAGGCGTTGTTCTTTTTTTTTTTTTAAACGACCATTTATAGTAAGGCGTTTTTTGTTTTTTTGTTTTTTTAAACGACCATGTATAGTAAGGTTGTTTTTTTTTAAACGACCATGTATAGTAAAGCGTTTTTTTTTTTAAAACGACCATGTATAGTAAGGCGTTTTTTTGTTTTTTTTAAACGACCATGTATAGTAAGGCGTTTTTTTTAAACGACCATGTATAGTAAGGCCTTTTTGGTTTTTTTAAACGACCATGTATAGTAAGGCGTTTTTTGTTTTTTTGTTTTTTTAAATGACCATGTATAGTAAGGTGTTTTTTTTTTTTAAACGACCATGTATAGTAAGGTTGTTGTTTTTTTAAACGACCATGTATAGTAAGGCGTTTTTTTTGTTTGTTTGTTTTTTAAAAGGACCATGTATAGTAAGGCTTTTTCTTTTTTTTTAAACGACCATGTATAGTAAGGCGTTTTTTTTGTTTTGTTTTTTAACGACCATGTATAGTAAGACGTTTGTTTTTTTTAAACGTCCATGTATAGCAAGGCTTTTTTTTTTATTTTGTTTTTTAAAAGGACCATGTATAGTAAGGTGTTTTTTTGTTTTTAAACGACCATGTATAAGGCGTTTTTTTTTTTAAACGACCATGTATAGTAAGGCGTTTTTTTTTTAAACGACCATGTATAGTAAGGCGTTTTTTTTTGTTTTTTTTTAAACGACCATGTATAGTAAGGCGTTTTTTTTTTAAACGACCATGTATAGTAAGGCGTTTTTTTTTTTTTTTAAACGACCATGTATAGTAAGGCGTTTTTTTTTTAAACGACCATGTATAGTAAGGCGTTTTTTTTTTGTTTTTTTTAAACGACCATGTATAGTAAGGCGTTTTTTTTTTTAAACGACCATGTATAGTAAGGCGCTTTTTTGTTTTTTTTAAACAACCATGTATAGTAAGGCGTTTTTTTTTGTTTTTTTTTAAACAACCATGTATAGTAAGCTGTTTATTTTTTTTTAAACGACCATGTATACTAAGGAGGTCTTTTTTTTTTTTTTTTTTTTTAAACGACCATGTATAGTAAGGCCTTTTTTTTTTAAACGACCATGTATAGTAAGGTTTTTTTTTTTTTTTTTTTTTTTACTACCATGTATATGTAACTCAGAAGTGCTGCACCAGCCCCTGCGCACTGGCGAAGTCTACGTTGTGTTTAGGTGATGTGTTGTGGTGCGGAGAGAGGCAGCACAGGAATCGGATTGTGGCTGAGAAGATTTCACTTTAATCGCCTAATCAAAATCAAAAAGGAACTTCACATTACAATTGTGCATTGAAATCCAGGTAAAACACTGTATAAATTAGCAAGGCATAAAAGAACTCACTCAACTCAAACCACAGCAATGAAAGTAACTAATATTCACATTTCATCTCATTCACACAAACTAAATAAACAAGTTAACACACAACAAGACTAAAAAAAAAACCTGGATGGTCTATTAACACACTCACCTTTTTTTTTTTTTTAAGCAACCATGTATCGTAAAACGTTTTCATGAAAAAACAACAACCATGTATCGTAAGGGTTAGGGGGTTAGGGTTAGGGGTTAGGGTTAGGGTTATACATCGTTTTTTTTCTTTAAAAACGACAAGGCCTTTTTTTTTTTTTTTAAATGACCATGTATAGTCAGTTTTTTTTTTTAAACGACCATGGCGTTTATTTATAGAATTATTTATTAATTAATTTAATTAATTAATTAATTACAATATTTTATTTATATAAGGCGTTTATTTAAAACGGTAATGTATAGTAAGGCATTTTTTTCTTTAATAAAACAACCATGTTTATCTAAAAAAACAAAAACAAAAAAACAACCACGTATAGTAAGGTTTTTTTTTTTTTTTTTTTTTTTTTTTAAACGACCATGTATAGTTAGGCATTTATTTATAAAAAAAAAAAAAAAAAAAAACATTTATAGTAAGGCATTAAGAAAAAGACCATGTATAGTATTTTTTTTTGTTTTTTTTTTACGCGACCATTTATAGTAAGGCGTTTATTTAAAAAAAAAAAAAAAAAGACCACGTATCGTGAGGTTTTTTTTTTTTTTTTTTTTTTTAAACGACCATGTAGAGTAAGGTGGGGTTTTTAAAAAAAAATAAAAAATAAATTAAAAAAAACATGTATAGTAACGACTACGTATAGTAAGCCGTTTTTTTTTCTTTAAAAACGACCAATGAATTTTTTTTTTTAATGACCATGTATAGTAAGGCCTCTCTTTTTTTTTTTTTATGTCTAGTAAGGCATTAAAAAAAAAAACAAAAACAAAAAAAAAACGACCATGTATAGTCAGACAGTTATTTAAAACGGCCGTGTATCGTGAGACTTTTTTTTCTTTATTATAAAAAATAAAAATAAAAAGACCATGTATAGTAAGGTGTTTTTTCCCCTCAAAATGGACCATATAGGAAGGCTTTGAAAAAAACACACAAAAATGACCACGCAGGTGGTGTTTTTTTTTTTTTTTTTTTTAATGATCATGTGTAGTAAGGCTATTCTTTTTTTTTTTTTTTTTATGGCAATGAGATTCGTAGCCTAATTTTCCTGTTTTCGTGACTCACTTAGAATGATTCTTGCTATTTGAAACCCTAATTTGAAGCCATAACCTCTCACATGACACCTTCGAAACTCCAACCCAGGCTTAAAACTCTCATTTCAAACCCGAACAATATTTAACACAAAAAATAAACACATACACACACAACAAACTTTGATTTAATTCCCCCCCAAGTAGTCAGACATGATATCCAAATCAATCACGTGTAATCAATAAAGTGTTGTCTGGTGGGCGGCGACATTTCTGTCGGCATGGAGATCGATTGGCGGGAAGCTCGGCTCAATCTCGTGACCCGCAAAGGTACAGCAAACACTTCTGGTATGCACCTGATGTGTCCTCCTGCACACACATACACAGACCCTCAAAACTAAATTTCAGTCCAAATTTCCACGACGGAATGCCGAATTTGAAACCCTAACCGAGGCTTGAAACCCCAATTTCAAACCTGAGTGATACAACTTTGAAACCTAAATCTCAAACCCTGACCCATCCTTAAAACCCAAACTTGGTCTTGAAACCCTAACTGTGGCTTTAAGATCTTTTCTTGAAACCCTAATTTGAGACTGTGAGGCAGACGTTACAATCCGCCATGCTGCCACCCGCAAATAAATATATTTGCTGCTTGGACAAAATAGCGCCAGGGAGAACGTGATAAGCGTGCCGACTGGCGCTGATTGATGATCCGCTCAGAGGATTACGGCGGCGCTCCGCCATGTTTGAGAGGAATCAGATCATCCTTAGAGGAAAAGTGTTTATGCGGAGTGTCTCACACACGCACACACTCTTAAAGCTGAGCCGAGCTGCTGAGGAGGAATGTTTATGTCATCACTCTGCTTTTATGGACTTATCTACAGGATATGTATGGACTTGTTTATACGACATGAACATATTTAAGAGTCTGGACTTATTTGGAGCAATTGTTGAAGAAGCATACGGTGGGTAACCTGAACGGTGTTGTAGAGCGAGTCGCCGTACTTGTCCTTGAAACAAGCGACAATGTCCAACATGTCCTCCTCGCTCCTGGACACCAGAACCCTCATCAGAGTGTCGTCGTCCGTCCCGGCACGCTGCAGAAAACACACAAAAGAAGAAATTTGGGAGGTTTTGATTCAGATTAACAGCGCCAATATTGAGCATTTTGACAAATATCGGCATCATCGGCCAATTTGAAGAATCATACGGCCAATAATAGATATTTTTTTTATTTTAAGTATTAACTTCAGGTAACTAATTACTGGGTATTTAAATTTTCAGAGATGTTACTTAAGTTTTTAACTTTTGAAGACCCTGAAGTTTTTATGAGATTTTTAACTCATTCAAACCCAAAAACGAATAAATACGTTTACTACTTTTTCCTTCACTCCCAAAAACATATTTATACTTTTTTTTTTTATTTATTTATTTATTTTTTAATGCTAGAGCATAACGAAGGCTTTGATGCAGCTTCAGACCTGAAGAGGTCGCTTACAGCAATGGTTGTTCTTACAAAAAATGGCTGGCAGGTGGCAGCAGAGTAAGAGATCAGCCAAGGCCATGTTGTAACAAGCTCTTTTTCCCAGTATTTTCAAAAGATTTGTGAATAATGACGAAACTTAGCTCTATGCTCATTAGGGGTGTGCTCAAAAAATCGAGACGGCAATATATCGTTGTGGCCTCATTACAATACACGTATCGATACGCAGGCGTCAGAATCGATATTGCTCCTTAACTTTAACGTTTGCCTTTTCAGCTTGCATTGTACCTAAAAAATAAAAACCAGCAGCGTCTTTGAAGTTAATTGCCTTCAATTAATGCAAAAATAACACACCAGTGATTGGACACTGTGTCTTGCTAAGAAAAATGAAAGCAGAGGAGGAATATCAACATTTATTTACTTATAAACTTAACATGGCACGTGTCTTAATGTACCAATCTTCATGTATTTTGTTTAAAAACGAAATAGAATGTGTTACATGAAAAAAATGCTGATTTTATTTCCCTTATTTTCCTGATTTTAATATTTTAAATAAGCACATTTTAGAGCTGTAATTTTAATACTTTGATACTTTTGCTCATATCGGCTCATACCTATTAATAAATTTTCCAGGTGTGTCTGTGACAGCTGCTCATTGCTCTGCAGTGCGTACACATTTAGACCGGGCATGCTGCTGCAAAAACATTTTTGTCAGTCAGCATAACAAACATATCTTTTAGGTATACATATGATTGTTATTATAAAATGCAAGTAAATTAATGTAATATATCGGGATACGTATCGCCTTGAAGACCAAGTATTGGGATACATATGTATCGCGATACGTATCGTATCGTGACCCCTGTATCGTGATACGTATCGTATAGTGAGGTTGGCGGCAATACCCAGCCCTAATGCTCATGCTAATTGCTACAAAAAGGAAATATATACAAATATACTTTTATTTTCCTGGTGAAAGAAGAGACAATCTAATGTTTCTTTTGGTAGGTTCCATGTTTTTATAGCAATAGAACACAATATTCTGTGAGCCTTGCAAAATCAGTCAAAATCCAGTAAAACAGCAGGGAGCGAAGGGGATTCTTCAGTGAAAATGGCTGTGACTGAATGAAGATGTATATTGATTAAGATGCCAATATGTTATTGTTGTTGTTATTATTATTGTTATTATTATTATTATTATTATTATCATTGTTGTTATTGTTATTATTATTATTATGAGAAAAACAAACAAAAAGAACAGCGATGACGTCATGTAAAGCACACGCACCCTCATTGAGCTGTACAGCGACTCAGCAAAAAATGACGGAATGCTCCGGGTGCATTTCACTGTGGAGGCAAGCAAATGTTTTTTTGTTTTGTTTTTTTTAGACAGTTCATAATGAAAACGGCCATCAATATTAATGAATGATGTCAAATGTTGTACCGACGGCGAGCAGCAAGTTCTCCAGATTTCCTGTGGTCTCGCCTTCAATGCTGGCCTCGATGTCGGAACCGCACAACTTCTTGTAGGCGTCAAACACTGCACACACAAACACACTTTTACAATACAGTAATACACCATGTCGAAATACTCGACCCTTTTCAAATACTTCACTTTTTTTTAATGATTCAATCACATTTAAATACATAACACAAAACATAAGACTTTGTTTTCACATTAAAACAAATTTAGATTTTTCCCAAATGTACAAACTTAATTTATCATCTCAGCCATCGCTTTCTGTAGACATAAAAAACAGGATTCACATTCGATAGTCTTCACCAAAAACTTGGCTGAACTGAAAGTACTTCCCGTTTTGTTTTGTTCTTCTTTCTAACTGGCATTGTGTCAAACTAAATAGTGTGCCATCTAGTGGTTGATGGTGGAAGTATGCCCCAAAAAATGGGAGGCGGAAATGAATAAATAAAGTGATAAAAACAATAATAATACACTAAATAGTGGGACCGCGAGCCGAGATCCTGGAATGGAACTAGCGTGGACTAACTTTTTTTTTCTCTCTCTCTCTCCTGGAGTGGTTTTGAGCTTTATAGTTACAAGTTTAGTCAAAAAATAATAATCTATAAAATGTCTCTTTCTGGGATGTTGGCCCAGTTTTGAACTGATCAATCAGGAGATATGCAAGAATGGACTGCCCCCTATAGGTCAAAATTGGAACTAAACCTTGAACATGCTAATGGTATGGATATTTCTTCTTTCTTACTTCTTCATGTTTTCTTTCTTACTTCTTCATGTTTTGTCTTCATAATTGCCACACTTTTTCTCAGAAGATTGTTTTATTATTATTATTATTATTATTATTATTATTATTATTAACCATTTATATTTATCAAAAAATTTCTTTTAGTCTCATATACAACTCTATGCTAATGATTTTTTTTCTTTTAATATTACAACTTTATTCTCACAAAAATATCTTTTTTCCTCCCGCTCATATTATTACATTTTTATTATTATGACTCGCTCATATTTCTCAAAATAATATGACTTTGTACTCACTAGGATTTTTTTTCATATTTCATATACTTTATTATGATATTTTGATTTTATTGTCATATTACAGCATTTTTTTAATCATACATTACGACTTTATTCTCGTACATTTAACCTTTATTTTGGAAATATTTTGAAAAATGTAAACGATAAAATATATCCAAACCACACACAGTTGCCACTTGTATTGGTTTTATATGAGCATTGTTAGAACTAAATTTGGCAAAAGCAAACATAAAAGTCAAGTCAAACATCAACTCATAATTCCTTAAAGCTACTCTCACCTTTACGGAGATGTTCTGCGCTCCTATTTCCAAGAATGTTGATGAATTTTTCCTCATCTGTGCCGAATTTGCCCTCGCCGGCGGCGTACAAGTCCTGCGGTCACAGCAAACGATCTCGGATGATTACAACTTGTGAGTTATTCATGCCCGAGCGGCAGCTGTTGCATTTTCTGCTCATCAGAATTCTTTCCACAAATTTCATCTCCTTTTTTCGGAGGCCTTCCATGCCCCAATAAACTTGTCAAAATTTGCAAGTCTACAATGATTCACATTATGATCAAACGTACTGACGTGATTCACTTGCGAGATCATTCTTAAAGTATCGCATATTCATATTTCAGATCTTGACTTAATACGTATCAATTAAGCAAGCACAAAATGTCTTTTCTCATGACATTTTCGGTCCACGGTGGCAAGAAAAGACAATTTCTGCAGTGTGGATGTTCCCAAGCACACAAGAACATTTCCCAGGAGGCCGTGCTTGTGCGCGCCTGCCAGCAACACCTCATACATAAGCACCACTGTTTGTGTACTCAATGTGTGTGCGTGTGTGTGCGTGTGCGTGTGTAGGCAATACAGTACATGATCATTTTATGATTCCTACCTTTGCATCCTCAGCAATGTTTGCCTCGTCGACTGCCTCCTCCCTGCTTCCCTTCGCCACACAACCGCAGAAAGAGCAAGTAGCATCATAATATTGTAAAATATATGAAAATAATATAAAAGAATATATATATAAAAAATATGAATTGAATAATAATTTGATTGTTATAATGACTTTTTGTTGCAAAATTACAACTGGATTTTTTTTTTTTTTTTTACAAAAATTTCTTTATTTGATTTTCATTTTATTTGACATTTAATTGTATTAAAATTTAATTAAATTGGATCTGAATATGAATTGATGATTATTTATTTTTTTGCTGACCACAATATTAAAACTTTTCTATTACAACTTTATTGTTCCAATACTGATAATTATACTATGAAAAATATGAATCAATTAAACGTTTTTAAACACAGTAACTTTATTCTCTGCTTCACATGACAACTTCATTGTTATAACATTGCAATTTTTTTATTTTTTTTTTCTTAATTCATTTTCAATTTCATTGAATTTTTATTTAATGTGGTACCCGGTGTAGACTATATTATATTTTCTTTTAAATGTGGCGTAATATTCCTTAAAGCAAGAATATTATGGAAAAAGTAATTTTAAATATTTGACCTCAGCAGTGTGATCATTTTACAAGGAAAAAAAATCCTTACCTAACTTGGACAAAGACAAAATTTTACTTAGAATGTCATAATATGACAAGACGGAATTTATAATACAAAACATTATGAGCAAATGTATGAAAATTTGAATGTAATTTTCTTTCCATGTGACGTAACAGACGTTACCTGCAGGAGGATGACCAGCAGCCTCTGGTAGTATCCCGATGTGTCACTGCAGATGTCCTTCTCTAGATTACTGCCAAACTCTGCAAGATAAAAAATAAAAAGAAAACAACTTGATTCTGAGAATATTTACACATTATTGTTGGAACATTACAACCTTTTTCCCCGGTATTTTTGTGTTGTTGTTTTTTTTGGTCCCCGCTCATATGTTTTTCTTGTTCAGAATTGTTATTTTTATGTTACTGTCATTATAGTCAAACTTTTTTTCTCCTATATTTTTCGGATTATTTTTTGTCATAATTTTTTCTCCTTTGTCCAGAAAGAAGAAAAAGCAGAAATGAAATGAGAAATAGTGTAGCTGAGTTCATATAATTTAAGTTTTTATTGTTGTAACATTGCAAGATTTTTATTGTTTTTATTTTCAATGTAATGTCTGAGGTTGTCTGTGTTTGTGTTTTCGCACATGACATTGTAACTATAACTTTTTAAACTTTTCTCACAATTTGCTTTTGTTTGCTAGCAATATGACAAGATTTCATTTTCCTTAGTTATTTTCTCAAATTTTTGCCACTAGAAATTATTTCTTGGACAGTATTACAATTTTATTCTTCTCACCATTTTTTATTTATTTATTTATTTATTTGTTTGTTTATTTATTTATTTATTTATTTTTTACCATTTTTCCTCATATTTTTCCTTTAATCCTAATATTCCTTAAAACAAAAACAATAACAATCACATTTTGTATTTTACATCTTACTTTATTGCCATGAGTGAGTTGAGGAGCTTTAATCGAGACAACAAAAGTTGATTTGCTGCCGTCCTGTGGCATCTGATAGGCAATTTCAAACTCATTTATTTATGATAATTTACTCCCAGATTTTCGTTCTTTGTGGCAGGAAGAATTTGGAATTTATTCTTATCACATTCTGTTTTTGGTGGTTTGTGTTGATATTGTAGAGTATTATGCCTCGGGCCAGAATGAAGGAAGCCTCAAAACTAACGTGATCAATAAATCCATTTAACTGCGCTGACACAGAGTTCTAATTCGCTTTCACGGTTACATACTGTAAATCAATACATACTGTTTGACTAGTCTTTTTCTGTACATAGAAGTGTAAGTTTTTATCACAGCGGCAAACCAATTCACCGCTAACGGCGGGAAAAAGCACACTTTATCGACCGGCTCACCTTTCTTATAGACCTTAACGACGTCTCGAAGGCGCGGGCCGCTTCTGGAGGCCAAGATCTCGATCAGCACGTCGTCATCAGTGCCGACGCCCTGCGGCGAAAGAAGAAGAAAGAATCGTCAAGAAGAAGCTAGCACCGTGGTTTTTATGGCTCCGGCATTATGAGAACAAAAAGATGATAATAAATTTGCCATCTCAAATTTCCCCCGTCTGACGCGAGTGAGCCGAGTTGCCACGGCGACCCGGAACACCCTCAATTGCGGCTTTTGTATGTTGAATTAACTCGATTGACGCGCGTCTCAATGCTGGCTGCACAAAGCCTTTGTTATGATGTCATGTGGCTGCTCGATGAGCCGTAGAGATGCACATCCGTGTAGAAAGTATGCAGAATATGGTCTAGTAAGGGCTGAACAATTTTGAGAAATAATTGGATTTTTTTTTTTCTTTCAATGTGATGATTTTTTTAATGTCCTCTTCCCATGGATGTTAAATACAAGCAATAATTTAATTTGTAATCTACTAAAAAGATAGTATATTTATTATTTATACATGTTAAAATATAATAAATAAAGATGACTTGACTAAAGGGCGGCACGGTAGTCGAGTGGTTAGCACGTCCGCTTCCCAGTTCTGAGGTCTCCGGTTCGAGTCCAGGCTCGGACCTTCCTGGGTGGAGTTTGCATGTTCTCCCCGTGCCCGCGTGGGTCTTCTCCGGGTACTCCGGTCTCCTCCCACATTCCAAAGACATGCTTGGCAGGTTAATTGGGTGCTCCGAATTGTCCCTAGGTGTCCGTGTGAGTGTGGATGGTTGTTCGTCTCTGTGTGCCCTGCGATTGGCTGGCAACCAGTCCAGGGTGTCCCCCGCCTACTGCCCAGAGCCAGCTGAGATAGGCGCCAGCAGCCCCCGCGACCCTTGTGAGGAATAAGCGGTCAAGAAAATGGATGGATGGATGGATGGACTTGACTAAATTGTTCAGCCCTAGCATAGCATAGCATAGCATAGCATAGCATAGCATAGCATAGCACAGTGATTCTTAACCATTGGGCCGCAGCCCAAGCGCCACCTAATGGGCCGCAAAGTAATTTCAGTTTTGCAACTCTGGGTCAGGACGGTCGCAGCAAGGTATTTTTAAAACCGAATATTTCCCCCAGCACAGTAAAGTATAGCATAGCATGCAACAGCATAATATAACTTAACTCATTCACTGCCAGTCATTTTCGCTGAAGCAACACCCTTCGGCCCCGGTTGTTTTCCTGGATTTTGACTGATTTTACAAGACCCACAGAATATTGTGTTCTATTGCTATAAAAAAAAAACATTGATGATGGGACCGACCAAAAGAAAGAGTAGCGTCTCTTCTTTCATTGTTTTGCAGCAATTAGCATTAGAATATAGCTAAGTTTCATCATTATTCACACATCTGTTTATAACCCGGGATTTACACTGGATGCAGCTGCGGTGCGGCTGCAGTGCGTTCCGGCGACACAACCAATTAGATTCCATTCATTCGAATGGTGCAATTTACACCGCTTGCGTGTGCGTTGCGCGTCGACTGCGTCTCAACTGCGTCGTGCCGCAGCCCTTCCGCACGGATAGACCTATTTTCTATTTTTGCTGCATCCGTCGGCCTCCGGCAAATGGCAAGCTAGCACAAAACACATCGAGCGGGACAGGAAGAATAAATTTCCGGTTACCTTTCAGAATAAAACACTCGCCAGCTTCTATTTCGCAAGCATGTCAGCAAAACGTGATGTGGGCCTGGAGTTAACGAGCGAGGTGCTCATTCACGGTTTAGACACCAGCGAACATGGACGAGGAGAGATTTATATTGGAGGTGGAAAGCCACAAAATAATAAAGGTCCACCTCTCTTTCTGCTTCTCTGTTGAGCACAAACTTTCTGTGTGTTTTGTGGTTGACCAAAAAATTGATGCGTCCGGAGCACGCAGTCAAGACGCACTGCACCGCAGCCGCACCGCACATGCAACCGGTGTAATCCCTGGTAACTGTGGGTAAAAGAGCTTTTTGTAACATGGCCCTGGTTGATCTCTTATACTCTGCTGCCACCTGTTGGCCGTTTTTGTAATAACTATCATTGCTTCAACCATTCTCTTCAGTTCAGAGGCTGCATCAAAGCATGTATGCTGTTTGTATGCTGTAGCGTTAAAAAAAAAAAAAAAAAAAAAAAAAAGCCCTAAAAACGTGTAAATATGTCTTTGGGAACATGGTAATATTTAAAATAGAATGCATTTATACGGAGCAAATGAGTTAACTAGCATAGTATAGCATCGCATAGTACTATAGTATAGCATAGCATCGCGTCGTATAGCATAGCATAGACTAGTATAGTATAGCATCGCATAGCACAGCACAGTCAAGTATAGCACGGCATGGTAGAGCATAGCATAGTAGCATAGCCTAGTAGAGTATACTGTAGTATAGTACAGTATAGTCCAGTTAGTTACACGTTTGAGCTTGATGCCGCCTTCAAAAAAAAAAAAAGTTTGGGTGAGTCACTCTTGCGGCTTTGAAAGAATGCTAAGTCTGCAGACTGCTCATTTTCAATTGCTGCTTTTGACTCCGAATAGCCGTCAGCCATTAACCACGCGTCTCAAAGTGTGCATATTCCCACTTGTCACTCACAAGTTTCATTAGGCGTAAATACCAGACTCAGATGCGACAGTCCTGCTATTATTATGCATTTCACCATCATTAGTGCAGCATTTTTTGAAAGGCTTTTGACAAGCGTTGAAGTGTTGTTGTTTTTTTAAATTTCCTAAGACAGATGGTCACATGCACTGCATTTATTTGTAATGGATAATCAGTGATGAAGTACGTGAACGTCACTGTGCTTATAACACGCAATTTTTGATTCGTTTAAACAAACGTTACATTTGTTTTGCTAAGAATAGCGCTATTATTTTTTAAACAACACACTAGCGTAGCCCATCGCAAAAGTCGAATAATTCTAAAATGTTACACTGTTACATCTTAGCTATGACTTATATTAGCTTTAACTTTTTTTTTTTTTTTTTTTTTTTTTTTTTTTTTTTTTAAATACTGGGAGCTCTTCGGGAGCAATATAAAAACAAAATAATCAATGACATCAACCGAAAAAAACAAACCAACTAACGGCAATCCAAAAAAAATCAATTGAATTAATGCTTGGAGGAGGCAAGTGTGCGACATGCTTTAATTTTTTGTAATTAACAATTTTGGGAGGTTTTACAAAAACATGATGAAAGTAAAACAAATGAAAAAATTATGATATTAAACAAACAAACCACCTAACGACTCTTAACCTTTTTTTTTTTTTTAAATATTTGGCAGAGGTAGATATGCAACTTTTTGACACGTGAGCTTAAATTGTTATTATTATTGTTCATTGCCACTACCCAATCAGATTTATACCATTCTTTTTCATTGCAAACTTGTGACATATCCATCAGCCTTATAGTCTTCGATTCATTTATTTTAGGGGTCATTTTGGTTACTTGTATGTCATCGGTTAACAATTGCAAAATTGTTTTACCCTGACGAAAGTGTCGGGAGTTACCTTGACGGCCCTGTGCAGCAGCGTGGCATCGTACAAGACGGGCGGAGTCATCAGGGCCACGATGAGACTCTCAAACAGACCTCCCAGCTCCGACTTGAGGGCGCTGAGCAGATCCTGCGGGAGACCAACGATTGATGATGTTTGCTCTCGCTAATAACCGCATTTGTATTGAACTGTATTGCGTTTCATTTGGAATGTCACCGACTTGGTGAAGGAAAACTAACGAGGCCTGAACCCGTTGTCTAGGCAATGTGACGTGCTGAAATAATGAAGGCTTATTAGAAACCAAGTGTAAATGTTTTTCTTTCTTTGTGTTGTTAAAACGTTTTATGTATGCATGACAATCTCAACAATTAAATTGAACTGAACCTAATTAATGGAATGTACTGGATTTAAATAAAAAAAAATAAAAAAGGTTTAAGCCAACACTAGTCTGTGCAACATTATGCACAGCAACTTGGAACATTCACTCTAAAAACAGTTGGAATGGACCGATCCACTACTTGTGTCAATGTGACCCAACTTTTTAAGTTGTTCTGTGCAAAATGAACAACCTGTTTAAAACAAAACAACCTTTTTTTTTTTTTTTTTTTACAGTGAGGGGGTGGGGGGGGGGGGGGGGGTCATCTGATCAGTACAAAAGTTTTTTTTTTTTTTTTGGTGGTTGGTTACAAAATGACCCAGATTTTTTTTATTTGCTTTATACACAACAACCCAATTTTCTGTATTGTTTTGGACAAAGTGACCTTTAAAAATTTTTTTAATAAATACTAATGAGCCAATTTTTGTTTGTTTGTTTTTTACAGTACAAACCGACACAATTTTTAACACTTCTTTTTTTTATTTTTTTTTTTAAAGTCGTTTCATACAAAACAATCCAAATTTTTAGGTTGTTTTATACAAAACGACAAAAAAGATTTTTTGTTGTTATTGTTTAGTACAAAACAAACCAATTTTTGGAGTTGTTTGTAACGAACCAACTTTGGTTTTAGTTGTTTTTTTTGTTTTGTTTTTAAATACAAAATGAGACAATTTATTTATTTATGGTATTTATTTATTTATTTAGGGTTGTTTGTAACAAAATGACCCTTTTTTTTTTTAAATAGCTTTTTTGGTTTATACTAGTGTTGTTCCAATACCGATACTGGTATCGGCAGAGGTGCCGATACTGCATTAAAACAGTGGTATCGGTATCGGTGAGTACTCACAAGTAACATGCCGATACCATTAATTCCAATGCTAATATAGGATTTTGGATGCAGCATCTTGTGTCTTGCTCGTGCACGACATTCACTGATATGTGACATGTTCACTGCATGCTGATCTAAGATATCCGATTGGTCCTTAAATGCTCTGAACCAATGGCAGGACAGCTTTTTCATGTTGAGGAAAAAAAAAACTTAAGTATCGGTATGGTATCGGTATCGGCCAATACTGCAAAGCTGGGTATTGGAATCGGTATCGGGGGCCAAAAAACGGTATCGGAACAACACTAGTTTATACAAAAATGTCCCCATTTGATGACCCAAATAATGGATCGGTCCCTATTTTTTTTACATTTATTTTATTTTATTTTATTTTATTTTATTTTTTTAAATAACACAAATGTGGTTATTTTTTTACCCAAATATTTTTGAAATGTTTAATTCACTAGTTTTTAAGAAACAAAATTCTAATATTTATTCAATGAAATAACAAGAATTTATTCCCAACAGGGCAACCAGTTCAGGGTGTCCCCCGCCTACTGCCCGAAACCCGCGACCCTGGTCAGGAGTAAGCAGTTAAGAAAATGGATGGATGGACATTCAACAGTTTCTCTTCTTCATTTCTTAGCCTTAGTGATATCATTTGAAAACTGTAGAATTAAACACCTTCTCCCAACCAGACTCTCACTACTCGGATATCTGTTGTCCGGCCTCACCTTTCCGTAGGCCGTTTTGTACGCCTCCTTTATTTGCTGCCGCTGATCGTTGCTGCGTGCCGCCAGCAACATGAGGACCACGTCTTCATCCGTCCCTGTAGGACAAATGACTCATAAGGTCAGAAGAAGGGGATCAAGTTCTGATAGGAGGACGGGCAAAGTTGTTGATTTAATAATCGATGGCTTGTGAAAGTCAACAATGCCCCAAGGGAGAGAGAGAGTGAAAAGACCTCAGAAGGATAAACAAACCGAAGAGCGACAGGGGTCAATGTGGAAGAACGGACACTAATCCCGGGCTAAAGAGCGAAAGTCAGGCTGACTCATTGGAAAAGGGTCAAATGTAAGAGATTATAACAGAGTTATCATCGGCATCATTAATCAGTAAAATAAAAACAAAAAAACAAACAGAAGAGCACAGTAGGATTTGAGGATTAGTGGCATTGTGAAATCAAAATGGGATCAATAAGCCAGTGTTTTCCAATCTTCATTGAGGTAATGAACATTTTTTTTTAAGATTAGAAAAATATTACAACATACCACCAAGCATAAATGTCACGTGTATAAATTCACTGTAGTTTTTACTGTATAGCAGTGCTTCTCAAATAGTGGGGCAGGCCCTCCAAGGGGGCGCGAGGCTCCATTGAGGGGGGCGTTTGACCTCGGGGAACATGCTTTTTATTTATTTATTTTTATTTTTATTTTTTATTTTTTACTGTCCTAGAATTAACTGCAATTGCACCTCCACTACATTAGGGGGCAGTGGCGCTCTCATTATTGGCAGAGTGTGCGCAGGGAGCATTCACTCGGTGGTGTAGGGGTTTTGTTTGCACTGAGCATGCGTGCTTTGCACACAGCAAATAAAAATAAAAAAAAATTAAAAATATATAAAAAATTATTTTATATTTTTGTTTTACAGGTTAAAGTTTTTTTGTTTGTTTTTTAATATTGTGCTCCTGAGTTAATGTTGGTGATCAGTTTGAATGCATTATTATTTATTGATTTTATGTAATTTTATTTTTCCATATCATATGGTTTGACGTGGTTAGTCAAAAAATGTTTATAGTTTAATTAAGGATTTAATTTTATTTTTGAATTTCAGATGCACTTTAAATCTTTTCTGTTAAAGTTAATAAAGCTATTCTTTGTTGTAAGTTGGTCCATATTTCTTTCTTTTTTTATTCTCTTATACGTTAATACGGATACAGTGTTACTGTACTGATACTGAACCCTCAATTGCTGCTGATGCTGCGTCATGAATGGGTAGTCAAAATGTAAAGCGCTTTGAGGGCCTTGTAAGGTGGAAAAGTGCTATATAAATTAAGTGCCATTTACCGTTTTGTTTTTGAAAACATCACTTGCAGTCCATTATTTTAACCAACCAACAACGGAGTAAATCTTTCGCTATCTGCTGAAAAGGTGCCATTCTGAAATTTGCTAAAGTGTAACTTGCCATTAGGTAAACACCAACATTTTCATGGCTCCCAAACAGCTCATAAGAATGAATTCATACAGTTTTATTTGATTTAAAACATCTTTTAGCTTTATAAATGAAAAGAGTTTTCCAAGGATCCTTTATTGCCGACCACTGACAGCTGCAGCATGCTAAAGCTAAAAATAACCGTGCGCTAAGTGGGAAG